>NW_006431956.1:2241618-2264761 GCF_000325575.1 Pteropus alecto | reverse complement strand
GACCTTGAGCGAGAGCGAGGGATTACAGAGAGATTCGGATAGCGGATGAGAGGTCTGACACTGGTTGACACTGGTCGTCCAATTCTGACTCCGCAGCTTCTGAAACTGACCAAGAAAGCCATCAACCGGGCCAGGACTGATCCGCACAGAGCCCCCCTTATCTCTGAACGAGGAAGGGGATGGCTTAAGGATGCTGGGTTACGGCCCAGAACAAAAGTCAGATTCTTGGTCATCCCAGGAAGCAGGTCGGGGACGGTAGGTGGCGAGGCACAGTGAGGGCAGAAGCAAACACACAGGGAGGTCCTGAGGAGCGCACGCTGCAGAGCGGGCCAGGTGGAAGGGCTGAGAGAGAACCAGTCACGCAAGGGAAAAGGTGACGGCTGAGAAACGGGCACCAAAAGAAAAAGAAAAGAAAAGAAAAGAAAAATTATATGGAAGCAAGGAAATAAAGGCTGAGTCATCTGGTCTACCCCTCGTATTAGGAAAATAAAGCCCAATGTCTCATGACTGTTTGGAAAGAGGGAGCCTAAGTCTAAACCCCGAGGGATTTTCATCGTGCCACATGGTTTAGTTTAGTTTTTTTTTTTGTTTTTTTGTTTTTTACCTTAATATGAAAATTACTGCTTATGCTTCTTTGGGCTCTCTTCCCCCCAGAGACCAGGCAGGTGATTATTTGTTTTGATTTAAAACACTTTCCTTTTACAGTTTCTGCCGGCCTTAGAGGTTACACACAGGATGAGGAATGAATGGAGAGGGTATCAGACAGGTGGTAACATTGACTGGGCTTTTAAAATAGATTCTCACATGGCAAATCTTTAATGAGAATAACCCAAAATGGACCACATTACCACAATCAGTTGAATCTTGTTGCCTAAGAGGGTTAGATCATAAAGCATATAATAAGCTTTACAGATTTCTCAAAGTTCAACTTTATTTAAACATAATAAATATATATTTTTTTCTTTTGGAAGCCACTCAGCAAAAAGATAACACTATTATACCAACCTTTGAGAATAGACAGTATTTGGCAAATTCATGTCAAAAGTTTCCCCCCCTTTTTTTTTAATAAAAGGGAGCATTTTTAAAATGCCCATAATGACCTTTTTTTTTCTAGTGACATTTTATTCATATTTGGGTCAAAAAACATATTTATTTGTCTTGCATAAAGTCATCAGTAAGCAGAAACCAAGAGGTAACACTGAAGGGTATATGGTCAGTGAGACTTTCACAGGTGTCAAAGGCAATCGTAGGCCTCAGTGGATAAAGAAGTCGATGTTTTTCCGACATAAAACTCCTGTGGGTAACTGACAGGGTAACGGTCCACCAGACAGACAGACAAAATTAAGGCTATTTAAGTTTTCGAATCTCTACCTACTATCTCGGGAACAAGTGACAACGAAGGACCAGAGTGAAGACATCTTAAGTTGCTGTAAGAATTACTATATAAATTCATGAGTCTCACTCATCGAATATACTTCATAACAAAGTGCCCTAAAAGAAAAGGTGTAGTAGGAGCTTGGCGCGTAAAATCTCTTTTGGACAAAGCATTTTACACACACACACACACACACACACACACACACACGTTATACCAAATTAATAAATATACCAAATAACACTATTGTACCAACCTTCGAGAATAGACTTAGTAAATCCATGTCAAAAGTTTCCCTCCGCTTTTTTTTTTTTTAATAAAAGGGATCATTTTCAATTTTTAAAATGCCCGGCTCCTTTAAAAACAACGTGAAAGCCATTTCTTAAAGGCTGATAATGTCTCCCAAGCATTAAAAATCAAAACACAAAGGCTCATATTTTCTTCAATGCAATATTTTCCCTTTTTTCCCAAGCTCTATTGAGAGATATAATTGAACCAACATTGTATAAGTTTACGGTACACAACACGATGGTTCGATACATACGTATATTACAAAATGATGCCCACAATAGTTAGTTAACACCTCCATCACTGCACACAATTACCATTTTTTGTGGGCGGAGAGAACATTTAAAATTTGTTCTCTTAGCAACTTTCAAGTATACAATACAGTATCGTTAACCGTCGTCACCATGCTGTATGTGAGATCCCCCCAAATTACTCATAACTAGAATTTTGTACCCCATTTCTCCCACCCACCCCACACCCCTGGCAACCACCACTTTACTCTCTGTTTCTACGAGTTCAGTTTTTTTTTTTTTTTTTTTTGCTTGAATGCAATATTTTCAAAATGGGTCGAAAAAAGAAAAGAACTGTTTAACATGTCCAAAATATTCATTTCATTATGAGTCTAACCCCATTCATTCCACGCTATTAAGTTGTACATTTTTGTTTTTTATCTAAAAAGGAAAGATTCTATCACATTGAGATAGTCATATCAGCTTGAACTTTTTGTCTTTATTCTCCCAAGGCGAATTGACTTAAGTCTTAATTGGCCAGTGGCTGGAGCTGGCCAGGTAAAGATGGTATTAGTACTTAAGTGTCCATCATATTTTTCACTTACCCATAGTTCAAGAAAAAATTAAGCATTCTCAGCATTTACACAGTTTCATAAACAAATTTGTTTATCTGCCCATAAAAAAAAAAGTTGGTTATCAAACTGCATAGGCTAAGATCTAAGTCGCTCCGAAATTTCCCTAATATTGAGGAAATTTGGGGCCCCCAGAACACTAACTTCATGCTGGCTACCTGCTTCTCATTTCCACCGCACCACTGGGAATGTACTATATAGACACAGTAACTGGCAACAGAAAATGAGAGCTTAGATCTGCTGGTATTGACACCTAAATGTACTTTTGAGTTTGCAGGTATTTGGGTCAAAAATAAACTTAGGAAAAAAGAACCGTTTGGGTATTTGATGAGCCATCTTCTAGCTCCCCCAAAAGCTAGGAACCGAGAAAACGAGCTTTTCCCTTTAGGTGAATATTTTTTGCTCCTTGATAAATTATAACTCGGTATTCTGGGTTCCAGAGACAAAACAGGATTGCCGAAACAGATCGCATTTTATAAATTTTGATGTAGTAGAACTTGGGGAGGAGAAGTCTCCTAGAGTAGACATTTAGAGGGAAGAAGGAGAAAAATTAGGAAATAACCAAGAGTTTTTTATTTGAATTAAATTATTGTAAAATGCCCTTCGTTGGATGTGATTCGAAGTGGGTTTTGCCATCAGTCATATTGAGGGAGACACTTGTAAGCACTCTGAACCCCACCGACCGAGCGGCAGGCATATTTTTTATTACTTGGATGGTAAACCCAAACAAATAGATTTATAATGGTTTGTAGACAATTCCCATGCAATAACTATATTATTAAACCTAAGGCATTATTAAAGGTTAATTACAGTTAAAATTATTGAGATTTTACAATGGTGTAATCTATGGAGAAGATAGTCATCTTCCCCTGTTTGTACTATAATTACTAATCCTCAATGAGCTTCCCTCTTTAATTCCACTGCTCTCCTGGCTAAATAGCCTCTCTGAGAGAACCCGACGCCTACAACCCAAGATGACTCTTTCTGCGTTAGACGTTTAATGTCTTCCTTATCCATCTCCCTTCTTCTCCATCTCTCCCCGAGATCTTGTCAATGTCTTCAAAGGGAAAATTGTCGCTTTGTAGCAAGAGTTCTCACCCTTCCCCTACTTTCCCCTTTACCAAGCTAACACCCTGCTCTTCGCCGACCCGCGTCGCAAAGCTCTAACCGTCTAAAGCTCTGACTGTGTCACATGATCCCCATCGAGTTCATCCATCAATGACCACGGTTATTTTTCCTGTGCTCGTCTGTATTTTGCCGCCATTCTGCTTCCACTCCCGGCTTCCAGAAATGCCCTTGACCCAATCCTAAATGAAACTTCTCTTTCTCCAGTTCATCTTTCCCTTAGCCTCACAGACAAGCTCCTACACATATATTTTGTCTTCAGTACTTTGATTTTCCTCCCTTAAAATAGGATGCAGCATCTACCTTCTGAGGCCGATATTAGTATTTCATAATTAGGTCCTTGGCTGACATTTCCTCTTATTTTCCTGCCATGTAGTTTTTCATCTTCTAACCGCAAACGTTCAGATACCTCTGTCCCCATCCTTCCCAGTTATTCTTCTTGAACCTTCTCTTTTTTCAAATACGACCATTTCTATTGAGCACCTGCTGTGTGTCAGACCTGTCCTAGACCCGAAGGCCACAGAAGAGAATGACACCATCTGGATCCCCACCTGCCTGGAGCCTGGAGGTGGAGAGAGACAGATGATAGAAAGTATCTAAGTAAAATCATAATAATCCTAAGTAACGAATGTCACGCAGTCCAGAAAGGAAATCCAAGTAATGTCATAGGAAGTGACCGGAGAAGAGGACGGCCACCCAGATAGCATGTGCAGGGGGACTTATCTGAAGGAGTGACATTTAAGGCGAGACCCAAGCAAGGCGAAGGAGTCAGCCGTGAGGACAGAAGCCATGGGCAGACTCAGAGCTAGAATATTCCGGGAAGTAGAAACGGCAAGTACCAAGTGCACGTGACAGCAACAAGCTTAGTTTATTCAAGGGACCAAGGGAAGGCGAGGCTTGCCGGAGCAAAGTCAGCGCCTGGGGAGAGTGGACAGGGCCAGACGGCATGCCGAGGGTGGGTTTGAGCCGAACCCACGACCCCGCTGCCTCGGGTCAGCTGAGGTCAGCTCCCAACGTGGTAGATTCCAGATTTCAAGGCTGACTATCCCAACTTCCATAAACACGTCCCATGTTTGATCCAATTCCAGAAGCCGAAGAACAAAGCATGTCCTGTTGCCTGTCATCGGCCAGCTGCTGCAGCACCACGTCCGTGTCCTTCTCCTGGCATTATCTGCTTTCATGTCGCCACCAAAGGAAATACACCAAAATGTGACAATACTTGACTCTCGCCGCTGAATTTACAGTAGGCTTTACGATTTTTCTTGACACTTTGCAATGTTTTCTGAATTTTCTATCCTGCACACTACTTATGTCATAAAACAAACACAATTTCAAAATATACAGAAGATGGAAAACTGTGTGTACATCTCTGCGTGCAGTTGGCACTTCTCATCAGCTGATTTATCGGTTTTTGCTGTTGAAATCATCGAGTGATCTTTCTCCAAAGCCTCCTCTCTTCCTCGTGGTGATTCTGGAACACGGAGGCGACCTGTTTCCCTGTGGACGGGCCGCCGAGGTGGCTGCGTGAGCGCACAGGTGGGGGCACACCTGTGGGATGGACGCAGGGCTTGTCGGCACACGCGAAGGATGCTGCTGGTTGTGTCAGAGCCTCTCCCGCCTGGTGTGTTCGGGACACTGCTCTCATTTAAATGGTATCAGAGTAAACAGGATGCTACATGCAGAATGAAACTCCTCGAGCCCTACCCTGAATAGATAAGGCTGACATCGTAAACATCACACACCATTTAAAAACGAAATCTGGGATCAGCTCCAGGGACCCGGGTCGGGACCCACACTGCAGGCACCCAAGCTTTCCAACAGGCCAGAGCGAAGCAAAGGGACCACCGTCACCTGGAGATCATTTCCCACCCATTTCTCCAGGGACCTCACGAATTTCAAAATTCCATCTTTATCGAGTAAGTCAGAATGAGTAAGAAGAAGGTTGAGAGAGGTAAACTCCTGCCAAAAATCGAGGATCCCTATTTAAAAAAGAAAAAAGAAAAAAAAAAAAATCCCCAAAGTCTGCCAGGTCAGCCACGGCACATCTGGGAATTGTTTGAAGGATAATGATAGTAATAATTATGATTACTTACACTTAATTCTCCCTCACAGGGGCGCTGTGAAGATGAATGAGTTCATGCTCGTAATGTGTCTTTGGTTTCCCAATGAAAGCCCGGATTATTATTATGGTTATTGTTGTTTATATTAAGCCATTCCTGCAGAAGGCTTCTCTTTCACTGCCTATCCACTTAGTTCCCACCATAAAATACAACCGTTTCTCTCATGAACAGCCGCTGGCTCCAGAGGCAGCCACGAGAAGCAAGAATCCCCACTTTAAGAGAGAAAGTGCCGGCTGAATCTCTGTCAGCACGTCCCTCGTGCCTACGAGACTTCATTCCAAACTCTCAGCTAAACCGTGAGGACACAGGAAGGAAGGTCGGTGGTGTCCTGCCCCAAAGGGGACCTGTATCGACACTGTAAATGTCTTCCCAAAATAGAGAGCCTGCAGACAAATTCGTAGATATGATCACAAAATGGATAGAGAAAGCTTTAAGATAATGTTTAAAGAAGGCTCGTAGAGTAGCTTGTTCAGAGCCACATAAAGATAATAGATCAATGGAGTCCTAGTTAACATTCATTTATTCACTTCTGTAAAGAAAACTATTGCAAACCTGCTTATCTCCTAGGCATGGGCCTAAACCAAACAATGTTGGTTGAGCAAGACAGGCTTCCTGTCCTCGATGAGATGGTCACCAGAGGCTAGCACACTTGTCATCTACATGCGGTTAGCCGGGGAGGGGAGGGCGCTCCTAGAAACGCAAGTCTGATACATTACCTACGACGATCTCTGGCTTTAGTGATAAGTAGAAGTGGCATTGATTTGCTCAGGAACGAAAACGTTCCTTTTGTAGGGCTGACAGAGGAAGAAGTTACCAGAGTTTCTTTTTGCGGGGCTCCTATGTAAGGGCAAATGCATGCGACGTGTCTGCTTCCTTTAAGACCCTCACTAGTAGCTACATAACGCAATGGCCCCAGAAGAAAAGAAGAAGAAAGAGAGAAACAAGGATTTCCTTTCTCCTTCTACTCCAGTTTCTCGTTTCTCAGCTCATCACTGTCACTCCTGAGAGCCAGCGGGGGATGGGGTGGGGGGTCTGCCAATCAGAATCATCAGAAGAGGCAGAGGCTGCACGTCTCCCACCGGATAGCCTCTCTCACACCTCCCAGCCTCCCTCAGATGGAGGTGAGGCCACTGACGACCCAGCTCTGGCCATCGAGAGGCCGTGTGACAGCGAGCGGAGCCGTCAAGGGCGCTCTTTCGTCCTCCCCGCTTGCTCCCTCCCACGGCCTGGAAATCTGACGCTGCGGCAGAGATCGTAATGGCTATGAAGGACCGTGAGTTGGCCTTGGGGACGGAAGGCGGAATGATGTCCCCTGCCAGAGATGTCCACGACCGGATCCTTGGAAACTGTGACCAAGTTAACGTTACGTGACGAAGGGAAATGAAAGTCGCGATGGGAGATTATCCTGGATTACCCAGGGGGCCCGAAATCATCGCAGGAATTTTTCAAAGGGAAAGAAGATGACCAGAGAGATGGCTGAGGGAGAAGGACTCGACCTGTCACTGCCGGCCTTGAACATGAAGGAAGGGAGCACGTGGGCAGCCTCTGGGAGCTGCCAGAGGCAAGGAACCGGATTCTCCCATTGCTTCTGGAAGGGACGAAGCCCTGTTGGTCTCTGATTGTAGCCTGGTGAGACCCATTTCATAATCCTGACCCCAGAACTATGAGATCGATACATTTGTTTTGTTTTAAGCTACTAAGAGTGTGGTCACCTGTTATAGCAGCCACAGGACACTGATACCCTAGCACTGAGGATGACCGAGGGGAAAGAGAGAAGGAGCCTGGGTCCCTGATGACTTTGTGGGTCTGTCATACTCGCCTGGAAGACCTAACTCTAGGAGAAACGCCTTCCACGTTTCACCAGCTGGTGTTTGGAGTTTTCTTTAATATGCAGCAAAACATACCTCATAGCTGATGCGCTCGCCACGCTTGAGAGATAGGAGACCGAGATCCCTAAAAGTTAAGTGACGTATTACGCAATGCCATTCAACCGCTGATTCAGGAGCAGAAGCAGAGCCCAAGGTCCCCGGCCGCCCGTGTGCACCATCTGTCCAGAAGCGAGCGCCACGGCGGGGTGCAAACGTTAGCTTGCGCTGGGAGCATCGGGGGGCTTGTAAAAACACGGGAGCTGGGCCACACCCTGAGGCAGCAGGTCTGGGGTGCAGCCAAGGCCACGTGCCAAGGACTCCAGCCTGGACCGACCTTCCATACCCAGAGCCCAGCCCTCGTGAACACACAGCAGCAGCCTCCGAGCCGGCCGGCCTGCCCGCGGGCCTCACATGCCCATCCTCTCCCCTAGCTCACTCGACTGCTCCGCGTCCCATTTCTGCTTCAAACCCGTGCTAGCTTCCTATCCTGAAACTAACTCCAGGCCCCTCCGCGGGACTCCCAAGGCCTGCCCTCTCTGCCACCCGCCTCAAGCCGTCCCTCCTCCAGACACCCCTAAGGAGACAGAGGGACCCAGACGTTTCTTATGTTCTAGCCAAGGGGACCGGGAGACAGCTGGCCCGGTGTCCAGGCAGATTCGGACTGGACCAGCTGACCGCTCCCCTCCTCCTCAAGCTCCCCAGCCTCCCGCCCAGTGCATGTCCTCGGGGACCGGGTCCCCTGCAGGCGGCCCATCGCAGGTTCCCTTGGGGTAGGGGTGGCGGGGCTGCAGGACGAGATTGGAATACAATGTGCATTTCAACTAATCACCCCAGAAAGGAGGCCAGGAAGACCTGGGCTCGTCTGCCCGCTGTTATTCTGAATTCCGAAAGAGAGGGCAGACCTAGAGGAAGCTCGCAGCCCTCGGTCCCACGGGGGCCAAACGGCGATCCGACCCGCCTCCCGCAGCCGTGCGGCCGTGTGGCTGCGGCCACAGCCCCGTCCTGTCCCTGCGTGCAGAGTGGGGCGCCGGCCAGCCCGCCTGGCCGGAGGAGGCAGCTCGCACTCCCCGGGGGAAGGATGGTTCAGCTCGGGGCCAACGGGGCACCAGAGGAGCCTCCGGTTGGTTCCAAGCCTGACGCATCTCAGGGTCATCGCTGGCTTCCCGCGTCAAAGCCGGTCTTCACAATAACGTCGGTTGTGTCCTGGCCGGGAAATCTGGTCCCTGTGTCACCAAGGGCTTTTTCTTTACGAGGGACCGCTTGTCGTCCGTTTGTGCTACGTTTTTCTCCTGCTCCGTTAAAAAAGCATTCATTCTTCCGAGTCTTTGTTCTCAGGCCCGTCTGCTTTCTTCCATCTTTCCTTCTTGTTATTCATTCAGGGAAACCCTTTCTCACGCCGAAAGTGACTTGCTTGGTTTTTTGCTGTCTCACCGTAGTCCCCACTGTGTGGTCCCCTCACACCACACACAAAACCATTCCACTTCCTTCTCCCAAGCGCAGGGGACCATGCGACTCTCCCAACAAACACCTGTTGAGTCGCCTGCCCTCCGCGGTGTGTCCTGTCCTCGTCCCTTAGAGATCGGTGTTCACGTTTCGTCACAAGCACCCACGAGGGTCTCACTTGCACAGCTTCTGGTGAAGGGTCAAGAACAACTTCCTTCCAGAAAGAGCTGCATGAGATGGCCATCCCGAAGCCACGAGACTTCCTTCCCCGGTCCTTCCTTCTGTTCTGACCCCACCAGAATGGTTTGGGGGAAACGGCATCCCTGGAAAGCAGGACAGACATGTAAGAGTACGAAAGACATTATTTTTATCGCGAGCTTCTTTCCTTGGGCTCATTGACGTTTTTTGCTTCTACACCCTTCCTCGCTCCCTTTCTTCCCCCAGAAACCTACTGTTTTTACCTTCTCAGACTGACTAATCTCTACTCAGTTTAAGTGGGAGGAAGGTGAAACCCTTGCCTTGAGTAATTTTCATGAACTTTATATTCTCCTACCTGGATTTAATTGTGGGAAGATAACTCAGAGAGAGAGAGAGAGAGAGACCCAGGTGTTCCCATCATAGCCGCTCCCAGAGAGAGCATCTCGGCTCTGCAGGCTGCAGGGGAACACACCCCGAAGGGCATGATAATTACTTTGTAGTTCTGTAGGTTTTCCTTATGTAGAGACGAGGGTAGCTGACTTTTAAAGGAAATGGGGGGTGGAAATTCCAGGTGAATTGAAAGCACCTGGCACACAGGCACCTCTTCTCAGAGTTTCCTTGTCTTTTCCCCAGGACTGACAAGCCATTGGCTTCCCAGCTCGTCCGTGGAATTTCTGTGTGGTCTTGGCCTTGCTCAATGAACCTCTCCCCTTCTGCATTTCGTCATGCATCTATGGGTACAGGATCAACTTCAAAGAGGTCCAGGGCCTAATTAATGTGTCTAAGGTGCCTGAAGATTCTGGGGTGGAAAGAAATAAAACCACCACCTGTATGCAGAGTCTGAGGCTCCACTCCAACAGGTGAACATTATTACTCATAAATGTGACTCCATCTGAGACTATTTAGCAAGCTTCTCCTCTGGGGCATGAGAAATGTCGTTATATGTATATAATCTCTCTGTTTTCCATATATTCCTGTTGGCTTTCCATTTTTCACATAAGAGGTGTTAGAACTCATGGCAACGGTCCTTTGAGTGTTGAAGACAGACTAGGTAAGATCACGAATTAGTCGGGGTTCTCCCCTCAAAAAAAATCAATAGGATATATATTTTAGATATATAAATATTTTACATATATGTATAATAAAAAATTGGCTCAAGCGATTATGGAAGCTAGCAAGTCTAAACCTTCAGCGTGGACCCACAGACTACAAAGCCAGGGAGGCCAGTGTTCCAGTGTGAGTCCCAAGGCTGTCTGCTGGAGAATTCTCTCTTCTTCTGGAAAGGCCAGTCTTTTTCTCTTCGACTGATTGGACGAGGCCCACCCACATTATGGAGGACAATCTACTTGACTTAAACCTCACCAACTTAAATGTTAACCTCAACCAAAAGACCTTCACAGAAACACCCAGAGTCATGTTCGATCGAATATCTGGGCACTTGTGGTCCAGCCAAATCGACACATAAAGTTAACCAACACAGGTAAAAAGCCCTATACTAACACAATTTTTGATTCCTTGTAGCTTCTTTCGCTGTAAGTGTGTTTTTAACATCCCTCTCCATTTTATCTCTGTTTTATAAAGTTATGGAGAAAATGCAGACACATGACTAGTTAGTTAACTGCTTAAATATTCTAGGATTAGCCCTGTTCTATCTGCTACCATTCTTGATGGATTATCGTATCATCTAAATACGTTTTAAATGCCAAAGATGTCGCCTCCAAAACTGTTTCCAAAAATCTATAACTTTAGTGCTATAATTTGAAAAAAAAAAAAGCTAAATCTCTTATATACCTGAAAAGTAACAGAGCCCGCCCCCGAGTCCCACCCGATCTTCTATTTTGAAATCAAGAAGATGCCAGTGATTCAAAGAGCCACTGACCTACTTTATTTCTTGATGTTCCACATAGACTAGAGGAGGAGCAGAAATAAATCATAGACACTCCCTGCTTTCGAAAAAGCAAGCTGGCTTTGGGAAAAGGCAGCACACAGCTGTGAGAGGGCTGCATCACATACATCTCGTCTGCACGTGCCTTTGACCTTTTTTAAATGAGGGAGCAAATAATCACAATGTTTTATTTACTTTACAGCTGTTGATGATCCTGTGATGTGGACTTCAGTTAAAGCTACAGACCCTGATCATTAACTGCGAATTATATATTTTTAGAGATGTCATAAATATAGTAGGTATCCAATAAATATTTGTTAAAGTTACACTTTTTCAACAGTTAAAAATGAGTTAACTATCACACAGACATTTGTTTGTTAATTCATTTAACCAGTATATATGGCTGAGTACTTATTGTGTAATAAGCTCCACTGAGAACACAAAAATGACTCAGCAATCATTCCTAGCCAAAGAAGCCCAGTACACAAGGGAGACAAGCCAACGACGCATTAAAATAGCACCGTGAGAGAAGCCATACTAAAGCTAAGCTCATCTTCATACTAAGCTCATCTTCTAAGAGCTATCGAAGCAGAGGCATGCCTTACCTTCAAATGCCTTCTTCAAACCATCAGCCTCCAGATCAGACCTAGACTGTTGTCACAGAGGATATCTAGTAGCTGTAGTCCAGAGTCAGCACGATGACAGATGGACGAACAGACGGGAGACAACCAGGAAAGGCATCCAGTACGGATGATGAAGTAATCAGTGATTCGAGAGTTGAATACCACTGTGTGACTTTTCGCATCTCGACGGCTCCGAACTAAGAATATGCTCATATCAGAGTCGGCAGTCACACACTCCGTCGCCGGTACACGGGGCCCTCCCGGAGAGAGACATCGCATCTCTCTCTAATTAACAACTTCGTATTCTGTGGTTGACAGTAAATTCCTCCCCTGCCACGCGTGATGTAAATTTTCACACGATTCGGCTTTCCCACCCAGCAGAAAACTGTTCTCATCCGGGACAGAAGGTGGCATACCGAATAACGAGAGACCATTCTTGGTAGCTAGCGGGTCGATGTTTGTAATAGGAGGCATTACATACACCTTATTCACCTACTTATAGAACTACTTATTCCAGTTCTATTGAATCCGGTACAGTGGGGTTTGTTCGTTTGGGGTTTTTTCAGGGATCAGACTTAGAAATATAAACTCTTGAGCTAGAAATGTTCCTTAAAACAGCCTCTTTATACAGATGAGGAATCAGAGGCCAAAGTAATTTGCCCCAAATGAGTTAGGAAATGACGATGGCAGAATTATATTCTAGATGTCCTTCCTCTCTCGGTCCTATTATTCTCTTAAGGGGGCCGTGAGATGGCGATGCTAAAATCCTGAAGGCAAGCGCTAATAACTACTACCTGAATTGTCTAAAATCCAGGATCAGTTTACAACTGGATCGTTCTTCTAGCCACAGATACATTGCACGTGAAAAGCCGCCTGGAAGAAATCGGGAGCGGTGGGAACCGATGTGTGGAGATCGAGCAATAGTCAGACAGGAGGAAGTATGCAAGGACTTATAGGGAAACGTGAGCCCTTACAACACGTGAGATCCATGAAGACAAAAATACGTGTGATTCATTCTATCTGCAGCGTGCGCCAACGCCTGGCAACGGCCATAGACGCTCAGTGACACCTTGCATGCCCAATGGGTGGCTCCACAGACATCTTCACAACAACAGTGAATGAGAGTGACAAGCATACGAATGTGTCATAGATACGGAGCACCTCCCTGTAGGTTGCAGCATCTACAAAAAATCAAAAGGAGAGTTGCTGGCATTCACTCCGGTCGAGTGATAGCCACAGACCACGCCTGATTGATTTGAAAGATGATGGCCTTATTAAGAAAGAATGTCCCAAATCCGGCAAAGTCATTTTTCTCTCTTTCAGATCTGCTTTAAAATTCGCATTTGCCTACCGCAGGCATGACCCTTATCTCTTGTTATGCGTTTTATGAGTGTGTGGGACTTTTCACCTTCCAGTTCAAAATGAATCTTTCCTTAAGTGACCACTAGGAAGAGAAGGGGGGGAGGGGAGAGGAGAGAGAGGAGGGAAGGGAAGGAGAGAGAGATAAAGAGAGAGAGAGAGAGAGAGAGAGAGAGAGAGAATTAATCACCTCCAAATAAAGCACTAGGGCTAATTTACTTTCCCAGGAATGAAGCATAAAGCGCCACTGCTCAGAGAACCATGGGAATTTGGCCAAATTTAAAGTAAAACAAGCTCCATGCAGTGCACACAGCTGTCTGAGTCCTCAAGGGGCTCCTTGAACAAATAAAGAGAAGATAACGCTACCATTATCGGTTGCATTAAGACTCCGGGTCGTGCCTGACATTACTTCGCAAGTCCTTATTAGATATTTGCAACATGAGCTAATGTCAGTGAAAAAAAAGGTGACATCATGATTAAAATCGAAATTTGAAAGACATTTAATATTGTAGGAAAATCCTTATAATATATTATGGCATGAAAAAAAGCTACGTGATCCCGGTTGTGTATAAACCTAAAAGTGTGTGTGTGTGTGTGTGTGTGTGTGTGTCGCGACTGCTGTATAACAGAGTTCTGTAAAGCTTCGTGACTTAACACAACCATACCTTTAATTTAGAGAATACTTTGTGTGAAGAAGAGGAAGAGGAAGAGGAGGAGGAAGAGGAGGAGGAAGGAGAGGAGGAGGAGGTGGAGGGGGAGGAGGGGGAGGGGGAGGGAAAAAGCCTCCACAATCCAACACATCGGACCACATCCCTGAGAGGGACATACGCGTGTAAACATATTTCAAAGGCTCTGAAACATTCTGCTGTAAAGGAGCCCGAATTCTTCTCCACTTGAACCCATTTCTGTAGCATTTGTATGTCGAAAACGCTCTGGGGAGATACTTCTCTCAACCAGGGTTTCTCGACCTCTGCAGCATTGACATTCTGGACTGGAAAGTTCTTTGTCGCAGAGACCTGCCCTGTGTGTCCCCGGCCCCCGCCCACCCCATGCCAGGTGCAGTGCCCCTTCCCGTCCCAGCTGTGACAACCCCCAAATGCCTTGAGATGTTGCCAAATGCCCCCTGGGGAACAAAAATCACCCCTCGTTAAGAACTATTGCTTAAATTAATAAGCAAAATTGGTTGTTAGTGTTTCAATCATGTAAAAAGAAAACCAGCCTTTCCCAGAAATTTTGAAAAATCGATTGAAAGTTATGCATATGCTGACTACAGGTGTGGCTGCCGGGATCACCTGCAAAACCAAGCACATTCGCTGGCTATAGATCACTTCTGCTAAGAAAAGAGAAAAACCAAGAATATTTGCTTCTTCGGTTCTCATTTTCAAAAATCTACAGTCAAATTGTGGAACTCTAGCGTAACAACCAAAAAGTTCAACCTAAATTACCGGAAAGATTAACTTATAATTTTTTTTTAAATGAAGATTTTTTTTTTTTAGCTTTAAAAAACATGCAGGGATTACTACAAGATTAAACAGGTTTTGCCAATTAGAGTTGAAGAGATCTGCTTTCGTAAGCACGTACATGATTAGCAAATACTTTGTTTGTATGTAAATAAGCCTTCTCTTAGAAATAGTTGATCTAACAAAGAATCCTACTTACAGATGGATTTAAATGTTAAAGTTCATTCAAATTCATATCCAAATTGATGACAGCCACAAACTCATCATCACGGAAGTCTTCAGAACTACTACCGGAAGTGTTCTCTGTTTTCCATGGGCTCTTCGGAAATTGTGAATACGATGAAGTTCTCGAAACTTAAACAAAATAGCCAAAAAAAAAAACCACCCAATAAAGAGAAAAGTAAGATAGCATAGGGCTGGAAAAGAGCTGAAAAAGAGAGTAACATTTTAGAATTTTAAGATCAGGGGGCTTTAGAGGTCGGGTGTCTGTCTTTCTCTGGAAGGCAGCTGCTAGAAGCCCCCGGGACCTTGGGTGGCATTCACACCTGTGTGTCATTTGTAGCTGCTTCCAATGAATAGAACATGGCGACAGTGATGGAACGCCACTCCTGAGGTGGGGTTCTGTCCTGAATTCATGACCCACAGAAACTACGATATCATATCTGTGTGTTGTTTGCTGCCACTAAGTGTTGGAGTAATTTTTTTACGTAGCAACAGATAATGTTTAGACTGAAACGAGTCCCTCAAAATTCAAAAGTTGAAGCCCTGACCTCCAGGACCTCAGCATGTGACTGCATTTGGAGATGGGGATCTATGAAAAGGTGGTTAAGTTAAAATCCAGTCTGACCGGCATCCTTGTAGAGGCCAGATATGCATATACACAGAGGAGAGGCCACATGAGGACACAGCAAGGAGGTAGCCATTCGCAAGCCAAGGACCGAGGCTTGGGGAAACCAATGTGCCATGCTCAGTTGTTCACTTACGTCTTTCGCGGCTTTCCCATGTGACACAGCGGAGTGGAGTCGAGACAGAGACCGTAATATCAGGATAGTTTGCTATCTGAATCTTCACGGAAAAAAGTTTGCTTGCCAACTCCTGGGCTCGACGAGCTCCAGGAAATCATCAAGTGCCAAAATGTCACAGTCCTGAGACTCTAGAACCTAGAACCCCTGCCACCCGCTATGACTGTCTTTACATTATTAGACCAGCAATTCTCAAAGAGTGGTCCCTGGAGCAGCAGCATGAGCATCGCCTGGCACGTTCCCAGGCTCCGCCCCAGACCTACTGAATCAGAAATGCTGACCTGTGTTTTAATAAACTGTCCACACGCCGAAGGGAATCGCTGTATTAGACGGCTCTCCCAATTCACGACCTCACATCGAAAACTAGGTAAGAATCGTTCTTTAAAAATAAAAAGAAAAGGCAACTTAGATAAAGAGCTCTTTTTCCGGGTATCTCAGCCTATCACAGGGAAGTGCATACATCAATTTGTATACGCTTATTTTTATTAAATACATTCCTTTCCAAAAAAAAAAAAAAAAAAGACAGACCAAAAAAAGTGACTCAGAAAAAAAAAAGGACATAACCCAGTGTTCCTTGATTAGAATGAAAAATGGAGGTGATATTAAATAATAATAAGATGATGATGATGGTTTGATCTCTATCATTTATCTCTCTTTGTGGAATTAGTAAAAAACCACAGATGTCAAACCCCGTGTTTACTTTAGCAGCCACTTAAAACCATCCCCTGTCAGCCTGACAGTTTCACCTTCTGGAAGAGAAAGCATTTTGCACTGTAGACTTGACGTGCCAAAGAACGGATCATTCAAAATGGTCTTTCCGGGACCCAGAAAATAATGTCGAATTTTGTTTTACATAGTAGAATTCCGCCCTCCCCCCCCACCACCAAAAAAAAAAAAAAAAATGAGGGCATTAAATGTAAAACCGTAAAGGGGGGAAAAAAAAGAAAGAAAGAAAAAAGAAACAGGAAATGGCGACGCCCACACACTCAGAAAAGGAATCCCAGGACCAAACCCCATTTCCTGCCCCACGAGGTAACAGAAACGTCTTTTTTATCTAAAATCCGGTTCCTGTGCCACTCACTCAGAGTCAAAAGCTGAGCCAAAATGTTGGTTCGGGGTTTGGCAGAAAAAAATTCTATTTCTTTCTTCTCGTCTTTGAAAAATAGAACTGGAGCGAAGTCGCCCACCTTTCCTTGATGCGTGAAAAAGAGAGAGGGTGACCTGGGCCCCCCACTCCGCCTTGGCTTACCCCTCGAGTGACCTCGCTCCGTCTGTGTGTCACCTGGAGTCTCTCTGACAAATGCTGACTAGGGAGGGGTGACTCCCTCTGTTGCATTCAGACCTCAGCCTGGGGCCCCCACTCGACCCCCAAGCACAGCCAGAAATCAGTGAGGCGCGACCAATGGCATTGTAGCTTTTTGCTTTGGGGCCTGATGTATACAAAAGCAGAACAAGGTTTTGTCATTATCTGCTCACTTGGGAATGTGAAGAAAGCCGTACTGTATCACTTGGGAAAACAGGCTCCTATTTTAATTGTGATTTGCCTAGTTTGTCAGAATTCGAACGCTTTATATGGCATCGGGGTTTTAACCAATATCTTGGCTGGGGACTGAATAATCCAATTAGGTCAACTTCCAAGTCCCAAACAAGGAAACGAGTGTCAAATTATTTGTTTTTCTTTTTCAAATCTGCCTCTCTAGGAAAGATACTGGCTCTAGAGAAGTTTTAGGGGTATCTGCTGATTATGGGACCATTTCTTCTTGCAAAAACAGGTACCAAGAAGAGATGCAGTCCCTTCTGTAAGAGAAACCAGGAGGAAGGTTGGCTAGTGATTTGGCCACTGCTATCATGGTTTCTGGGAACTCCCAGACAAATGATTTTGATTGCCTTATGTAGAGTCAACAGTGTAAAATTCTCTGATACTCAGCTCCCCAAAAAAGAGATTAACATGCAGTCTCTGAATGTAAAATGGCACAATTGCTGTGGAAAAGTTTGGCAGCTTCTTACAAAATTAAACATACGTCTACGTGTTGACCCATCTATCCCATGCCTAGCTGTTTACCTAAGTGAAAACATTTACCCAAATGAAAACATATGTCCACACAGAGATGTGTATGCGAATGTCTGTAGCAGCTTTATGCATAACAGCCAAACACTGGAAACAAGTCAGATGTCCAGTGGCAGGTGAATGGGTAAACGAATGACGGCAAGTCCATATGATAGACCACCACTCAGCCATAAAAAGGAGTGGACAATTGATACACCCCACGCGGATGAGTCTCAAAATCATTAGGCTGAGCGAAGGAACACAACATTGTGTAATTCCATGTACGTAAATCTCCAGAAATTGCAAACTAAGCTATGGTGACAGAAAGCCCATCACTGGTTGCCTGGGATGGGGGGGGGGAGGTTGTTGGGAGAGGTGGGGGCAGGAAGAGGGAGGAGTCAGGAATGGGCATGGGGGGGACTCGGGGAGGTGAGTATGTTCACTATTCTGACCGTGGTGATGGTTTCACATGTGCCAAAACTTATCGGACTCATCAAACTACTTTAAAGGTGCACAGTTTAGCTCATGTCAGTGACGGCTTCGTAACACTTTTTTTTTTTTTTTGCAGAGGTGATTCCTGTCTTATTTTCATTGGAGACACAAAATGTGCCACAAACTGGAAGCGTGAGACACGCCGACTACGTGCCTTGAGAAAGCAGATGAGGTGACCCTTTGAGAACTATGAGAAAGCTGGCTCCCCTCGCTCTGTGCCCCCCATCCCCTCATCTCCCCACCCCAAGCCCAAGCGTCTGCCAGAGAACCGTCATCTGCGTCTCCAGTTTCAGACTGGGCAACGTCTTCCCTCTGGGAGAGGAAAAGAACAGACGAGGGCAAATCTCTCCCCCCCAAGCCCAAGCGTCTGCCAGAGAACCATCATCTGTGTCTCCAGTTTCAGACTGGGCAATGTCTTCCCTCCGGGAGAGGAAAAGAACAGACGAGGGCAAATCTTTCCTTTCTGTGAAGTCAGAGAGGACAGACCCAAGGTGAGAAGCAGCAATGCCCCCACGGGAGTCCCCACGCAGGCCACAGGAACCAGCCTTCGGCAGGAATTCACCTTGAACTTGAGCAGTGCGGCCTTCTGGGTGGGCCAAACTTGAGGCCGGGACAGAGGGTGAGGAGAGAGAAGCACCTAGTGGGAGCATGGCCCCGGGGCCTGTCCTGGCGGAGACTCTTTGCTCTTCCTGCCCTTGTAGGAAAGCCCCCTGCTTCTCAAAGCTGCCTCGCCCACGGACAGGCGCTCACCAGGAAAACGTCACTCTGTGCTAAGCAGTGGGTTAGCTGCAGTCACTCAGTGTATACACTCAGCTCGGGGCTTGCCGGGACGACAAGCAACACGCGTTCTGACAGCCTCTAAGTTAACTCCCCCGTCTCCAGCCCAGGAGTTGTCACAGCCACTCTGTGACAACCTCCTGCTGCCACTCTGTCACTCCCACTGCAGGCGAGCCCCAGACAAGCCCAGGTGGCTTATTCCCGAATCTCGGATATCACGAGATGATGAGTTTGGGTACAGGTTTTACCCAAGATGCAGGGAGTGAGATGCTCACGCCCTTCCAAGGAGCTCAGGCCCAGGGGACATTTGCCAATGTCTGGGGACATTTTTGGTTGTCACACTGGGGGTGGGAGGTGCTACTGGCATCGAGTGGGTAGAGATCAGAGAGATTGCTAACCATCCTACAATGCACAGGACAGTCCCCCCACCTACACACACACACATACACATACCAAAAATTATCTAGCCCAAAATGTCAGTGGTACAGAGGTCGACAAACCCTGCTACACGCACAATGAGAAGTTGTGTCTTTCTGGGGACTTACCAAATTTATGGAAACATGAGCCACCCCCATTTAAATTCAGTCTTCGGAACAGGCTGTGAGGCGAGGCATCTAAGTCTCCTGCCTCGACTTCCCATGTCTGCAAAATGGGGCTGTTCCTATGTCATTCATTCTTCTTGTCTCCCAGAGAGCAGCTAATGAATGTTTGCCCAGCGCTTTGAAGATGATAATTACTGTTATTCCCAGTCTATCGGTTCAAGATTGTCGAGCACCTGGGAGCCTTGAAGACGGGAGATAGGGAACAAATGGAGCCAGTCCCGTCACTGTGGTTACCCTTTATCCTCCCCGAGGGCAGTATCAGGCCCTTAGGCTTCAATTACTCAAATCGACTTTAGAATCTGCTGAAGGAAACCGAGGGTTCTCACAATGAAATCCAAGCCTTTCCCAGAGGCGAGGACCTCGGCCCAGGGCGTCCGGTGGCCAGCAAGCACGGATTCGGAGAATCTCAGCCCGTGGTGAGCACGCACTTGATCTTGGCTGATGGCCTGCGCGGTTTAGATAAAACGTGTAACGAAATGGAGATGTTAACACCTAAATTTCAGAGTTGCCGTGAGGATGACATCTATTAAAAAAAACCGTTTCGGGGCCTCACACAGAGTAAGCGCTGCCCTTTAAAAAAATATAAGCTTATAATTGAAAGTCTGCCGGGTATGACCAAGTACATCGGCCCCTCAGAAAGTGCCCGCCAAGCAGCCGATAAACTGATGTGGGATCCCCAAATATACTGGCCTAAAGCCGAGCTGCTATGCAGCACCATCTACCCTCGTCACCCCTTCCTGAGCCCCGACATCTCCCCAGTGAGAAGAGGGGGTGGCCCCAAGTTCCCAGATCGGGAGCCATCAGCCTGCAGAGCTCCGCTGAGCACACGCTACGGAAATCAGCACGGGGCGAGCCTGCGAGACGCTGGAAATCTGAAGGCGCCGTTATCTGCCATCGCAGAACGTCCGACCGCCCCGAGAAGTCAAGGTGACCGCGACCTCCCAAGGCCGGGAATTGCTCGTGTGCGTGGCACAGTTTATGAGCTCGAGAAGTTGACAGGACAAGACCTGGCCTGGGCCAGGCAGGCTTCCGAGGTGTGGCGGGGTGTACGAGGGCTCGGAAGCCCACAGGTAGGAATTCTGGAAGACGATGCTAAAAAAGGCAGCCTCGGCCTTTCTCCCCCTTTCCCGCCGACTGCAAGGTGATCGTGGGGACTTTCCAGGCCAAATTGCACCTCAAGCGTCTGGCAGGGGCTTTCTTGCATGACTGCATGGCTAGACTGCAGCCCAGGCTCCCTGGAGCTTGTCACCCATCAGGAGGGGACCGAGGCACACTGTGGTTCTCACCTTGAACCTGCATGCGGCCAGCTGGAGCGCCTGGTGGGACACAGACTGCTGGGCCGTTCCTGGGGTTTCTGATGCAGGGGTTGGGGCCCGAGAGTCTGCACAACAACCCCGATGTTGCTAGCGTGGGGACTTCTGTGGAAGAACCACTGAACGACAGCGTGGCCGCTTTAGAACGAGCACAGCACCTCTTAGGGGAAAATCCTGCAAAGGCCCAGCCAACCAAAGGCTGGTCGGGGGCACAGCTCTGGGGGGAAGTGGCACGTCACGGCCTGGGAAGTCGTGGCGTCATTTTGTGATGTTCACCATCAGGAACTCAGACGTCTCAAAGACCCGGCTCCATCAAACGAGTAATTCTTCAGCCTCTGCAGGGGCTTTGCAGGGTGTGACATCGTCCGGCTGGCGCTTTCATCTCCGCTTGAGGGGTCCGCGTTCGATGCCGCAGAGATGCTTCCTTGCCATAAAGGAAAGGAGGCGACAGACAGGGATCCAGCGAGAGATTTGAAACACAGACACACACTCACCGCACACGCCAACACACCCCGAAGTGACCTGTTGCACAGGAAGGGGTGGAGGCCAGAAAAAGGGACCGAAGAGAAAAAACAAAGTGAGGCAGATGACAGATAAACTACTCTGTGGTTGGGGCCAACGCGTGGGGATCGAATCAGTTCTGGAAAGTGGCAACCTCCCTGGTCCGCTTACTCCTCATCTTGCACATTTTTGTTTTTTTTAACCAGCGATTTTTTTTTTTTTTCATGTTTAAAGCGGCTTTAGCAATCAGAGCACCTTCCGCTGCGTGTGGTTTTTTTTCCAGAATCTTCTACTAAAGAGAAGTTCTCTGACCGGTGGCAGGTGTGTGTGTTCGCCTTTGCCGTGAAGACCAGAGCCGTTTCTTCTGGCCGTACTGCTTTTTATTTCCTTTTAATGAGTGAAGCTGAAAAGTAAGTTCATCAGCTGAAACCACCAGGGAAGTTTGAGACCGCGAATGTGATTATTAACTCCATTGAAATGTATTATTAATAATAATGCTGAGCTCTGTTATAGCATTTTCTGGCTTCAAAGCCATTTACAAACCGACTAATTAATCCTTACCTCAGCACCGTGAAGTAATTAAGTGTTATTATTCCACTTTACAGAAGGGGAAACTGAGGCACCCAGCAGCTAAGCGCCTTGCCCGAGGCCACAGAAAGGATGGGCTCTGCTCTCTGAGTCACGGGCCTTCCGTGACTTTCATTGGTACACCGAAAAGTTCTCACTCCTGGGGAAAATTAAGGTTTTAGCAAAAACCATTCATTCCACCACCCCCCCCCCAATTAAAGGGGAGGATGGACAGATACAGCCAGGCCCCCATTTTCCAGAGCGCCCTGCTACGAATAATCAGAATATTTCTTTCATGTTTTCCTTCCCCACTCACTTTTCAAAAAGCACGGTGACTTGGAGGAAATGCCAAGGCATCTTAACGATGTCTGAAATAAAAAACAAATAAATAAAACCTCCCGCCCACACAGAGAGCGCGAGGCTGCTGTTTGGACGAGTACTTCCCCCCCCCATTTTCCAGAGCGCCCTGCTACGAATAATCAGAATATTTCTTTCATGTTTTCCTTCCCCACTCACTTTTCAAAAAGCACGGTGACTTGGAGGAAATGCCAAGGCATCTTAACGATGTCTGAAATAAAAAACAAATAAATAAAACCTCCCGCCCACACAGAGAGCGCGAGCCTGCTGTTTGGACGAGTACTCCCCCCCCCCCCCCCCTGGTCCCGGCAGCCACTCTGCCATGGAGCAGCAGCCAGAAACGTTTCTGGTTTTTGTTTTTGCTTAAAAAAAAAGAAAAGAAAATGGACATCAAAACTTAGCAGGCTGGGCCAGAAGAGCAGGGAGCTTGGTCTGAATCGCCCATTTACAAATCTCGCTCACGCTCCGTTTCCCCGAACTTCTCTCGTCTGTTATTTTTCTGGTGTTTTTCCTAATTTTTCTCCCCATCTCCCTTCTGTCTTCAAAGCTCCCCTTCCACAGGAAAGATAAGCGGCTGGGTGTGAGCGCCGCACTCGCTATGGCCTGTGGTTTCCACCGAGGAGCTGAGACAGACCGAAACGACGTGTCATCATGGGACAGAGGTCCGCAGCTTCCTTTCGAGCCTGTCACAAACGTCCCCACGGCCTCCAGGGGCCTCTCCCTGCACCTGTCCTCGCAGGGGTGAGTGGGAGCTTCGCCACCATCTCTTTCTCTCCTTTCGGCTGCCCGCTGAGGGCACGTGGCGGGAGGCGGGGACGGTGGTGGAGCAGCTGCCCCTGTCCCCACCCGCCCGCCCCAG
>NW_006431956.1:2229881-2241568 GCF_000325575.1 Pteropus alecto | reverse complement strand
ACCGTTCGCGCATCTGCTCGCTCGTGTCCTGCTCCCTGCGGGCTCGTGGGAAAGTTACCTCCATGAGATTTTTAATTCCCCCGTGCAATTTAAAAGAAGTTATTTTAAAAACAAAAACAAAAACAAAAAAAACTTTAAACAACAGGAAAGTCAAACTGTAGCAATTAGGGATGCCCGTTTGGGTGACGACACCTGAAAGCAAGCACAGAAATCATGACCATGCAAGACAGAATAATGGAATAGTGGTTTCTTGCAAGCATGGGAAGGGGTGTGACAGGTCGCCTGGAGGGTTTCTGGGATGGCAACGTTGTCTTAACACAGTCGCATTCACGTTATAATTCACTTATCACTGAGTTACACGTTTTGTGCAGTTTTCTGTATCTCTGCCATCGGCTGCAATTTTTTCAAAGTTTTGAAACCATATAGATAGGACTATATGGACTTCATTCACTATATATGGGGTTGTGGCACTGCCCGATGAAAATCGTGGGTTTTATTTTCCTTTGGTTTTACATCACTATTTCTCTTCTTCCCTGCTCCTCCAGCCAGACACGCCTCGATATTCCCGTCTACAGGAAGAAGTCAGCGGTGAGACCTTACCTAAGGTTTCTTGAGGTTCTAATGTCCTACGATTCGGTGGGAAAACCTCCCACGTCGCACGTGGCTGCCCTGTGCTCCTCACCTCTCACGCGATCTTGGCTCTCGAGTCACTCATCGCCTTAGGGTTGCAGTCTTCCTCGTCCCTTTGTGTTCCTAAGGATGACAGTAAAAGTCGCCGAGGGAAGACCTGGCTTAACGTGATATTCCTGGGGCACGAGCGCCCCCCGAAAAGACCCCGGCCATCGCTCCCCGCTGCCCCCACACACCACGCCAGCTCCGACTCCCACTCCAGCCTCTTCCACCCATCGCCCCTGCTGCCTTTCCAGGTACCTCTCAGGTGTATGTGTCGGGAGCCTCCCCTGACCCTTGGGCCGATGTCCATCCCTGGCACGCCATGCCCCGGTCTTAGCACAGCCCGTCACACGGAGAGTGTCTGTTCGCGTGTCTGTCTCATTCACTGGGGTAGAACTGGATCTCATTCATGTTGGCACCCTAACACCTGGCCTTGCACCCGCACGCGATAGGTATGTTTCTAAGTCAGTAAGTGTTTATTTAATCAAGAGAACTGAACCATTGATTGATTATCTCAGATTGAGAGGGGGATCACCAAGGCCCCCTTGCTCTACACCCGGCGTTCCCAAACCGCCTGGCTGGTCACCAGGATCATCTGATAAATTTTAAAATACAGATTCCTAAGCCCTGGCACAGAGAGCTTAAAAATCTTCCCCAGCATAATTTAGATACGTCAACCAAGTGTCGGAACCATCACTCGAGTTTGGTCGGAGAAATCTGACACGAGGTAAAAATGATGCTTCGGGAGAAATGGAAACGAAATAGTAACATTCACCAAAAACGCTGGACAAGCTGTGGCCGGAGCGGGGTAGACGGGGTGGAATCTGGTCATGAGTGCTGGAATTTTAGCTTTTTAGCGCAAGCAACCTCAAGCAAAATAAATTTAGTCAAAGACTTCGTGCAAAAATTCAGAGCACCTGTCAAGTAAACCACTTCTTTCAAGAAAGCAGAAGGGGAGAAAAAAGTAGCAGGTCTCTTTAACTGAAAGTACAAACTCGAATCTTTGGTCAATGCCAAAATATCTTCGATAACACATTTACACACCTATAAAAACAAAATGTTTGGTCATCAATGCCAATACATGATTCTGAGCCTATATGAAAGCCAGACAGCTGCAAAAACATAAAATATAATCCCAGATTTTTAGAGCAACTGCTTCAGAAAACCAGTTCAGGAGTCGAAATAAAATGACTTTTTTGAAATGTTAACGGTGGAAATAGGGTTGTCTCTGACTTTTTATTTTACGTGTTTTACCTACGTGTGCAAAATCGAGTGAAGACACAGATGAATACTATCAATGTCCCTCAGGACGGGTGAAAAAAGTTTGCGATTAGGGAACTTTTTTCTGGCCGAGCCTCCAGCCTGATACCAGGCAGAACTGTGGCCATTAGCACAGATGCAGATGAGGGAGAAAATAAAAATGAGAGTGGCCATTCCAGAGCCGGCAGTAAGAAGAATGTCTCATGCCATCCTGAGACGCCAGGCCAATGATGACTAGAAAAGGGATTTGTTAGATTTAAAAAAAAAACAAAAAAAAAACAAACAAAAAAACAAAAAATTAACATTTCCCATGGTACCCACTGGCTTCCCTTGGGCCTGTGTGTCCATGAAGCTGTTTTCAGCTGTCACAGGTGTCGTTTCTACCCGTTTCGGATCCGGCTGGATGTGCTTGTTTGTTCAGCTTTTCCCCCTGGGCACCGCAAGGAGTTACTCTGTTGAAATTCCAGTCCCAGCTTGGTGCATCTTCAACAGTTCTTGTGTTATTAACTTAGTGACTAACTGAGAGGTGTTTGCCTTTTGAAACAGTGCCACCAAAGCTTCTCTCTCATCTCCGGGTGACGTCAGCCCCATAAATGGGAGAGCCGGAGGAAACAATACAGATTTCAGTGGTAAGTAACATTCAATGAGGTGGACTCTTATTTTCCCCAGATTTAAAATCACCTCCGTGTTCTGCACCGGGCAGCTCAAAGGATCAACGAAGCAATCTAGGATGTGGATTTAGAAGGAAGGGTGGTTTTGGTTTTTGACTTTGAAATTCTCTAGGAAAGAAGCTCGAGACGTCTTTTGACATTCTTCACTAGCCGATGATTTCAAGCGACTCATAGGAACTTTATGAAAAGAAATTGAAGATTTCCCAACGCACTCGACCCAGATGATCAAAACAGCCCTCAAAGGGAGGAGACAGTGAGTTTAGACTAAAGGACGTGAGCCTCGTAAAATGCTTCAGGGGAGAGCAGTACCCAAGACTCTTCTGCACAGGGACTTAGGTTTGTTCATAGCTAGAAAAACAGCCTAGTCATCAATGTCGCCTAAAAGACTAGGTGCCCCCAAAGGAAAGACACACAGAGTAACGACATTCATTAGAAATGTGACTTCAAATCCATGGTGTAACTTTTCAGAGCGATTGTGAAATGCAGCATCCACGTTGACCTGGTGAGAGCTAACGCATGATAGTAATTAATGGTTCACAGGACCTTTGCCAAAACACACAACGCTGTGCTGACACAGCCCAGTCTCTTCAACCAGTACAATTAACGTTTTGCTTTGTATGTGTGTGTGTGTGTGTGTGTGTGTGGGACCTTCCAACCAATGCAGTGAAGAGGTGTTTACACCAACAACCTGCAACAGCCCTCCTTCACTCTTGGGCCTTTAGATGCAGCAAAAACAAGCGAAACAACAAAAACAAGGTAGGAGGTGCTAAGTGTTGCAACATCTGGCTCGAATAAGTGTCCAGAAACTCATCCAAAAGCACAGGGCCTGAATTTCCAAATTCTGAGTCCGCATTGCCATTGTCGTTGAATTCTTCCGATGCTTCAATCACCTTCTCCGGCGGCGATTAGGCAACTGAGAGGGTTTGTTTGACTTGAAGCCCGCCCCATCCCAAAGAAGCCAGGTAAATGTTAAAAGTCTCAAGAAAGTGTCCTTCACTTGCTACGTCTCTGAGGCATTCTTTGCCAGTGCCGATTAAATGACCCCAAGACAGAGTGGACTACTATCCCCAGCAAAACTATCCCAACGCGTGGACGACTTATTTACTCGAAATCCCACCACGAGTTGAGACTTCATACCACAAAGCAGCAAAGCACCCATCTCTGCTGGGGAAGCACAGCATATCATCCTCTCTTTCTGTTGTCTCTTGGCACTCTTTCTGTTTGTTTTCATTTGTTTTCTTCCCAGTTTGAATCTCAGGAGCTAGGACTCCATATGATGGTCAGCCAGTTTCCAAATAGCCATTTGGGACCTGAATTTTGGAGCCACGCAAGGGATTTTAAACCTACATCATATCTATCTGCACATCAAACAGCAGAACCCACGATACAGCAGAGTGAGCATAACCTTGCATTTATAAAGCCTTTGACGGAATAGATGCATTCTATCACTGAAAAATAGCCACCCCCAAGATACAAATTATGCCTCCACCTTCATCTAGCAATAACAGAGCCCTAGAAACCCCTCTGAAAACACTTAACAGGAAGAAAACTTCTTGCGGCCACATCTGAAACAAGTTTCCACGGATAATTCGCAATCCACAAAGACTACCTCCATCTAAGTAAACCGGCTGGAATATGAGTGTGCATTTTTTTTTTTTAAATAATGCTATTCAATGGATATACCTGGGTTCTTTTTTCTCTCTAAAGTTCCCCACCCACTGGCCTAAGATCCTGTGCACTAGGAAGCAGCAGAGCCATCATTACCAGCTGGCTACAGACCTCACACAAGACTAGGTCAAGACTCGCAGTACACCTTCCTAGGCCAGGATTCCCTCTTCCCTCTGCATCGTGCCTATAAAATACTCAAAAGTGAACCCTGTGGATTTTGCCCTAAGGCAGGCTGGCTTTACAGATATGGAAAATCAGGCAGTAAGATAGGAAATGATTTATTCAGCACGGGCAAGAATAAAGAACTGCCAGCTCCATCTTTCCTTATCCATCTCTAGATAAGTCCCACTAATTTTTCTCAATCTGATAAATTACTGATAAATATCAAAGGGAACATGAAACGTGATGTTCTTGTCTCCTCAATGAGGCCTAAAAATCTGTATGTGTTTGCATACGCGCCTCCAAAATGAGTAATTTAGAATTACATGGCTTATGTCATTTGGTAGAGTCTGCCTTCGGGCGCAAAGAACACAGGCATATTAATGACGAATGTGGCTCGCGTCCCCTGCCCTAACCAAAACCTTCAAAGAAAAGCCAGAGGGAATCTTGGTGAAGTTGGGAATATTGGCGTGTCATGGAATCCTGCAAATTCCTTCTTGTGTTGTTGATTCAGGAAGGAAGGTGGGCACGGGGATGGTTAAACAGACCCATGGGTGAGTGAAAATTACTACCTCATCAGAGAAGGAGAAGTCAGTATGGCCTGGACGGACGATGCTCGGGGTAGCTCATCTTAAGTGGAGTGAGGTTGAGATCACCTGAGCCTACGATATAACTGGCTTCCATCGATGCAGAAAACGCAACAAAAACTCGTTATTATAGCATAGTAGTCAACAATTACTTTGAATAATAACTAACAGTGATTGTGCATCTATTAAGTGCCAGACACATTGGTGAGCGTTCAACTGGGTTACCTGATTTCATCTGTCCCTCAAAATGTGACAAATTAAGTAGTAAACAAAATCAGAATCCAGGTAAGGTTCTCTCAATTACCAGGTATGTGATGTTAGCAAAGTAATTTCCCTAAGTCTTAGCTCCCTCATCTGAAAAGGAGGTCATCATGCAAACCTCACAGAGATCTTGTAAGGATGAAATGAGTGACATATAGAAAGCGTGAGGTATGTAAGTGTCATTTCCTTTTCATTTATGGCCTTATTTTTAGCCGATTTGATTTACACTTAGCGAGTAAATTAGCAGCGATAGCATCTTCCAAACACCTCGAGTATGATCTTTTACACAGAAAGGTGAAACGTATAGAACAGAAGCGTCATCTTACGGATTGCCCGAGGGAGTTCAGCTTTCCAGCCGGGCTGCAGAGGGGTGGGTCGTTCCTTTGGCCCTCGCACGTGTGTCCATCACAAAGTTTCTATCCCCAAGAACCTTTCCACGTTGGATGGAATCATCCTTTCGCCAAATACATACGGGCCCCTGTGCTTTTCAGAAGAGCGAAAGGAAAGACTAAGGAAGGGCTTGTCTCCTACGAGGCCAAGTTCAGTTGGGATGCTTCTAAGAGCTGTTCCTTCAGCCCTCCATGCCTCCTGAGGCCTACACCAGTTTGCCATCACTGTGTCCTTTAGATCAACTGCTCCAAACTCCGCTGGCGAGTGGATTCCTCTTTCTCCGTGACCTTGCTGCAGAGAGATGGGGCGGGAATTCCTCTCGCTGTCCTCACGACATAATTATTTATTCGTATTGCAATCCCACTCCAACAAGACCGCCTACTTATTCCCAAGTGCCAAGACTTGGCCTCTCTTGGGACATTCCCACACCATCTCCCTGGAGCCCGCACCGCACAGCCGTGCTCCATCCTCACTGCCATGTTCAATGTCACTTTGAAAGTTATCAGGTTCTCTCGGTCCGTTCAAAGGCTACCTCCTCGACGAGGAAACAGCATAGAAGGGGCCACTTTTTGTGTTTTTACATATTAAAGTCCAAGGGGCCCTCGGCCTTCTGTCAGTCAAGATGTCAGTCTTGTGCCGTGGCTCTTCATTCCTCCAGGGAATAGAAAAGGCTCACCGCCCAAGCGAGGGTTGACTGTTCATTCCGATAATACGGCTCTCTCTAGCATTCCACCCACAACCAAATCCAATTCTTACAAGCGAGGAGGTTGACTAATGGCCTATGGAATAATTAGCTATCTGTCATTTCACCCTACTGCCTGCTATCCATACATGAGAAATAAGCACAGGAAAATGTGATTCCTACAAAAGTGAAAAGCTGGATGGACACTCAGAGCAGAGGGAGGGATTGAATGCTTTCTGGATGTGTTTTAAAAGAATGAACGTGAGACGTTAAGCGACCCACGTGTTTCGGTGGGGGCGGGGCTTGGTGAGTGGGACTTCTCATCAAGACAAAGGGCTGTATCTTAATTCCTCTTGGCAAAGGAAGAGTGATGGGCAGGATTAGCTTTGTGTCTTGGAAGCCTTGGTGATGGTGATCTTCGGGGTGTTGAAATGTACTTCCACATGCTCCTAAACGCCCAGGACGTAAACGTTGGCTGGGATCTTTCGTCGCTGTCATCGTACGTAGTTTGAAACCCTCCCATGGCCCGTAGAGGTCTAGTGGAGGAAGAAGGGTGTCGGAAGACAGGGTTTCAGCTTGTGGGTCTCTTGGCGTCCATCTGTTTAAGATGCCACTGAATCACTGACCTCTCGGGCCGCCTCTCGGCGGTTCAGTTTAGCCGCCTATGAAAGATATGAAATAATACCCGCTTTGCCTTTCTCCAGGGGATGTGGCTACTCGCTGGAATTAAGTAAGAAAGTTGAGGTCCTTGTATTAAAACAAAGTATTGCTCAAAAAGGCCCTCGAGATGGAAAATGGAAGCTGGGATTTCATCAACACACTTGCCTGCTACTCCTGAGTGAAGTGCCCTCGGGCTATAAATGGTTACAGGAGAGGCCGGGCCGGGCCGGGTGCCATGGGCTCTGCCATTCAACCTGCCGCCTGCCCTCGTTTGCTCGGAGCCCTTGGGCAACTAGGTAAGCACCCCATCGTTCAGCATGTTCATCTATAAAATGGGTATAATCATACTCACCACCTCACTCGTGGTGCATGAAGGAGTTAATTAACAGCGCATAAAGCTTTTGAAAATATAGAGTGTGACGTACGTGCTAATTATTATAAATCCAGAAAAAACACCACGGTTCAATTTTTAATTACCTATATATTTTATTGAAAATACATAAAGCACATAATAAAATTAAGCTCTGTGTCAAAAAATTACTGCTCGCCTGTGCTGTCTTGTTCCTCCCTCTGCCAAAACTATAGTAGCAATTTCCTACACTAAAGTAATAATTGTATTTCGGCGGTAGAAGTTACACCAATATGACCAGGCCTAACCTATGATTTACTGAGTTGTAAAATAGCACCTCCCCTTTGTGCCTCGATTTCTCTTAGTTATTATAACCCAATTAATGTAACACTAGGACCCGTCATCAAAACGTTTTAATAAGATAACAGGGTTTTACGCCAATTTTGTGCCCAAGGGTTTAAACGCTGGAGTGGGACTTTTTATTTAGATCTTTGAAGAATAATCTAAAATAGTCCATAAAAAGTGAAAGATATTTAAAGAGCAGTTTTAAAGACCAGTTTAGAATGAGAAAATCTGAAGCGGGAGGAGGAATACCTATACAGGTTCCAGTCCCCGGCTTCTAATTCTCTATTACCAGAAACGGCATGGCAAAAAAATGTCACCACGTGGGTCCATTGCTTCCCACAACAGCGTCCACTTCTTGTCCGTGACAAGGAACATTTCTCCTCTCCAAGAAAACCTGGGCTTATCCTGGGCGTATCCTTGTTTGATAATAAATGGTCATTCAGAATTCAAGAGAGGACAAGAGATACAAAATGCGATCGTGGTTGTCGTCAGCCTTTAGAAAACGATAGTGAAGTCATCATCAGTCGCATTATTTGTTCCCGCGGGGACGAAACACTGTGATCGAGACATGAAGACCGAGGACATGCTCCCTGCCTCAGATTAGTTACCGGGCAGTGGGAAAACAACACCTAAGACGTTAGGAACCCAGTCGAGACCACTCTGAAAGCCGCGTGGAAGAGCGCGTGGCTGAATGAATTGAGGGGAAAATGGGTGGATAGGGGCACGTCACCGCTAAAAGAATTCGGAGCAAAGGAAAGGTCTCTGTGAAGAAGTCTTGGAGGCTGTGTGTCCTCAGCGGAGCCACAGAGAAAGGACAGAGTTGGGAGAGGCAACGAGACGGTGAAGTAGAAAGCCAAATGTGAGTGCCTGGGCGATCCACAGCGGTGACTGGGGACCGAGGGGAGGAGGAAGGTGCCAGGATGCTGTCCTTTCCTAGAAACCGAGCAATGCCAGCCAGGGACATCATTCTGCACCCCGTCCAATTATATTTTAAGCCGCAGACAAGTCTCCAAATGTTATGGAGCCACCTCTTCCGAGCGCCCCCTCCAGGTGGGCCATCCTCGATGGCGTTGCCTCATTTGATGATGGGCACCCTCCCGGAGAACTGAGCACAGGTGACGATGAGCGAAATTCGTTTCATTGTTTGCAGCTGCAAACATGCTCCATCCTGCTTGGGAGAGAAAAGCCGGCCTCCGCCATTCTGTCTGCTCTGTCCCAGACTCGCTGCCATGCCCGCTCCTTTCTCTGCCGCCCGCGAGCTTCTGCGGACACGAGAAACACAACGTGCAGGAGGCGGCCGGCCGCGGGAAATGCTTACTGCAACTGCATCATGGCCGTGGCTTAAAATCACATCACCCGTCCACTTGGCACACACCCGTGGTGTTCAGAGAAAAAAAAAAAGGATGGTTAAATAGCACAGTGGTCCACAAACCATTAGATGAGGGTCTGGGTTTCCTAGAGAAAGTGTTTCCTCTACTTTAAATATGGGGGGCTGAGAAAGTATAGGAGAGACTTCGTCAGCTTCCTCTAGAGTTGTTTTTTTTTTAAGAGCTTGATTACGATGCATGTGAAACATTTTAAAGTTTGAGGGCTCCCCATAAACCTATGCCCTTTATGCTAATTGTTCTCAATAAAACCAGATCGAGAATGAATCTCTCAGCCCAGGACCGGTCCCGGCATGCCTGCTGGGCACAAGTTCAGAGCACGCAGCCCCAGTGGATGGGCCTTTTAGAAACAGATAGATGCCATGGTAGATAAATGATAAACAGACAAGATACATCATATTAATAGGCAAACGATCTCGCAAGGAGCTCAAGGTGGTGGAAAATGAGATACGGCAAACAGTTTGTCATCACAGACATTTCATCAGAGAAAAAGGCTTTGAAGGGAGGAGGCCCCGTGTTTTGGCAGCAGCGGGGACCCACACAAACCTTCAGACCCCTTTGAACTGGAGTTGGAACAGCCAAGTGAGCAGAAGAAACAGGAAGTCAGGCGAACCGGCTTATAGTGCATCCTGGGGCTGGCTGCCTCTCCCCGGGGCATCAGCTGCTCCCATACTCCAGCTAAGGACAGTGACAGCCAAGTGCCAGGGCTACAGAGGGCCAGCAAGGCAGCACCTTGAAGCTCTCGACCTGGATTTGAAATCGCATGTGCGCTGGCCTCAAAGATGACTGCTGAGTCATCTCAGAGTGCAAGGGGCTCCAGAACCTTCCCCCTCATAGCTAACGACCCTGGGAAAGTGTTGTGCCTTGCCTACACCCTGTCTGCTCCGAGTTAAGCCTGTGCCCTACCGAAACCCCTTCATGGACCCGCAGTCGGAATATCTGCTAACTCTTATACAATCCTGCACCGTTTTCTTTGGGAATGCCGGTTAGCGTGGATGAGAAAAAGCCGATTCCTTTGGCTGAAGCCACCAAACTCCTGTGAGATGGCGTGATTTGTGGACTAGATACCAGTGATTCTGTCCAGGCCGTTCACACACCGTTACAACAAGCAGGGTCAAAGCTCTCACCAAGGCGTTTGAGGAATTTGGCCCTAAAACAGTGATTTATTAAAGGTTCTGTCTGTGCAGTGTTTGGAAGGCTAGGGAAAAGAGGGGTGTGTGTGTGTGTGTGTGTGTGTGTGTGTAGGTTTAGTGAAAGTGTCAGCACCAACCACTTCTCCTGCAGGCAAATTCTCCACTCACAGCTCTGGAATAGAGGTCATCTTCCCAAAGCGTGTTCGTCCAGGATCGCTAACTTCACACACACAAGGAATGGGGCAATATACCTACACAGATTAGAGTAACCCATCACATGAATTTTAGGGTCATGAGAGAAAGGTAACTGATTCTGCCTCAGCGGTCCCATCCCACTGTGGCAAACATTTAAAAGATGGCCTTTGTACACCCTTGAGGATAAATCTGCAAGAATTATAGTATCAGGAAAGAGCCTTCTAGTCCTGGCTCCCAGTCCCCTGGCAGATAGCTTAACGAGAGAAGATAAAGGCCATCTCTCAAGTGTCTTGTTGCTAAAGATTAAAAGAACATCGGAAATCATTTCTCTGGTTCATTTGGAGGAGCGAGATGTATGCCAGCTTGAAGAAAACAATGGCGATTTTCTTCATTTCGGTACCCGGCTGGGATTTCTCGGCAAGCCACAGCAGAACTAGCTGGGACTTGCTTTCTCCGGTCACGTGTCAATCTGCTTTCTGGTTTTCGGAGGAGTCTTTCCTCCAGCTTAAATACTACGATTGCACTTGTTGAGAAAAGGTCTCCGTTTCTCACTTTGATGAGTCAAATAGGTTACAACTTTTTTTTTCTCTCATTGAGGAGGTACAACCTACAGGGAACATTTGGGGATGCCAGGACCTCGTGGGGGCATACCATTTTTTCTCGAGTAAGAGTGAGATTCTGACCGCAGTATCCCCCGTTCCGCAGTCCTGTGGGCTTCTCCCTGACTTTCACTCTCCCCCAAAAGCAAATCACGGATTTGATTCCTAAAATTAATTATAACTTGCTATTAATTATAATAGCATGACAGGACTTTGGCCGGCTTTTGACTTTAAACTGATGAGCTTTCTTTGACTAAGAAGCTACTTAGATAATCAAATAACATGTGGCAGGGCCCGGGGTAATAATATCACCTAACGAGTTCTAACGGAGGTTTGCGTCCCATCGGTATACCGCGGATGTCATCAGTACTAGTCAGATGAGAACTGTCATCGTTAGGTCATCGGGACTAATGACAAGAGAGTTGAAGGGGTCATTCTCAAAAGCTACATTCGACACAAAAATCCCGCCCAGAAAACAGTTGTAATCAGTGAGTCCTGATTCTCGGTGGATTCGATGCGTTGTTTTTTTTTTTACCCCTAAAATGAATTATTTTACCTCCATTTATCTCAGCAGATTAATCTGGATGATCAGGAATATAAAGAGAAACATGTGCCCATTTTCATCAGAAGGGGAGTCTCAGCCTCGTGCATTCTTCAGTGTCCTACACACC
>NW_006431956.1:2216676-2229866 GCF_000325575.1 Pteropus alecto | reverse complement strand
AAATAAAGATGTTTTCAGAATGACAATTTAAGACCAAGTGAACCTAAACTAACAGGCCTAGGAATAATATTTTCATAGCTATTCAAACTGATTCTGAATCCCACGGGAAGTGGCAGATAATTCCTATCACATATCACAGCAATCTCGGCTTCTCGGTGGTGGGAGGAAATTAACAATTATTCAGCATCTCCTGTGCGCTGGACGCGATGGGCGGTTTTACTCGGATTTAATCCCCACCAGCAGAGCTGACATTCAGCTGGCCCGCTCCAACACGGCATCCTGGCTGGCCTCCAGGGCCACTGGCCAGACATCACTTGTGATTGGCCTGTGCTCTCCATGACCTTTCAAGAGCTCTCTTATCATCATCTCGGTACTTAAAATGAAGAAACCAGAGGGCCTGTGAATCAGTAACTTACGGCGTCTCGCCACCGTGAAGGAGAAATGAGGATTCAGACACAACAAATCTCTTCTTCTGATGCCTTGCTTATTTTAGTTTAAACTCTTTCGTGTCTTTATTTTGCTGAGAAAGTTGAGGTAGAGTTTTGGTATGATTTTTTTTCCCCATTCTCGGGAATGCAAGTGGTATGGTTTGAGTATACCTAGAAGCATTCATCGAGGGCCCTGTTTGCAAAGCAGGTGAGCATGGCTTATTACCTGTATATATCTATGAAAGGGGTTCTTATTTTTTTTTAAGGTATTTATTGAAGGAGCTTAGAACACACCAGCTGGAGAATATTTGCCATGTGCTCACTCTGGGAGGAACATTCCCCCACCTACTGAAAAAACACGGAGCAGTTAAGAAGCCTTTTCTGTCTGAAATGAAGAAACAAAACCAGAACTTAGAGTGTCCTCCAGTCCCATCATCCGTCTGATGCATCAACGTTTCGTACACTATTCCAAAGGAGGTCGCAAGGCCCGTGCGTGATATGCACAACTGAAGCCCAAATCGACAACTGTCTGCTGCCTCTTGGGACGAGCATCAGCTAGACCAAACCCAGAGTGGCATCTTCCTTACGCTGGCACATCCAACTGAAAAATCCAGCCCCGTCGAGTTCCGTTGAGCTTTCTTCCACTTCATTGAGTTGTTGCTTGACGAAATTCATCAACTCAGCCAGCTTCTGAAATACCTGATCGGGCACCCCCATCCCAAATCCCTGTCTATTTCTCGACGAATACATCTTGATGTAGACTGCACACAAGTTAAGGAAGACCGGCGTGCAGACACCCGTGTTGTCCACAAAAGCCGAACGACGCGTTGGGCTTCCTGAGGGTTATAAGGTTAATGTATCTCTTCTTAATGAATCCAAAACTCATTTTTTTTTGTTCCTCGGAGAAATGACTATGAAATGAGAAGCCCTAGAAGCCACAATCTGGTCAGAGTGAAATTACAACCGTGCCTCTGTGGGGTGTCTCTTTCTCATTTAAAATTAGCCTGAAGACAAGCAAGATGACAGGTCAAAATGACGAACTCGGCCTCAGAGGGTGGCTTCTTTGGAGCTTCCTGTTCAATTTAGTCCTAAGACATTTTCTATTAGCCCAAAACTCTCATAAGCCCCATTGTCCAGGTTTTTAAGGCATACATGACAAGAATTAAAGGTGGTAACTGGGTTTTGGGTGTGTTTTTTTTCCTTCTTAATAATTTTCTTTTCCTTTTTTTTTTTTTTTTTGATGTTTTGCATCTAAAGTGAGTTTTTTTTTCATGCGCGCTTAACAGGTTTTAATTTTATAAAACATTGTGCAACCAGATCCCTTAGGGAACAGTAATTAACTTGGATTATGTTTTCATTTTAGTGAATTCTAAATGAGAAGCCTAAATACTGATTTTTGTCTATCACCAAATGGCAAAACACAGAGCTGTGCTCATTTCCCAAGTATATTCCTTTGCTTACGATAAACACTCCCCTAACGATATTTGCAATTTGCCCCTTTCTTAAACAGGCCTGCCACAGGAAACGCGATGGATTGTTTAAAATAATGAAAAAAGTTTACTTTTAATTTTGATAGCAGTCTCCAATCTACATTCTTCGCACCCAGGCCTGACCACCACCTAACAGGGGGCAGAATGTTCATTAACAAATATTTCTGTGCATCTATTATGGGTTGGGCGTGGTTTCAGCCACTGGATATTATCATGAATGCAGCATCGTTTTCAAGTTGAACTCAAGGTCATTTCAAAATGAAATTATTCTTCCAGCCTCTCTCTTCATCTGTAAAACAAGAATAATCACTCCTACCTTAAATGGTTCTTTAGTGTTTAGTGAGCTACTGATACTTAGGCTGTACTCAATAAGTCATCATCAACATCATCACCACACACATAAAGCACCAAGTGAACTGCACAGCCCCAAACAGCCACTACTCAGCAGCTGTTGTTGCTCTTCCGCTCGCCCAATGAGAAGCCCGTGTCGGCAACCTGGAACCTGGTGCAACACATCGACCTAGGCAGACAGGTGACGACGGTCTCTCTCCCTCTGGTCTTTACTTCTGGCACCTTGCAACCGAAAGATCGCAATAGAGCCTTCATCTGAATAAATTCTGTAGAATGTCGAAAAATATTTAATAATTATAGATGTCTCCTATGGATGATTTTTTTTTTTTGAAGTACAGTTTTATTCATTTCAAGTTCACTAGGCGATCAAACTAAGCTGGGATGATTTGTTACAAGTCCTTAGGGAACCCATTTTAAGCCACAAATGGGAGAGATTTGTAGTTAATCTGTCAATTGTGTCTCTCTCTACGGGTCCACTTTCACAATGCTTTAAGTCCTTGAAACAAGCTGTCTTCTTTCCACTGCTGATTTGCCTGATCTATGCAGAGTTTCTCATATACAAAGACACAGTTCACCCCTATGATGCCTGCCTGCCTTTTAACACATATCTCTGAATGAAACTCCAGTCCGCTCTCTGTGCAAATAAGACAAACAAATTCCAAAGCGATCTTAACCGGTTGGAATAATTATCGTGCGATAGCACAAACTTTTCTTGTTTGTGGCCTCTTGAAAGGAAATGCATGTGACTGTGAGTCTTGGTTTGGGGAAACTTGCACCAAGAGGAAGAATAAAATAAATGAGTTTTCATTGAGCAGTCACTGACTCTTCTAATGGAGTTTGGTGGCTAGACTGTCAGGAAGTTCATAGGTTCAGACTATTCAAGTGCATCTTTGAAAAATGAGCCAAATGACTGATGTCCAGTGTACAATAGAAACAATGAATGTGCTAACAACAAGTCGCTCTTAACTCCTCATTACTGTGGGTCCCCCAAGAACTTCCAACAGTCCATACTGCCAACACAGGTTGGGTTACCAATCTGGCTGTTACGTGAATGTTATAAAAAGGCATTTATTCCAATAAGTCACTTTTGCATGTATTTTTTACATAAAAGACACACGTGCCCCACCAAGCAACCCATTTCTTTCCATTCTATGAAATATGACCATAAACCTTACTCCTCACCTCAGATTTCTCTCCACGCTGTTGCTACCAAGGGCTTAGGCAATAAAATAACGCCAACTTGAAAATCATTTTCATTTTATGCAATGTTTCTTCCTTTCGTTTTTGTTCTTTCCTTGGAGCAAAGCCCTCTCTTATTTGTGGATTTCAACTTGTGGCATAGGACTCACCTTAGCGAGAAAGAGAACAAGAAAGACGTTTTACAATAGTACAAGATTATGAATTTTCTAAGTAAATCATTTCACTTGATATATTCATTCAAAAAAGTATCTACTTGACTACTGCATTTTAAGGACTAGGTAAGGCACTGGCGATGCCAAAAACGAAGGCGGTATCTGACCTCAATGGGTGTGCCGTTCACCCTCGTTCCAGCTAGGATATTATTATGCTATCCTCGTAAGTGAAGGAGGTTAAAGGACCTGGTTAAAGTCACACAGCCAGGAAGGGCCAGAACTGAAGTTAAACCCGAGGTCTTTCTTCACTAAGTACTGTGTCCATTCTATTCCATAACTCTGCCTCTCACCGATGGAGAACTTTCGCATCTGGTCAGCACTAAGAATTCAACGGGCACTTACTAAGGATTCGGCATAACGGAAGATTCTTCTGCAAAAGACATGCATGACGTTTATGCTCTGAATCCACCTCAGGCTCACTGCAATGGAAGCCGTACATTACACGTAAAGGACTTCTGAGTTTCTTTCAAGTTTTTTGTATGGCGCAAACTGGAGGAAAATGTTTTGAAATCGTGTTTTCCCCTTAACTACGTAGATTTTGAACAGATAGCGGGTATTATCTGACATTCAAACACCTACTCTTTCATCTGCCTTTCAAATATTTACGCTTCAAGAGTATGACAGCCATTGACATACACTCGAAAATTATTTTTTATTTTTAAAGGTGGGGAAGCGACTTGATCTTGCATCTGCACACAAAATGAGTATCCGAGAAAAGATCTGTATCTAATCGAGGGGATAAAGGGAGCATCGCATTAATTTGAGGAAGCCTAACGGACACGATCTTAATCGCATTGCCAAGAAAAGAAAGATGGCGTTCCAGGAAGGGGAAAGAAACTGCCTGAAAACACACCATTTGTGAAGCCATCCAAGCAGTAGGAACTGCCTAGCTTCACAAGTCAGGGACTCCCCAGCACATGTGCTCAGCCTCTCCTGTGCCTTCAGGTGGAATTCTTCTTTGGAAAAATAGCATGCTTAGCCATTGTGGGGCTGTCGCTTGAAAGCCATCTTTCTGGCCTTCATTTTCCTCTTACACGTCTAAGTGCAGGTGATAACGCTTTGCACCTTCCTGCCCGTTCTAATTCTTGCCACCGGGACTTTTTTAGCCTCTAGTTCATGGCACCTTCCATTTCCCCTAGAATTTCTCGGGCACAGATGCAAAGGAAAACATGGAAGCAGTGTAGGAAAATGGCCATCTCCGTGATGCGCATCTTGGTCCTGTGCTGGAATATCCCCTGCCGCTGGAGCCAGGCTCGGATGCACACAGAAGAGTCAGCTACGGTCCTTTCGAAGGTAGCTACCGGGTTAGAGTGGGCGAGGAGAATAGGAAGCATCAAACTGGCAGCAGAATAGTGACTGCCCTGGTGGAGAAGAGGTTGGCAGGGGAAGTTATGCGCTGTCCAGGATGACAGCCACTGGCCACCTGGGTCGGAATATTTGAAAAGTGGTTAGTCCAAAGCAAGATGCATTGTAACTATAATATATACACAGGATGGAGCAGCCCAAAAAAATAAATATCTATGAATAATTTTTATATTGATTACATTACATGTGTAAATGATGTCATTCTGTTGTGTTAAAGAAAATATAGTCTTAAAATTAAATTTCACCTGTTTCAATTCACTTTTGTAATGTGACTGTTAGAAAATTTAAATGATATACATGGCTTATGTTAGAATTCTGTTGGGCATCGCTGTGATAGACTAACTTGGCTTATCCTTAGCCAACCAAAGTAACCAGTGCAACCGAGGAGTAGAAAATAGACACATTTCTCTGAAAAATTCTTTCTTGACTGAGATATCCCAAAGGGAAAATGGCAGAAACAAAAGTTTGATTAAGGATTCTTATACTCACACTTCTTTATTCTTTCTTCCTCCCAAGCAGGCCTGGCCTCTTAAATGCTCTCAAAAAAGCTGTTGTCAAAATTCTTTCCCTGACCCGAAATAAAATCAGAAAGAATCTCCAAATCTTGAGATAAGCCCAACTCATAGAATTTCTAGCTTACCTTCGGATCCTGGACATTCCAACAACTATGTGAACTTGATGGTGATGAGTCGATCTAAAATGAATCATGAAAGATTGAAAAATACCATTTCTGGATCAGAGAGTCACTTGGTGTGGCCCTATTCTCCATGGCCATTGCTATTGAATCCTTGGACCGTGTGGGAAAATGATAGAAAAATAATTCCTGAAGCATTTTAACACTGTCGAAATAGTTTTGAAAAGGAACATGTCCCGCTTGGCTGTCATATAGAAGGACATCGATGCCCTTTCATTAGTAATGCTTCTGTAAAAAATAGTTTGCCTCTAATTAGTGACATTTGAAATGGTTATCATAGTAATTTGTACTTATTAAACGTCCATCAAATAAGATAGGTACAAAAATCTAAAAATTGAAAGGGGGATTAGTTATGTATTTGCCTGATCACAGGTCACATAAAAATCTAGCATTAAAAAGTTAAACTATTCCGTATGACACTATAATGGTAGATCCATGTCACATTAGACATTTGTCCAAACCCATAGAATGTACAACACCAAGAGTGACTCTGATGTCAACTGTGGACTCTGGGTGACGATGATGTGTCAATGTAGGTTCATCGGTTATAACAAATGTACCATCTGGTGGAGATATCGATAGTGAGGGAGGCCGTGCCTATATAGGAAATCACTGTCAACTTAAAACTGCTCTGTCAAATAAAGATACATATAAACACACACACACACACACACACACACACACACACACACACACACACATATAAACATCTATAAACCGGAAATCTGCAAGCAGACTATCCATAGCTGGTGCTGCTGCTCTGTGCTGCCATTAGGGGTCCAGGCTCCTTCTGTACATCTGCTCAATGACATTTAGCTTGTAGATCCTCATCCTCAGAGCTGTCACCTCGTGGTTTCAAGATGGCTGCTGAACACCCAGGTATTTCCCTGTCCCAGGTAGGAGGAGCATGAAGCAACAGTCCCTGTTTCAGGAAAACAAAAGCCTTCGGTTCATTCTCATTGGCCAGAAATATGTCACATGACCAACCCGGTTACAAGGGAGGCTGAAGAAGTGAGTGTTTTTAGCTGGACTTAGTACTCTTCTGAATAAAATCAGCATTCTCGTACCAAGGAAAAGGGAGCTGCTCTGTGGGTGGGCATTAGCGATCACTGCCGTGGGAGGATCTGGGGAGTTTCTCGAATCACCTTGACATAATGAAACTCAAACGACTGATAACACTGACCTTCGTCGAGTATGAAAAAGCTGAAGAAAAACACACAAACTTTCAGGAAGCTATCGGTTTATAGATCTGACGAGAAGCAAATAAGACAGAACATTTGTTGACTAGCCACTTGAAATCAATCTTGTCGATTATAATGATGCTTTTGTAAACAATTTGCACAACTCTATTTGAATAATAATGAGTTGCTCTAATAGTTATCAGAATAATATTGAGCAAATAGCATTTGACTATAAAAGGTTACTTATGAGTTCAATGGTGAGAAAAATAATTTGAAAAAGACCAGAGAGAAAGAACTTATAATACAGCCTTGGTTTCTGTGAACGCCGTCTTCTAAATGGCATCTCTAATTAATGTAACCATCTTCTCCCCTACCCAAGGAATATATAAATATTCTCTTCCAGTCAGGTCATTAGAAAGGGAGTCACTGAGAGGCCACAGATATTGTCAGTCTACCAAGAGGAAATGACATCATCCAGCCAGTCATTCATCTTGGGGGTTTATGAAATGTGTCCTTTGAAATGGAATGGAATGGGATGAGATGGGATGGAATAAAAATGCATTATTTGTGATAAGGGTGGTATTATTCTAAGAGACTTCTGTCTACGGCCACGCCACCCTGAACAAGCCCGATCCCGTCTGATCTCGGAAGCTAAGCAGGGTCGGGCCTGGTGAGTACTTGGATGGGAGACCACCTAGGAAGACCAGGTGCTATAGGCGTAAATAATTAAAAATAAATAAATAAATAATAAGAGACTTCGGGTTCAGTTATATATGTGTGTGTGTCCTGGGCACAATGTCAAACACATTTCTTTCTGTGGGTTGTGGTCAAAAAAGTTTGAAAAGCCACTATCTCAGCAGTTTCGGAAAACCTGAGAGCAGCCATGAGCATAAGTCACCAAAAAAAGATAATACAGCCTGAAAAACAGCACCAGAACTCAGAACAAGAACAAAAAAAAAAAAAAGAAAGCCAAATATAGAACACAAGGCCACCTCCAGCACTGTGGCATGCATCGAAAACCGCAGGAATGGCAATTAACAGACAACTATCATGTAAAGGGTGGCGAATCTTTATCCTGTCATACTCATCTTCATGAGTGGTGAGCTGAAGAAGATATGACACTTTGAGAACAAGGGACGAGCACTAAGTGGCACCTAAGAAGGAGACAACAGCAATCTGAAAGGACTTCAGAAAGGCGGGGAGACTGATTCTGACCGGCTGTCTATGAGAGATGCCACCATACAGAGCAACGGTCAACAGGTAAACAAATTACGCTCGCGGGAGTCACGTGTAACTAGTTGTATTTCTATGCTTAAATTAACAGTTACAACCCTGCGTTGTTTTTATTATTTGCAGGCAATTACTTTTGTTGTTTTCTAAAGTCACGAGTTAAAGAACATCATCGGTAACTTTTAATGAAAATGCCTCATCAAATGGTAGACTTGCCTTGCTTTCCAGAATCTACCATGAGAAGGAATGCCCGAGGGCTCCGTACCCAGCTCCAAATTTTACAAATGGCGCCCAAACAGAAAGTCGCCCTGGACCAGTAGCAAAAGCCACGTGAGCACTCCAGGAGGGTTAATGATCTGGTTCCGCAGACCGATATTCTGTAAACATTTGCTCAGTGTTTATTATTTAGGTGAGGAGCTGCGCTCTGCACAGGTGACCAGGCCCACCCCTTCGAAGGCGGTCCAACCACCACCTAAGCCTTGTCCTTGCCTTGAGCATCTTCTAACCAATACAGTATTCTCCCCAAGAGGATTCTATAAAACAGTCGTCGCCAGCCTATCACATTTCCAGCGATTGTTAACTTCCTCTTTTAGTTGGACCTCGGGTGCCCAACCAGCCTATTCCCTGATCTCATGCTCTCTCTCTGAACATCCCTCCCCGACACCCCTACCCTTGGGTAATGGCTCACATGCTGGGTTTTGTGTGACACAAGACAGTTACTGGTGAGGGAAGAAGTGATTCCGACATCTTGTCATCAAAGGTCCACAGTAACTCTTCTTGCCATCATCACTGTGAGAAAGGCATAGTACCCCAGCCTCTCTCCTTTGCATATTCTGTCCTGCTGGGATTTCGTCTCCTCTGGATGTTTGCTAAACAGAATCTTAGCTGCATAAAAAAAAAAAAAAATGTTTAAGAGTTAGAAAGAGCGAGCCACGATTTATACAAGCCCTCAAGAGACCCCTTAGCTATTACCTTCCTTGAGAAGGGTACCCTTCCTGAAATAAGACAAGCCCTCTTTAAAATCTGGAAAAGTGTTTAGGAAAATACCTAAATGAACTTTGAGAAAAATCTATTCTAACGCTAAGAAAGATCGTTGTCATATTCACGGAAATTGAGTCACGTGTATATGCTGCTGTGGACAATTACTCTTTCTGTGCGTTTAGCCACCTTGCCTCCTCCACCTCCAGGGGTTCCCCTGCCACTTCTTCAGGGAACCTCTGCTCCTCTTCCGCTGTAACTTAATTTTGGTCAAGTTGCTAATTAAATACGCAAAGCCCCCACCACGGGAATGGAGCGGTAGGGACTTATCGCCGAGGTTGTTTGAACTGAGCCTCTTAGGTAAACGTGAGTTGGGAGCTTTGGGTGGCCATCTTCTCTGTTACGAGCAGAAAATCGATCTGAAGAAGAAGAGAATAAGAGCAACGTGGAGCTACAAGCAGAGCCAAAAGGAGAAGATGGCAAGCTGACGACCTCATACGGGTCTCTGGATAAAGTCACTGCTGAAACCGGATGTCTCGCTATGTGAGCCAACGCTTTCTCTTCTTGCATCCGTCAGAACTCATTTGATTGTAAGTGACAGCAAGTCAACACTACCTACTTCAAGCAAGAAGAGAGGAGTTAGGTAGGAAGTATGGATATATCTGGCCCTGAGTCACTTACCATGTCTTCTCCAGAAAGCCTACCTTGACCTTCCAGGGGAGAGAAGGCTATCGACCTCTGTTTTCCCAGAGTGCTTTGAGCCTGCCTCTTTTGCAGCCTTTCTCTCATTGTTGGTCTCTCCCAGTAAACCATGAGCCTCCGGAGTCTAGAGCACAGGGACTGGACTTCCTCCATCTTTATCTGCTAGGTCCAGAGCAGTGTCTGGTCCGTGAAAGGCATGATAGACATTCAGTAGAAGTCTGCCAGATAATTTTGGCTAAGGGAAAGCCAGAGAAACCGCCCTTATAAAACATTCAGAGAAAGAACTCGCTCTCTATAGAATCACCACTTAACACCTTCTGATTTAAAAATGATGGGTGAAACACAAACATCCCCTCAGTGAACTACACAAGTTATGGACCAGTTTCGTGTCCACCTCTGTGGGCTCTGCAGAACAAGAAAATCCCACGTGATAGCTATTTAATCGATCAATGTGTTTATTTATTTGTTCAATAAGAATACATCGAGTACCTAAGATTAAACTCTATGATCTGAAAAGGTAGATCGTCACCGCTTATGTCAGCCAGTCGAAATCGAGCTTAGTGCATAACGCCATTGGATAAAGGCAATTGGGTTTAGAAAATAATATGCAGACGAATATTTCTATTTTCTTTCTTTTATGCTTTTAGGCTTTCTTTCAGGATTTCCAATACTGTAAAAACTGTAAATATGTGTACTCTCTAGGGTCTTTTGTATTGTTGGAAGCTGAGAAGTAGGTAAATTAAAGAAAATTTTTTGCATCAGTAAGTGTTAACAAAATCATTATAAGATTTGCAACCCGTGCCATCTATGGTAAACCCTAAGTTTTTAATCTATGAGCACAGCTACCATGTTTTAATGCTTCCATTTCAAGGCTATAGCAAAACTCTGAAATGTATCTTTGTCAAACTGACTATAAACCAGACAGTGCGCTTCAGGATTTCATTATGGTGATCCCACATCACTGGATTCTTTACGATCGCCATATCCAGGTGAAGAGTGAAACAAATCCGAACTATTTCATCAGGGCAGAGGTGTCAGTCTGAGTGGGGAAGAAAACCCTAGAAGGTCAACAGAGTTGTGTCATTGTTTTAAATGACAGACCAACAAACTATTCTGGAGATTGCAGAGCGGTAATTGACACGACGGTTTGTACAGATAGTAATATCTTCTAAGGATAGTCATCTCTCGGGTTTCTTTAGCTGGAGGACAAGCGGTTAGCGAAATCAGCCTGAGTTTTGTGAATACAGCTACAGGTAAAGAAAACTCTTTCATGAGATACCCAGGAGAGCTTTCATCATGTAACGGCACAAAATTCTACTTTGCCGTGAAGGCAGCAACAGCCCTGTGGTTCTGTAGATCGAGTTTTGAATGACTTCTCAACGAAGTGTTCATCGTTGTTATTCGGCTGTGATGTACGCCAGCTGCTCTCAAAGTGAGCTCTGATGGATCCAGGGTCCCCAAGACCCTTTGCGGGGCATCAGAGATACAGAACTGAACTCAGAAGCAGACAAGAGAATCCAGCCATTTTCTTTAAAGAGATGAGTACAAATGTAAAATAAGACTACGCTTCTCACTAATTTTATCCTGTTTTGGAAACTATAGTTATTTTTCACGAATCATGTGGTTTGTTAATATGGAATGGATTTGTCTTGGTTATTTTTTAATAAATTTACAAATAAATATTTTTCAATAAATTTACAAATAAATATTTTTCAATAGATTTAAAAATGAATATTTTTCATGTCCCATTTTAAATGCCTAGTATGAGTGAATATCACAGATAGAACACATAAACAAAAGCACTGTGAGGTCCTTCGTAATTTTTAAGAGAGGTAAGAGGTCCTGACACTAAAAAATTTGAGAACCACTGATATATATACCCTGATTACGTTTTCCAGGACTAGTCCACATATTCTGATGTTTCTTCAGTCTACTCTCTCTCTTCTTGATTTTATATTTCGTCAGTTCACTGAGAAGTAGATCTATACAGGAATCTTGCTAGTGCAGTAGATGAAGTTACAGCAAACGAGCAGTGATTGAGAACCTAGTATGTGCAAAACGTCATGTAGGTACACAAAGACCGAGACAAATGTCCCTTGTAGTGATCCCCCCTGGAGGTGTCTAGGTTACAGTAAATCTACAGCACGCAATACATAAAATACTCCTATGGGTTTGGATGACCAAGGTGGAAGGGTTTGTCTCTGAAAACATCCAAGAGAAATGCCAAACTTTCCTAGGGTGATCGCCTCTTACACTGAAAATAAGAACCCGATTCTTTCTTTCCAAGGTTTTGTAAAGTGTATGGCTATTTGTTCTTAACCGTGGCAATGAATGCTGTTTTTGATTAGAACAGGACAAGTTACAACACTGACTTTTAATTTCAAATAATATTAGCACACTTGACACAGACTTGGCCGTTGCAAACGGCTTGTGACATAACCTCTGATTGCATTCTGTGCTTAAAGATGGGAGTAACCAGTTCTCTTACTTCAAGGGCATTTGGAAGATCAGAAAGTAATTATGCAGAAAACAAACAGGAAATACGAGGAATGAAATTTCATCATTGCGCCTTTAAATCATCTTGTCAAATGTCTATAGGATTATGTCCCACTCAGGTCTAGTTTAGGGGATTTTGAATAATCCAACTAAAACACGGTCTGTATTTGCCTATTCATTACCATGTCAGCAAAAATAGTACATTAAGGTAACGACTACCCAGACAGCTTTTGTACCAGTACACCCTACGCATCTCTTTAAATGAGTACAGAGATGGCTGATCATTTTATAAACAAATTATGGCCAATTAGTAAATTCTAACCAGTTGGTTGTAATTGCCATTTTGTTTTGCATTGTTAGAGAAGTAAGTTCTGCCCATGCTTCTTTCTAGATCCGTGTATTTCATTGTATTAGAGGAATGGTCTCTCTACGTTTTCTGGTGAGCACACAGTGCTCTAGGACAATTAGACCCTTTGAAATCTCTTCAGATAGTTTGTTTTGGATGCAATTAAAGAGAAAGCGGTAGCTCGTGCATCTTGAATTTCATGTAAAAAAAATCAATTATTGTCCCTTAAATATAACTGTCAAATAAACATATTTCATTAGATGATAAACATTTTTAACCTATCGGGTACAATAGTTGGCTTGGTGGTAGAAATGTATTGGTATCTACTTTGTTCATTATCTGAAGACAAAAAGAAATTAGTCAGACAATAAGCCCTGTTCATATCTTCTGAACAAAGCGATCCTTGTTATTTAAGGTGGTTTTCCACAAAAATGGCGTTCAATCTTGGGAATATGGGAGAAAAAGTAATCGAATCCCCTTCATCCTCCTCCTTTGTCTCTTTCTTCATCTTTCTTTC
>NW_006431956.1:2206074-2216636 GCF_000325575.1 Pteropus alecto | reverse complement strand
TCACGTTAAAAAATATTGATGAGTGCCCTGTGTCTCATTATAAAACCCACGAGCTATCCCATGTGCTCACCTGGCTGGAAATTGGTCCCTATGTCACATTTACAGTGGAAGGATAAACCTTTGGCGTTCGATTCAGCTTAATCTTGGCCAAAAATCGACATGGAAGCAAGAATCACTTGCTATGTCCAACAAAAGATACCTCGTCACCCTTAGAAGTTCATGTGACATCAGGGATATCTCACGTCATTGACGGCTGATGTCATCATGAAAGGCTTATGGTAAGATGACTTTCAGCTCTGGAATACCACCAACGAAGGCAGGATTATGCCTGGCTGAGCCCATCAGGACAGAACGCACCTTTTCAGTGTTTGAGACCTTTGCTTCAAATCTCAAAATACTGAGATTTCTCTCTCATATTTCTAAAAGCTCACTGATGCACTTCCATAGGCAAAAATCAGTAGAGCTCTTTTAAGCTGTCTGTATGGAAGCAAGTGGAAACATGGGATTGAATCTGGGGGGTGGGGGGGGTGGGAAAGTCATGTCAAAAGTAAACAGAGCGACTGCCCTTCCACTCACTTATCACATGTCATAAACCGACATAGTAAGTGTGACTTTCCTGTAGCTTATAGCTCAGGCTTATTTTTTTCCTGAAACTTTTTCACAAAATAAATTGAAACAATTTTATAAAAGTTCAGAAAGAAAATCATTTTAGGGCCTGAACTATCTGGATATGAAAGGACAAAAGAGTTTATTTTCCAAATTATTTGGATAAGACATTCGAGTCTTTGTTCGTGTCGAAACACCTCTGAAATGCTCATTTTTAAAGTCATCAGTACGTCAACATCGTAAGTAAGCTATGAAGAAAAATTAAGTCCTGTATTCATCAGTCAAACATTAAATATTTACTTAAGTACCTACTATGCGTCCTTCACGGTATTTAACAGAATGGTTGATATAATACAACGCACTTAGCTCTTGTGCGCAGTTTATCCCTTCTTTGTTAAAATGATTACTGGGGTTTTGTTTAAATACATTTTTAAATTCGAAATGATTTATTAGTCATAAAATTGATAAACATCTTAGAGTTGAAATGGACCTTAAATGTTACGTAGCCTACACTCTTTTAACAAGGTAAAGTTACCTAATTATTTTCACAGACAACTATACCAGACTTTTATAAACGCCGTTTTGCAATTCTAAAATCAATTATAACTGACCTGTGGAAGTATCTCGCAAATGAGTTTCTTATAGTATTCAGAAAAAAATATACAGTCCTTGAATCCCATATTTTTAAATTTGTACATAAACTCATTAGCCAGGAAGTGTGTATTGAATTACTCATATGGGATTTTCTTGGCAGCCATGCTCACCCTTTCTGAGCAGCGTTCTGCCAAAATTTCCAGCTCCCACCTGCTCCTGTTCTTCAGAAAGCCATCATATCTTTCTATCAGTTGACTAAACAAGAACCCAACTAAAATCAGCTTTTTTAATCAGCTAGGTAACTTGGAACATTTAGGAGATAGGTTAGCGCATATTTAATTATTATTGTCAATTAATCTAAAGTATGAGTATGATATTTATAGAACACAACAGAACTAGGTTACATAAAGAATATTTACTTCTGGGCATCGCTTCAGAGTTCATATCACAATCATTTATTTTACCTGTAAGCACTATTTATTCTAAAAACCTCGGTGCTTTTGGAAGTTACAAAAAAATATTTTTAGTGGCACTGTTTTATCTCATTTCGCCTAAGTTCATTTAAAAAGAAAAGAATTTTGAAAATTATCGACTCTTTTTTCAATTACATGGTGCCAAATGACTGCATTCATTGAACTTTTCAATTTGTTATTCGGGTAACATTTAGACACAGGCGAGTTTCATGAGGAGTGTGCAATGCACATTAAAGATTCTAATTAATCATTCCACGTTGGAGATCAAGGCCATTTCCATTCATAACTTTCCTTCTGCCTTCCAGGAAGAACAAGTTAAGATTAAAATAGAGTGAAAAAAAGATAACAATGTTGTGTGAAGAGAAGCAGATCAATGGTCTTGGGTAAATGTGGTTACGGAAAATATTTGACAAGCACAAAGGTGATATTTAATAATCCGTAGCTATCTAATACTGAACAGACTGTGGATTTTCAAGTTTGCTGTTTTCTTCTTCCTGTTTCCTCTACGTGGAAATCTCTCTCCCACCTGGGGAGCCCCCTACTCCTCCTTGAAATGCAACTCACGTGTCGCTTCTGTAGAGCACTCTAAGATTCCGTGTTAAGTACATACTCCTTCGAGCACACGTATGTACCACGTAGCTCCACAATCATTGTGCCTTGCCCTCCCTCGTTCCACGTTATGGTCCCTTATTCACCTTGGTGTCCGTAAGTACCTAGCATGGTTCCTGTGCCAGAGAAATGGCCCCTGAAACTCTAGGACACTGGTTGCAAAGTGCAGTCCTGGGACCAGCAGCATCACCTGATTCATCTGTTCTCACCTGGGAACTTATTAGAAATGCACATTGTTAGGCTCCACCCTGAACCTGGTAGAATCAGTAATTCTGGCCCGGGGTGGAGGTCGGGGTGAATGGGGAAGGGACAGAAGGTTGAACGAGCCCTCCAGAAGATCCCAATGCACACCGAAATTTGGCCTTTGGCAGGAAAATCCCGAAGCGAGGAAATGGAGCTGAAGCCCTCTGTCCTTCTCCTTGACTTTGAACGTGTCCTTGAGGTTCTGTCCCTCTGACCCCACCTGCTACTACACTTATTTCCCTTTAAAACTCTAACCAATGACAAAGGAGGCAGCTGGCTATGTCTCCAGTTCCATCGGTTTAGCTGACTCAGACCATGATTTTCAGAGTGTTCTCTAAATTCAGAGAAGGACAAAGCTTTAAAAATGAAGAAGGGCTAGGAAACAGAGTACAGTGACGTTGGCAGAGCAGTTGATTACCTTGTAGTTAACTTGAGCCAGAAACAAGGACTGTCCCAGTATACATCTAAGAAAAGGATTAATTCTGGTGCCCTATAATACCATAGGGCATGGTACACGGCAGACTCGGACATCCTGTGGGCTAAAAATGGTCCCCAACACAAGTTTATAGTGCAAGCCCAGTGGGGCAGCATAGAAATAGCCCTGAGGGTGCAGAGGTCAGGGGACCTGGCTGACCAGCTCTGAGACAGATTATCAAAATAGTCCAGCTTCTCTTTTTGCTCCCATAAAATAGAGATAATACCCGTTACCGCATGATCATCTAAGAGCAGAATAAGGTCATCTCTGAAAAACACACTTTGTAAGCCATAAAACAGCAGTCCCCAACCTTTGTGGCACCAGGGACCGGTGCCCCTATGAGAATCTAACACCCGATGATGAGGCGGAGCTGAGGCGGTGATGCTGGAGCTGGGGAGAGGCTGCAAATAAAGATGAAGCTTCTCTCACGTGCCACTCACCTCCTGCTATGCGGCCTGGTTCCTGACAGGCCATAGACCTGTTCTGGTCCACAGCCAAGGGTTTGGGGACCCCTGCTATAAAACACTAAAGCATCATATATATGATGTCCATATATAATATTTACAATTATACTAATAATAAAGCTTGCTAACTGTTAACACATATCACAAGTGCTAATCACATTTTGAAAGATTCACATCATCAATGAAGTTTATCAAAATAGAAATAGATTTCAAATTTAGATAAATTTTTACTTTCCTAATTTTCAAAATTTTGTTGGAGAAATATTGAAAAGTAGAAGAAAGTAAAAAAAAAAAAAGGAAAGAAAAAGAAGGAAAAATTGCTTGGATACCCTACCAGAAACAAATAGATCACGTTTTCCATTTTTCTGTTCATTTTTGGCATAAAATTAGAGTCGTATAGTAAATAGTACATTGTAATCTCTTATATTCACTCGGCAGCATATCATGAAGCTTTTTTCTGTTTTGTAATATCCTCCCACAAAATTAATTCTACTGACTGCACAGTCATCTCCCACATGGATACGCCGGGATTTATGTCACCATATTCTTGGTGAGACGTTTAGGTTGTTTCTAGGGCTTCACAATTATAAAGGTATATTTTGTACATTTATTCTGATATCTCAGTTTCCTAAAGATAAAGTCTTAGGAGCAGAACAGCGAGGTTTGTGTTTGTCAACACGTTTAAGACTCGAATCTCAGTGCCAATCTGCTTAACCCAAAATGTATAAATTTACATTCTCACCAGCAGCGAACGAAAGTGATTGATTTCTGGTGCTATTGTCAACATAATGTCACTATTTCTTTAGGCTTCGCCAGTTCTATAGGAGCACGACACTGTCACATTTTTGTTTCAATTTATATTCATTTGATTACTACCGAAGTTGATATAACTAAATGATTAAACGTATTTTAGAACGTAAAATGGGAAGATTGTGGAGAAATTGTCATTTTACTTATCGGAAAGGTACGTAGAAATAATGCATATTATCATTAAGATCAGAAAATAATTTAGGTCTTATAACTACCGATTGCAAATGATTAAATTTATTTGTACAGCTAGATGTCTGTAAGCATGAATATGGATTATGTAAACGCAGACAGAGATCTGCACCAGCCGAGTACAAAGCACTGCAAACGTTGCCTTTTATAACCTTCGTACGAGTCCAAATTCATCCTTAGCATCATGGGCTCTTTGAAAGTCCTATTATAGGTTACGTATTAGGGTTGTATCGACCCTTTAACAGGTATCTTTAATGCTAGTTTCATAAATATCCCTAAAGTATGCCAGTGTCGGAGGAGGAATACTGCCGATATAAGAATTTAATTAATAGTGTTTTTATACAATCTACGTGCAGAAACGAGGCGTTCTAGCTCCTTCTACATTTGCAACCCTCCGCTCCCTGCCCCGACATCACAGGGGTTTCGTATCTCTCCCCTCACATAACTACCCGCCACCTTGGTATTCTCAAAGTGGCAAATCATGGCCGACGTCCAATGCCCAGAGCCACCAGCCCTATCTTCAAGAATAGATCCCTCTCTCTTGACTTAGTTTGCTACTTACGTTGACCGCTACCTCCTTCTCCCCACCGATCCAGTCTGTTTCTTCCTTACCTTCAGCTGCTTCTATGTTTTTTTCTCTTCTTGTCTCTAACTCTTCCCTTCCTGATCTATTTTGAAAGTCAAGGGCAGCTCAAAATTGCCCTTACTATACAACATTTCTCCTTCTTACTAGATCTGAGGACTGATGTCAGCCCACTGGGCACCTGCAAGGGTTTGTTCCCTTGGTCCATCCTTTCTGTTTTATCAAAAAAAGATTTCCTCTTACCTCCGGCCCAACTCTTCCCGGCCGAAAAGATGGCGGACTTGGGGGGCGAAAATCCAGATTTAAGAACCAAATGAAGTCATTTCTCGGAGCCAGGAAACTTCGACTCTGAAGCACTGTGTGAATTAAAATAATTCATTGAGTCAAGGTTTCTAGAGGTTTCAGGAAAGCGTCTTACTTTATCTCTAATTTGCAGTGCGCCTTAAATGGCAACATTACAACAAGGACCCAGTGAAAGAAACTAGGCGGGAAAACTCCTACTCTATAAATACTATGACTCACATTATTTTTATTATATATAGTAAATTGCAATAACAGTAAGGCCTACTACCCCAAATAGATTTGAAGTATAGAAATCTTGATTCTGCTAATAAAAGCTCAGGATACAAATTTCTCCAGTGCTATGTGATAGTACTTTAAGCCGTTTTTTTTTTTTTAACTTATTAAAATTGTCATAGATGAGTCTTTTCGGCCCTTGGCACTCCTGGATGGGTGGATATATATGCTGATACATGCACAAATGCAGTGCACTTAAGGACACAGCTTGTCAAATCACATCAATGGATAGGTGGGTCTCTTAGCTGATGAATTCACATGGGAACATGATTACTCAACCACGTACAGCTGCATCTTCCGTAAACCAGGCTTGGCTTTAATTGGATTGTATCTTGTAGGAGAGATGCAGTGACTGGGACACTCACCTAGAGTTGCTCAAAGGAAGGCCATCGGGATTACATCGTCCTGATTGAGATTTAACCCCTGGAGGAGCCTTCAGAGGGGACCCTGCAGCCAGCACCTGTGGCTGTCCTGCCCCTCTGGAGAAAGGCTTTTGATTTGAGTTGCATTTCGGTTTACTGCTGTTTCTCAGGAGGTGTGAGCCTTCTGTAAGATAAATAATTCTTTGTTAAATTTGCTGCCCTGACAGCTTACTGACAGAGCCAGGATCTCAGAGAACTAACCGCCTAGGACCATGCCTGGCTCCAAAGAGGTCTTCCAGGTAGTGATCTTATTCCTGAATTCAGGGCGTATCGGAATTCTAACGCCATTGTGGTTCATGAACCTGGGTGCTAAGGATGAAACAGCAAAGTAATGACGCCTATGGTATTTCACTGGTTCGTCAGAATCATAGAATTTTAGAAATGAAAAGAATTTCAGATGTCGTCTAGACCGATTCATTTCCAGATGAAAAAGTTACATACAAAGGCTCAGGCTGACTCAGGTTCATACGATAAATTAAGGAAATCGAGCCTCAGGTCTGTATGAAGAAAGTGAGGGTTTCAATGGTAAATGATATAAAATGCCCTCGCCCAAAGTGCTCATATTAGAGAGATGTGTTTTGTAATTCGTTTGGTGAAAATTTTAAAAATTATCATTCAAAAACAATAAATAACTATAGTAGACTTCTCTGCAATAGACTTATACTCTTTTTGGTTTTTTTTCTCCTACAGAAATCTACTTATGTTTTTAACTTTTATTATGAAAAATTTTTAAGTGTATATAAAAATGAGAGAAAAATAATAAAATGAATCCTTATGTCCGGTGTCATCGCTTGTCACCGATCCATGACCAATCTTCTTAAATCTTAACTCTCCGTTTCCACCTCATTTTGTTTTTGAAGTGGATATCAGCCAGTGTGTCATTTCATCTGTAAACATCTCAGAGAGCATCTCCAAAAGATAAGGACTCTTTTCTTAACGCGTAACCACAATACCATTATCACTCAAAAAAAATGTAACAACAATTCCAGGATAGAAATAGATTGCTAAGCTTTCTATGCATTATCCTTCACCTTGGGACAATTCCAGGCTACTGTAATTTGATAAATACTGTTTCGTTGATCTATTCATTGAATAAATAATTACTGAGCATTCATATAAACATTCACAGGTATTTTGTTTGCATGGAGAGTTGTGGAGAAGGCCCAGAGTCTTACTTTTCGAGAGGCAGTAGAGAGTCGAAGGAGAGAGAATTCTGGAAACAGACAGAGTTGGCTCTGTAGCTTAGTGTCATCCCTTGTTGAATGTGCAAATGTCTTAATCTCTCAAAGCCTCAGTCTGGTTATCTGTAAAGTGGGGATAATAATGCCAATTTGAAAGAGTGACTAAGAGGGCTAAATGAGATTAGATACATTAAGTTACAGAGCCCCAGGCTAGACGGCACTAAAAAAAAAGAGGTTTTTTTTTTAAGGAACAAACAAAAAAGAAATAAGAGTCATAGATACAGAGAACAAACTGATGGTTGTCACATGGGAGGGGAGTTCGGGGGCTGGGTGACAGAGATGAAGGGATAGTTAAAAATCGTCATGGGGACGGGAAGTCCGGCATAGAGAACATAGTCAATAATTTTGTGACAACTATGTACGGTGCCGGGGGTACCAGGCTAATTGGGGGGATCGCTTCATCAATTGTATAAATGTCTAACCACTATGCTCCACACCTGAAACTAATACAATATTGAATATCAAGTGTAAATGAAAAATTAAAATGAATAAATACAACAGGCAAGTAAAAAAATAACTTTTTCTCTCAAATTCGTTTAATAATATGCAAGTATCGAGTTACTAATATTTGTTTCACCAAACAGATTTATTAGCTTTAACTAACTGATGGAATATGCGAGCACAATTTAAGGGTCATTATTCTCTTTCTGAGCTGCACAAACAAGGTTTTAAAAAAAATAAAGTCTATTTCTCACAGAGGAACTTAAAGTCGAAGTGACAATAGTCACAGAGCCCTAAGAACTGTAGATTTGTTAAGGATCGTCAATTCAACAGATAATACTTGACGAATTCATGAGTGAATAAATAAATGAGGAAAACTGGAGACAGCCCTCCCTCTCCTAAAAACCTTTCAAAAACAATTTTTTTTTTTTTTAACCTGCTTGGAACAATTAAGTGTAATAGTACCAACGGGTTAGGTAACTTTTCCTTCATCTTTATGCTGCGTCCCTTTCAGAGACGTGTCCCTATTATTAAAGGGGAAAGCTTTCACCCAGGGAAACTCCGGCAGGTTAGCTACTATTCCACGATTAAATGCTAGAACATCGCCCCAACGGCGTTTGCCTTTGATGAGGATGTAACTCTAGTTCCTAACTCAGCATTCATGTAGCACTAATCGTTAACAAACCCTTTAGCATGTACCGATCAGACAGTCATTTTACTAGACTTTTCTCACTACACCCCTCCGAGGTAAGCCACTATTATTGTCCTCACTTGATCGATGAAGAAGCCGAGGCAATGAACGTTTAAGGAATTCCTTTCCGGTGAGATGAGCTCCAGCAGAGAAGGGCCTAGAACGCACGGGACTCGGCAGACTCCCCTGAGGATGCGCCGAAACACACCAGGCTGTTGAACGCTGTGTCACAGCTCTGAGCCTGGCCAGTCGCCACCACCTCTGGGCACGCGCCCCCCACCCCCACCCCCACCCTCACCCCAGCTCCGAGGTGCCTGAATGTACCCATCTCTGCAGCCCCGATGCTTAGCACGCCAGGCACATAACAAATGCTCAGTCAACGTGCGTGAGATGTTGCTGGGACCATTGAGATGCAGGTCCAGGTGACTTGCAAAGAGCTGATTCTGCCCCGAAATCGTATGGCGGGGAGGTGACCTGCTTACTCTCCTCCCCGGAGCCCGACGCATCACGGGGTGTCACCCTCTCCTGTCTTCACAGGACGCACTCACCGCTGCCGCTCCCCTCTCTCCACGGGAGTCATCCTCTCCCTCTCCTCGGTCCCCGCCTCTGAGTGACGCAGCTGCCCATCCAGAAGAGGGCTTCCCGCCAGGCCTGCCCTGCGCTCCGCCGCAGGCCCCCTTCCCTGTCCTTCCCGCCGCTCCTCGCGCCCCAGTCCGGCTCCCACGTTCGTCCCTCCCCCAAAATGTCTCCCGCGGAAAGTTAAGCCGCGAACCCCGCATGGCACAGTCCCTGGGATGCTGTTTGGGCCGCGCGCGGCCTCTTAGCTGCATCCCACCCAGTGACCCCACCCAGGCCGGGTGTTTCTTCTCTGCGCAATCAGCGTCTCACCCAGCGCCCCAGCCGCCTGCCCGCTTAATCCATTCATTCCCGCGCGAGGCCAAGCCAGGGGATGAGAAGGATACAGGGAACCTCAGTGGAGCATCTCCGGGATGTGATACTAGGTTAGTTAGTTCCAAGGTACGGAGCCCCGGACCACTGCTGCCCATCGCCCTGCAGGAGCTTATCTAGTTAGGGTGACCCGACGCGCCACTGGGGTTTAAGGGAGCTGATAAATCCTCACCCCTTCCGGCTCCCAGCTCCAAACCAGAATGAAGGATAGACACCTGCATGGGATAGATACGGGCCAAAACGTCCTCTGTGTGGCTGGTCGGCTAGGTTGCGGGATGCTACATCATCTTCGGATATGGGAAAGGGGGTGTCATGCAAGCCTAACATGATCAAGTATCAATGTGGTGGGTACAAGAGCAGCACCAACAGGAAGTCAGAGCCAGGTGGCCCCCTACCCCCCATCGCTCCCAGCCCTGGGCCCTTTAAATGAGGAGAATAAAAAAGCACAGAATGCTCCTTCGAGGAACACAAAGATGCCACTTTCACACTGAATTAGATAATGAAGAGGCTGTGCCCATTCCAAAATATAGCAAAAGACTCAACACCGAATCATTTATCTCTTTACTGTTTTTAGACATAATAAGTGTACGAAGATATGATAGATGTCTTTACGTTATGTTTTTGCTAGGCAAGTATGCATTACACGGATACAGGTGGATAGATACGCATACAGAGGTAATTCCAGGTGAGTATAAGATTTAAGTTGGTTTTTCCACTAAAGGTTTGAAAATTACAGTAAGCAAGTATGGCAATTATAAACCATGTGACTTTTGCCTTTATTATACATAGTAGAAATCTGAGTGTCCGGTGTTTTCTAAGAAACGATTGATTCGCGTACTTGGGGTACACAGAAATTCCAGACCTGCCCCCCACTACTGATTAAATGAAATAAGACGGAAGTCCTTGTCCTTGAATGCAATCGTCCTGCTTTGCACAAACCCGGATAAGAATCCCATTGGCCTGGCAGCCTCCATGACATTGAATTTCCCCAAAGAAATGGAACCTACATGGCGTTCCTTCTCAGCGACATGCCAGGATGTCCGATCTTATTCCATTTTGATATTTTATTCTATGCTCTGAATTAAAACAACCACATGTCATCACTGGAGGAGAGTTTAAAGGTCTTTCCGTTCCACTTGATTCAACCCAGGCTCCTCGGTGCTCTATTGATCAAAGCCACCAGGAAGGGGCCCTTCA
>NW_006431956.1:2157613-2206058 GCF_000325575.1 Pteropus alecto | reverse complement strand
CCTGAACCCCCTGCTTCACCCCGTCTTCACCAGAAAACTCTGCTTTTCTAAATTGTGATCCCATAGAAGCTTCTGCAGGAGGAAATGACTCAGCTGCTAAAGCGGGCGTTGAAATACATCAGGCTAGTTCGGCTACTTCGTGACCCGAACTAGGAGACCGAGGGCCTGCCGACAGAAAGTGACTGGTGCCAAGTCCCAAAGCGAATTAATTGCAAAGTTAGGGGGTAAACCGCCTCTCTACGGTCACCTTCCAGAGGACCGATGCCAAATGGTCAGTTTGCAGCCTGAAGGACAGATGCCAGGAGAGTAAAATGAGCGAGTCGTTCATTACAAAGGACAGCAAGGAGGCTGAGCTAGCACATTGTGAAATAAAAGTCAGAAACTAATAATTCTAGGGATGATATATGAATCTTATTTTGCTGGCTGCCGTTTTCGAGATTACAAAACCCCAAACTAATTTTCTCTTCAACCTCTGTTTAGACAAAGACGTACATATCTCGAGTATCTAGCCTGATCTCAATAACTGCAATAAATATTATACGAACAGCTTAACAACTGAACAAAATGTCTTTACTCCTCTTGATCTAGCTACAATGTCTCCTGGACCCGAGAAGGGCAGAGTGACCAGGTGCGATCACTGGTTAGTTCAGATGGCCAGAGTACAGTCTGAGGAAGACGCAATACCTGTCAGGGTCTGTCAACACTTCCCTTTTCCACAGCTAACTGCTCCCTAGTCCTTGCCCAGCAGGTACATCATTGGGCCATTGGCAGCCGGGCGCTACCTACTCATCCTTCAAGGCCAGCTCAAGCATCACTCATGCCGTCTGCTCTATAGTCTCTCCACTCTGACTTCCCATAGTTGTTAGGCGCTATCGTATCCACTCGGCATATATCTTAGGATACTTTGCATTGCTACTTAATTTCTTAGCATATGTGGTCTTCCCAATTCAATGATATCCTCTCTGCTGCAAAGGTGTCGTATGCTTCCTCGTCTCAACAGGGTCCGACACTCTGCCCTTGCATACAACTGGGCCTCTTTATATAGCAGGTCTGGAGATGGTTTGCCCATGAAGCACTTGACACCTTCCATTTTAAGAGTACAGGAAACAAATCGAGATATAATATTATCATTCATTCATGCATGCATGCATTCAGTGAATATTTATAAAGGGACAGCATTGAATGGAAATCACACTTGACTTCTAGACAAAGGCTCAGATTTAAATCTGGCTTTATTATTTAGTAGCCGTGTGGCCTCTCTTTGTCTTAGTTTCTTTGCCTGTAAAATAGCAATAATGATAAAACTGACCTCACAGGTCATTCTAGATATGAAAAGATGAGTAAAGCACGGCCCCCAACAGGAGGTCACAGAAACCCCATGGTGACATCTGGCTCAAACCCAGATCTAACAAATAAGCTTCTCGATATTTTTCACACCAGAATAAATACTCGCTACTTCTATTATGGCTGCACGATCAGAGGTGCTGAAGCCTAGGAGTGAGACGCAGATAGCGAAGACGATGGTGGCAACACAGGTTCAGGGAATTAGAGCTGCAAGGAACTGTAGACGTGAGGTAGTTCAAGGGTCCTCATCATTTTCTTGAGGAGACAGCATAGACTGAAGACAAAGATGCCTGGGTTCGAATCCCAGCTCTGACACTTTCTAGTTGTGTGACTTGGTGTAAATGGCAACCGCCTTTCACCTCGTTATCTTATAGAACGGGTATCATAAGGGCTCTGACACAATTGTGGAGTAGATTAAGTAAACTGAGATTTGAAGATTACTTGGAATGAAGTAAGCTATTTGCAAAGGATGATCTTTATTAGTTATCTTTATTATTTTATTATCGCTTTTATCTTCTTATTATCTGATTTATTTTTTATTATCTGAATTGAGACAGAAGAGACATGCGACATTGTATTTGCCTAAGGTGTCCAATATCATGATTCGATATATGTAGTATATATCGCGAAATGATCAATGATAAGTTTCGTTAACATCTATCACTGCCACAAAGTTACAAATATTTTTCCTTGTGATGAAAACTCTGAAGACTTGCTCTCTTAGCAACTGTCAAATGTACAATGTAATATTGTTAATTACAATCACCAGGCTGTATATTCTACCCCCCAGGATGTATTTATCTTATAACTGGAAGCTGAGATCTTTTCGTGGCTGGGTTAAGGAGGGGTGAGGCGTGTGATAGCCGAAGAGCAAAGGATTGGAGTGAGAAGTAAAGCCTTTCTTTGGAATAGAAAGAAGATATCAAATTGAGTTTCGTCTCCTTTCTGCTGGAAATTCTGACAAATCTAGAGAAAAGAAAATGGCAAGAATGGCACAAAACTGACTCATAACTCTGCTGGAAGACTCTAGTGAGTTCTAGTAGAAACAGCCTACTCGACGGGGTCAGGGGCTCTAATCTAAGTCAGTGGGGAAACCACAGCCAACAAAGGCTGTGCACCTCGGGGCCAGGTGGGTGGGTGATGGAGCCGGAATCCACACGCACATCTTTGTACCATACCAAGCTTTGTATGCTCCATTAATCCATTCAAAAACATGCATCGAGCACCACCCCTGTGCCTATAATTGTGATCATGGGGCAAGGCACGACTGTACTCATGAAGAAGGTACAGTGTTAAGTGACGGCCATAATGAAAATCATCTTGATCTAAAAAACCCAAGGAGAACATCGACCGGACCATCTTTCTTTATTCACTTTTCGCTCTGTTTTGCACATCAGTCGGAAGAGATGCAAATGGTGGCCCGTGACGGGAGGGCAGGAGTAGCAATCTCGGCTGGCCACCTTGACTTCCTGCTCTGCCATCTCCTGTGCTTCAGAGAGGGACTTTCCTAGGTGGCTGGTAACCTACATTTCTCAAACTATTAGATTCTTTGCAAACTGAAACCAGCAGAAACAGAAGAAAAGTTTTAACGCGATTCACTTAAAACAGAATCTACTTTAAAAAAAAACAAAAACACACATGTGCAAAGGTGGAAACTTTTTAGTAAGTCCGAATGCTGTACGACTGAATCTCACGCATAATTCTGTTGCCTGAGAAATGTTAGTGGCTACACAACAAGAATACCACATCCTAATGAGTAACAGAGATTACATAACAGTCGAGATAAGCAACGCCACCCACGGATTTTGTGTCAGTGCTAATATTGAATTCTTGGCCACGGTGTGAGATAAAGGGGTAGGAATGCCACACGACCCAACTTCAAAACGCGACTCCCGATCACGACCTACGACCGCCATCGGTTCTCCACGCGTGCTCCTTTGACCTTTTCCTGATTGTCAGCTCTCCGATCCGGAGGCCGCTTTTTGCTTTCATTCGCAAAGCAGAGCGCTTAACTGCGTACGGAAGCCCTGGCTGAATGGGGACCTAAAGATGGCCTGTGGGCTGACGGAGCTAAGTCTCGATAGGACAGTCACATCGTCGCCTGCGTCACCCATCGCAGAGCTTCCCACGAACCGTCCCTCGGGATGTCTCATTTGACTCAGCCTTGCCGACGAGTGGGGCATCTCTTCCGGAGGGCCCGTGGGTGTTTAAAGCATGGACTCCTTAAAGCCGTGTTCTCAGACTGACCTCGGAACGCTAGTTGCTCAAGATAATAATGATAATTATTATTATTGTTATAATGAAGGGGGAGTGGATTCTATAAGTAAACGGTTCAGAGAATACCATTTTCTGTATTCCCACCTGAAAAGCTCAAAACGGACTATTAGCGTATTAACAATGTTGAGAAGCCCCATAGTCACGATGCCTCTTTCATTTCATCTTCTGAGCAGAATCCTGTTCCCACCACCCCCGCCGTCCCGCCCGGGCCCAAACACCAACGATTGGTTCTTAAAATTTTTCTGTGATATACACAATGGGAGATTCTGTCAGAGATCACCGGTTCAATCTCTTCAACTGCTGCTTGAGGAACCTAGAAAGATAGCAACTTGCAAACGAAAATATCAACATTCCCTTATCTTTTTTTAAGATGCCAATCAATTCCTTTTGGCAGAATGGATCCCACTGGTTCCACGGACCCGCTCCTAAATAGAGACACTGCTCAAAATTGCTCCCCTGTGTTGGACGCAAGTGTTCCCGGATACGTTCAAGGCCGTCTCGGCTCACGCCTGCGGTTCAGAGGTGCATCGTTGTTTGAACTCCTATGCGATGCCGCCATTTCAACGCCTTGGGGAGGAGGGAGAGGACTTGGCAGAGAGTCGTGTCAGAGCAAGGAGTTTAGAGATCATCTCATCTCATCTCTTTATTCTGTAGCCATAATTAACTGTGGCCTAACGAGAGAAGTTGACGTCTCCCAGGGGACAGCCGGAGAGTGACAAAGCCAGAAGTGCAGAGCCTCTCCAGTCGCCTCTCACCCCTGCATCCCTCCATCCACCTCTCCAGGGATTACACAAGCCTGTTCCCTGAACTTCAGTCTAGAAAAGTGGGCTCAGTGGCAAAAGCACTTGCTTACCAAAGAGTTTGCAGAAGCCAACTTATTGTTAACGCTGTGTGGCTTTATTCCAAGCGCAAAGGTGAAGAGATTGCCACCTCTGACAGTTACGGAAGGATCACGGGACCGTGGAGAAACACTGGTTTCCTCACCAGCATCTCTGCACAGACCCTCCGGGTTCCAGGTGAGTTCTCCTGGGTGTGCGGAAGGTTACGAATCTGGCCAGAGATGGAAAGAAAATCGTTGAAAGGAAAATAGAATTGAGTAGGTCAAGCTGGGAAGACTTTCAGTCTCTACATATAGAATTTAGAGTTAAAATTTGATGTCTGCTATTTTTTTCACTTTGGATTTTTATTTTACGTCCATTGCACGATAAAGAAGTTCCTTCTCTCCATTCACCCCTGGGGACATTTAAATTAGACTTTATTCCTGAAAACGAGCATTTTTACTCTTAGCTATCGATTTCAGAATGCTATGAACTTTCCCTAAAAGTCATTTCCTTCAACCTTCTACATACTGAGAGAGTCTTACCCCTGCTCCAAACAAGGTCACATTTCAACAGATCTTGTGCCCTCCCGGTCCTCCCCGTGCCTGACCCCTAGGAAATAAAGGCACATGTTGCGTTGAGATGGCTATTATGTATCTCCACTCATCAGAATCACGGTCGCCAGGTGGCGAGAGTACAGGATGACAAGGAAACAATCCCATCTTTCATGTCCAGCTTCTGTCGCACACGCCCCTTCGACCTGAAATCAGACCAGAAAAATCCAGTGAGAAAAGGTTTGAAAGCCTCTGCACCAAGGTGACGAGGAATCACAAAGTCCAACTGTTATCTGTCTGGCAAGAAAGGGTTCACAGGGAACCAGAAAGAACTCATGTGTTCCCTTTGCTTATCAAGCGAAATAAAATAAATTGTACTCTCCGAGTCAGTGATTCATCCGGATTGTTTAGGGCGGTTTCCCTATTTTACGTTGTCTCTAAGCTTGGCCTGGCCTTTAAAAAAAGAACTGTCATTTCTATTCAATTAACTGCTTCCCCCTCTGACTTTAAATCAAGGGCAGTGTCTGTTCAATTTAATTACTTTCCAAGTCACCTGCATGGCAAAGCAGCAGCCGCTAAAGCAAGAGAGCCATGTGGTGCTTTATGAGGTAAGAATTCGAGATAATTTAAGGCTGTTCTCCTACCCGAAAATGCAGGAAGACTGATTCCCCGCCCCCCGCTGCATTTGTAACCACTTGATACGTACTATGTTCACAGGTCAAGTTTTAGCTCAACAGTTTGAAGCAAGTAAATTGGGGCGAGTGTCATTTACCCTCTGGAAAGTCTCTGGGAGGACATTTTTGAAGGGCGTGGGCCACCTCTTCTGATTACATGTGAAGAGTGATCTTCTTCCGAGAAAGTGCTTATTTTTATTATCCACGTGCACAAGATTTTCCAGCACCAGCTGCATTAGTAATTACAGCGACATTGGCGTAGTCACCATCAGAAAGCAAAAGTGTATCAAAATTGTGAAGTCGTAAGGCAAAAACTGCAGAAATACAGCACAGCCACGACGCCAGGGCCCTGATCCTAACCAATGAGCTGTGGGGCGTTGAGCATCTTGCCTGACTTCTCAGAGTCTGTTCCCTTAGCTGCAAACGAGGGAGCTCCATTAAATTAGCCGTAGGACCTTTGCCTCTAATATTCATCAAGACCATCAAATGACAGCAAGGTACCTCCCAGTGGCCAGTTACAATCTCACGTGGAACATCCATCCCCCGTGGAGCAGAAGAACCAACGCAAGGACAGTTTCAAGCAATAACGTAAACCTCAATTATCCGCAAAGAGAAAACTTAGGGTGCGACCAGCCAAGATGACGTTGCTCTTTTTAATTAGTGGCATCGGATGGTCCAGGAAATTTCCAGTCAAATGAAATGTTAAAACGTGAGAAATTCTACATTCGAAAGAGGGATGTGCAGGGTATAATCAGATGTTCTAGGATTTAATGTCTTCTGTGGTTAAATATTTTCGTTCATGTACGATGCACGCTTTGCACAAACAATCTATATGGAGACTTATTTGTTCTGTGGACACTACACAACTACATGATAATACAGAAAGCAAGTGAAGATCAAAGGAGTATCCACACCTGTTTACTAGAAAGTTCTCTTTTGCACTCTCAGAGCCAAAGACAATGGATTCTCCAGTCAACTGCAAATTAACAGTGGGTCTTCAGATCACGCATTAGATCTTTTCTCTTTGTTTCTATAAGATCCATCTACCCAAGTTGACTCTGACCATCAGACAGTATGATTTAATTAACGGTGGTTCCAGGTGAATTCCAGGTAGCAGGAAGCGAGAGAATACTACTTTAGCTATGACAACTTTTAAAACCCACCTGAATTGCTAAAATTATATTATCTGAGACCTTAGAAAGCCGTAGAAGAAAAGAGGACACAATGAACTCGACCAAAGATAAGCAAGCTTTTCCAAGATGAGTAGGCAGCCACTGGCTGTTTTCTCTCCCAAAAGGGTTTACCAATTCTACCTGCAAGATGAGGCTTGAGGTTGGCCTGAGTACAAGGACATTACCACGGGAAAGAAAAACTACCAAAGCTTTTGGACATTGTGTGAGGCTGGGATGATCGTTTGGAAACCTCATAATCCCTAAGTGCACAAAGGCCATGTTCCCCTGTGAAGTCCAGGAGTACTTGGTAGGTGAGGGAGCAGCTCGGAGACAGCAGACTGAAATAGACTGCAGTGTCACAGTAGCGGGGAGACGAAGCCAATCTCGAGGAGCAGCATCTGCTTAAGGCATCTCCTCCTTAAGGCATCTGCCAAATTTGGAAGAAGCTTGGGCCTGGAGACTAGAGAGCAAAGTTCAAAACTGCCAAAAGCCAGCCTGACTGCCCTTTGACCTTTGCAGGTGGAAATGGGGGAGGCAGGGACCTGCTATGCCAAGAGTCGAAAACCAAAAAAGAGTCTATTATGACACTCTGAAATGTTTGAAACTACAGATAGACTGAATTCGACTAAATCTCTATCCCTGATTCAATCAACCAAAGGGCAAATCTTCTCTGAGTCCAAGTAATTGAAACTCTAATCTCTACTATTTTCTCGTGCATAGTGTCTAGCATAAAATGAAAAGTTACGAGACATGAGAAGAAGCAAGAAACAAAAAACAGCCATTTGGAGCAAACAGAGAGACGAGCTACATGTTGGAATTAGCGGACAAGGTCTTAAAATAACTATTATTAACATGGTAAAGGAAATAAAGGGAAAAGTGGACAAATGATTAAAATATGGAGTATTTTAAGAGAATTGAAATCTATGAAAAGAATTAAAAGACACTCTAAAACTGAAAATTTAAATATCTCAAAGTAAGAAAGCATTAGATGGGTTTAACATCAGACTGATGAGAGAGAAGCCAAGATTAATGAACTCAAAAACAGGTAAACTTTAAAATATTTAGAATGAAATACACAGAGGAAAAAGGAACAGAACAGAAAAGACCCATTAGACATACCCAAATTATCTAACAAACGTATAATTGCAATCCCAGGAGAGGAGAGTATGGGGAAGAAGCAATATTTGAGCAACATGGCTGAGAATTTCCTAAAACTGGTGAAAGATGTCAATCCACAGATTCAAAAAGCTCAACAAATTCCAAGAAGGAGAAATATAAAGAAAGCCACACCAGATTTAACTGATCTGAGGTTAAGACCTCAGCACCGATATTTGTGCTAAGAATCACTCGTCTAGAGAATGCCGTATTAAAAAATAATATACAGTTTGCTTAAATTTTTTTTTATGTTTTCAAGGAATCATTAAAAAAAAGCAAGTTCTAGCCTCTTTTTCCTCAAAATGTCCCCTAATAAAGAATCGAGGAGCACATTCACAGCTCGATTATCATTTCCGTAACTCAATCGCACAGTTTTCAACTGATGGCATTAATATCTGCTTTCCCCATAATCTAGTGAGCACCACGGAAAGGAAAATGAGATGGTATAGATTCAGTGTGGCCAAGAATCTTTCTGAATGGAAAAAAAAAAAGCATCAGTCAGGAAGCCGTTACAGGAAAGAATACAAAACTGCTTCGAATATCGCTCTCTGCCTCGATCCTTTAGGAGAATCGAGAGAGAAGACACGGGGATAAGTTATAAAATGTCTAACCACTATGCTGGACACCTGACACTAATACAAAATAATATCGAATGCCAACTCTAATTGAAAAATAAAAATAAAAATAAAAAAGAGAGAGAGAGAGAAGACAATGAGAGATCGAAAGACGGTAGACTTTTATCTCTTATGAAGATACCCCAAAGTCAAACTAACTATGGGTAATTGATGAATTAGCTGGAAGAGCCAAAACGAAGACAGACGAAGGCTAGGAAGCAGACGACAAATCTCCGTGGGGCTTCGGACACCAGGTTTGTCTGCTGGTGTCTGTTCCCAGAAAAAGAATTCAGAGTGGAGAGAGAAAGGATCGTTCTGGTCAAGTCTGAAGATGAGATTAAACCCTGACTGATGATGCTTCGTGGCTGATGAGAACACGATAGAGTTTACGGAATTGTTATACAATATGAGTGTATGTATTTTTTACAGAAGAAATAGAAATTGTCACATTAAATGTAGACTATCCCAGACCTTAGAGCCAGCAGGAGAATCTCTACAAAACAGGAGGGCGTGACCAAAAGCATCTCTGCGTTCTGGCGGCCGGCTAACTTTGTCATAGTCAAAAGCTCCCCCGAATACTGAATTTCCCTAAATTTATAAAAGTGGCTAGAACAAAGATCAGACGTATTGCCCTTATGGTGACTGAATTTGAATGTGTAAAGGATGAATCAGCACAAGAGAGACAGAGCGAAGTAGAAACTATTCACCAAGTTGACCAGCAAGCTCCTTGCCACCCAGCCTGTGCCTACCCATTGTACGTGTCCCAGTGGAGAATGCAGGCTCCCGGGACAGCCAGCCTGGACTCTAACCTAATTCTGCTAATTCTCGTGCGAAACAGCTCTGCTTCCGAGCTGCCCTCATGTTCGACACGGTCTCGACAGGAGCTACCAAATTTCTCATCCATTTTTCATAGTGCATCCCATCCATGTGGCAAAAGAATTTGCTGTTGACTTCGGGTTTCGTTATATTCTCCCTCCCACGATTTGTCATCCATTTTTCCTGACTTTTAAATATCACTTCAGCTGATGCGCCTACTCCATGAAACCGGTCGATTCTGCCGAGGTTCTGTTTTTGCTGTTTACCCTGCCAGAAACCTCAGGATTATCTCATTTAATCCTGTCCTTGGGACCACAACTTTACATTTCCCTGCGGAATTTTCAGAGTGACTCAAAGTTTGCTGGTGCCCCTGATCTGTGTAAGGCTTTTAGACTCCTTTGTCCTCAGCACCAATGTTCACATTCCTCTGTCGCCCGGTCCCTTTTTACATACATACTGGTTCAAATCATTTATCCGTAGATTAATTCAAAAGCCTCTAAACATCGAGTTTGAGTCCCAAGGTTTTTGCTGCTCTTTATCATTTTTTTTCCCTGTTACCACTCACTGCAAAATGAAATCGGCATAAATTCCTTATAATGTATTTCCTTTATTTCTCAACCTACCGCAGAAAGCTGGCCTCAACCTGGATGCTAGCTGCCACACGATTATAGACATCGAAGAAGTTTATCTTTTGAAAGAAGAATTATTGTTTTTGACCCATCATGTTTTCCTATTGGCCAAGACACAGTACTAAATTTCTAATAAGACTTTATCTGAGAAATACCTGTTTATATATCAATCTTCACTCCTAGGTGTGACAGGTACCTGGCCTGGGTCCCCGCTGGATGAATGGATGCAGGAGTCTGAGGCAACGCCCCCACTGCAGTCACTGAGTGTCATGTGACCGCGAAGTGGACACTTGACCTTTGAGTGCCTCGGGGTCATCTTATGATCTTTGTCCCTTACATTTATGGGTTGATTGGTTTGTTTTCAAACTATAGAGGTGTCAAGAGCTCCTTAGTCTAAGCATTATATAAAACCGACGAATCTGTAAGAGAGAAAGAAAGTTTGCTTTTTGATTAAAATGTCGAATAATCACTTTTCTCTCGACAGACATTTTCTCTGCAGAAGAGCAGAAAGTTTGCTTTTTGATTAAAAAAATCAAATAAAGGAAACCTTGAATTTCTTCAGGGAGACGAGTGGCACCATATAGACATAGTATATGTTACACAGACTTATATCTGCTGCTGTAGACACATGTGCGGGTGGCAGCCCTCTCTGAAGGTGCACAATGTCGCTTTCTGCCCTCGGGAGAGGGGAAATCAGGAGTCAGCATTGCCGCTCCACGCGGGCGATCAACCAGTATGTGGAGGGTCCTCGCGACCCGCCTCTGCGACAAACCACGACCCCCTGAAGTACAGTTCCCCCTTCCTGATTGATGCTAAAGGCCTTTGGCCTTCCCAGCCTTCCCTAGACCAAATTCACACAAATGTGTAAGCAGCTCTCTCCAGAAGGGCTCAGCTGACTGCGGGTGCCAGGACAGTCGTGCAGCTTGTACATTGCACAAGGCAGCCGACCCAGGGGGAGGTGCGGGCTGGGATCCAGCTCGCGGTTGGCTTGCCAGCCCTGAGCCCTGGCACTGGCTCGTGTCCAGGTGGAAGAAGGGGTGCCTTTCCCTTCACACAAAGGCGCGGTCTGCTTGCCAACCCCCGTACCTGTAGGCCCAAGGATGTCCAGAGGTGGCACACACGAAAGTCCAGCCCAGGCTAGTGGGAGCCCTGGACGATTGTCCAGAGTGTGTGCACGCGTATGCATGTATGTGCATTATAGTCACACACGCATGTAGCTATAAGTGTGCCACCAACGGGCAAAGCGCCTGGCCTGGCTGCTCCATTTCTTTGCATGACGTGAAAAGTGCAGCATGACCTCCTTGGCATTTTCTTAGGCCTCCCACTCGAATGCTCTCCGGGTCGTCAGAGGATATTCATTCCCTAACACCCCCCTTCTCTTTCTCTCCTCTTAAGCCCCACCCCGTAAGATCACCTCCTAGCCTCCTCCCCGACGTCCCAATCCTCCCTAAACAGTGATAAAGTACCACGATTCTCCCTCCTTACCTTGGCATATTCCTAAATCACAGACATTTGCTGAATGCCAGGGTGTTTCTTAGTTACTCGTTAGTTATGAATTCCTCGAAACATAGCAGTTTAAAACAATGAACACTTTTCTCTCGACAGACATTTTCTCTGCAGGTGCAGAATCCAGAAATGGCTTAGCCGGGTCACTCCTAAGGCTGCAGACGAGCTGTGAGCCAGGGCTGCAGTCACGTGACTGGGTTTGGCAGAGACCGCCCAGCTCACCGTGTGGCTACTCTAAGCTCCTCTTTGGCTGCTGGTCGGAGGCCTTAGCTGCTCACCGCAAAGGTTCCTCCCAAAGCCTGTGATCCTAGAAAGACAGAGAGTCAGTGAGTGGGAGAGCGCCCAAGACAGAAGCTGTAGTCTTTCATAACCTGATCTCAGAAGCGATACATCACTTCTACCAAACACTGCTGGTCACACAGACCAACCCTGAAACAATGTGGGTGAGCAGGAAACTACACTGGGGTGTCACTACCGGGTGGCAGAGACAACCGGGGGCCATCGTGAAGGCTGGCTCCTCCAGATGCAATCCTTTGCTCAATGCTACTACTAACTCCGTAGAGGAAGCATGGTCCACCCATCATCCACTGAGATGTCCCAGATCCCATTTTTGTTCTTATTTTGAAGGTGAGGGAATTAAGCCTTGGACAGATGAAGCAATTCACCTACAGTCACAAAACTAATAACAAATAGATTCCTTTTGTCCTTTCTCTGACATAAACTCTTACTCTTTCATGTTTATAGTATTCTTTTCTGCCCTCCAGCTCATCCTTTATGCATTTATTGGAGTTATCTTCCTTCTCAAATATCTTTCAACTCGATAGAGGATCGAATCTCCCCATAACGGCACTGAAAGCCTACAGGTTTGCTGCCATCTACTTACGGTGGTTAATTTTATGTGTCAACTTGGCTGGGCCACGGCGCCCAAATATTTGGCTAAACATTATTCTGGATGTTTCTGTGAGGGTGTTTTGGGATGAGATTAACGTATAAATTAGTGGAGCTTGAGTAAAACAGATTGCTCTACCTCTCGTGGGTGGGCCTCATCCAATCAGTTGAAGGCTTGACTAGACCAAAAGGTTGGCCTCTCGGAACGAGAGGAAATTCTCCAGCGGACAGCCTTCAGACTTCATCCGTGACATCGACTCATCCTGGTCCACCAGCAGACGGCTCAAATTGAAACTCTTTCCTGAGTCTCCAGCCCGCCAGCCTCCTCCTTTGGATTTTGGGCTCACCAAGTTTCTACAATTACGTCAGCCAATTCCTCCAAATAAATCTCTCTTCCTCCTTCTCTCTGTCCCACCCCAGTCTCCAGTACAGTGCTTTGCTCACTAGGACTCAAAGCAATGAACTGAATTCTTCATCTGTCTTCAAAAGATGTCCATATTTTATCACATCTCACTATATCCAAGGCAAAGGAAGAAATATATGTATATATATAAACTGAGATGGATACGCTAATAAATATTTTTAAAATAATAGAATAAAAGCTCTAGGAAAGGGACAATATTCTACCTCACCACTGTTTAAAAACAAAATGACACATCCTCTGAAAACCTGGTGTGCTGGTCATCGAAAATGACCCTCCTGTTAAAAACAACTAAAAATCTGGGGGAAAATAAACATAATCTCCTTAAAAGCATCAACGAGCTGGCAAAAATGTGAACAATAACCAGGCCAGGGACTGAGCGAAGTAGGACTCACAGAGAGGCGAGAGGAACAATGAGCCTCGCTTTTGCCCTAAGGGTAAACTCGACTTTGGCTTTGTTTTTTTTTTTTTTAAAGTGATGTGCTAGTTTTATTTAAAACTCAAAACTTACACTGTGCCAGAAATTATATTCTTTGCAACCATGTAAAATCGCCATGTGAACTTTTGTAATGTTAACTTTCAAATGTGTGAAGGAGTACATAGTTTTTCCAAATCCTTTTGGGGGTTATGCAAACAAAAATATGAAGTACTTTGGATAAGGGGCATCATGGGAGCGAGGGTGATGAGGAAGTCGGTAATTTTTTTCCTTAAAAACTAGTATTTCCAGTTACAATACCTGGAAAGTTGACCTCATTGGATATTTTTAAGCCTCTCAGCAATATTTCGACAAAAAAGATATTGTCAAACTTTAATGCGATGCCCAAAAATACCAACGCTTTTTTTTTTCTAAAAACGCTTAACTTTTACATTCATGTTCTTCTTTTCAGAAACTTCGTCAATGCCAGCTTAGTTTTATTTCCTGTATTATAATGCGTTCTCTCTTTCCGCCTGAGATCACTTTCCTTCTTCCTGCAGAATGTCCTTTAAATTTTCTTTAGCAGGGTCTGCTGCTGGCCAGCTCTCTGTTTCTGCCTTCTTCCTGTTGAGCCTGTTTTCACCTGGATAGAGGGGGTAGAAGATAAAGACCAAGGCAAAAACAGAGAAACTCTGAACTCCAAAAGAGAACCCATTATAATGTAGGAAACCAAAACTAAGCTGCATTAAAAAAAAATCATTATAATGCCTCGAGCTATTAAAAAATATAAGGAATTTTATTTATATGTGGAATCTAAAAAACAAAAATGAACAGAGACAAAGAGAACAGAAACGGGGTGGGGAACCACAAAATGGGTGAAGACGGTCAATGTGTACACGTTTCCAGGGGTAAATAAATAAGTCCTGTGATGTATAGCTGTGCATGTAACTATAGTTAATAATACTGTAATGCACATTTGAAAGTTGCCAAGAAAGTAGGTCTTAAAAGTTCATATCATGGGAAAAAAAATTCTATAACTATATATACGGTGAGTGCTAACTAGATTTTTGGTGGAGATCATTTCACAATCTATACAAACACTGAATCATTATATTGTCCAACCAAAATGAATATAATGTTATGTCAGTCATACCTCAATAAAAAAAAAGAAAAAGATAACATTAAAATACAGAACAATGATATCGTATGAATTGGGAGAAATAGAGCTGGAGTTACTACGTTCTAAGATTCTTGTATTTTTGAGAGGAAAACAAAGATATCAACTAACTTAGACATTGTTAAATTAATAAGCTTGTTTTAATTTCCAGGCTAGTGACTAAATAGACATAAAGTATACAACTTCAAAACTAGTAGAGGAAAACAAAGCAGAATGGGAAAATAAATTACCAATCAATTCAAAGAAGTCAATAATGGACAGAAACACGTGAAAGATTTAAACCCAAATACATCAGTAATTACATTAATGGTAAACAGACTAATGTTTCCAGTGAAACACAAAGATTGATACACTTTATAAAACAAAGTGAAATCCAGCCATAAGCTGTTTTTAAGCAATACATCTAAAACAAAATACAGAATGATTGAAAAGGAAAGAATGGAAAAGAATACAAATTTAAATATTGACCAAAAGCCAAGGGGATCTAAGCTATGTTAATATCAAATATTTATTTTTAAAAAGGGTCACTTCATAAAATGAGACAGTAAAGTCACAAAGAAGATAGAACAATGGTATATCTATTTGTACCTCATAACATAGGCTTAAATTACATAATGCGAAAAACTGACAAAACTATAACAAGAAATAAACTAATCTAGAATCATAGCGGAAGATTTTTCACACAACTCATTCAATAACTGATACAGCAAGCAAATAAAAAATGAGAAAGAATATAAACTTTGAGCAACATGAGCAATAAACTTTATCTAATAGACATATCTATATAGGACATTTCACCAATTTGTGTAGGATATAAGTTCTTTTCAAGTTTTTATAAAATTTGACCATATACTGAGCTATAAAGCAAGTTTCAACCAATTTCAAAATTTACCATGTTATCTCATCAGAATGTAATTAACTATAAATTAAAAACAAAAAGATAAGTAGAAAAGGTATTTAGAAATTTAAAAATGTACCCCTCACAAAAGCCTTTTCCAGGTTTATTAAATACCTAAATGTAAAAGGCAAAATTATACAACTTTTAGAAGAAAAATATCTTAATGACCCAAGGTAGATATTTTTTAAAAAACAAGATATATAAAGGTAAACCATAAAGTAAGCGATTGTTAAATTCAACCACAGTAAAATCAAGACTTCTGGTTCGTCAAAAGATACCAGAAAGAATGAAAAGACAAGGGAAGAGTTCTTTGAAATATCGATAATGGGCTAGCATCCAGGGAATGTAAAGAACTCCTGTGGATCAATAAGCAAAAGATAGATAAACAATCCATTTGAAAAATGGGCAAAGACGGGACAAAAAGGTATCTAAATTGTCAATAAACATCAAAAAGAAGCTCAACCTCATTAGTCATCGGAGAAATGCATATTAAAACCGGACTGGCAAAAATGGTTCAGGTCTGAAAATACCAAATGTTGACAGTGACCCAAAGCAATAGAAATCTCATACGCTAGCAGAGGGACTGTAAATATGGACGACCGCTTTAGAAAAATATTGCTTGGCAGTACCTAGCCGAGGCAGAATCCGTACGCCACGTGACCCAGGAATTCTTCTTCTAAGTATGTACCTTAGAGAAGCCTGTGCGTGTGTTCTAGAAGCATGCCTAAGAATGTTTGCAGCGGCATTGTATGTATAGCAAAAATCTGGAAATAATCCAAGTGCACACTAGCACAGGTCAATCAGTTATCATATGGTTACACCACAGAATACCCTACAGCACACGCTCTGTCCAGCCACTGACGTCACTTCAGTATTTACAACCACCTCGTCCGTCCCTCAGCTGACGAGCATATTCGAGTGCCAAAAAGATGCGAAATGTCATCTGGCTCTCAGGTGACCCCGGACAGTTCCAAACCCGTCCTGAAACAAATCGTTGGAAGTTTTCAGAGCCAGGACATTATGGCAATGTGACTTTTTCACAAGAACGAGCCCTGAAAGGGAAGTGGCGAAATCTCCCATTGTTCCTTGATTTAATAACCAGACACAATCAAAGAAAGTTTAAAGGACATGTCGATAGGTAGCAAACAGGACTGCCATGGTGGGTACCATTCCATGTACGTGGAGCGTTCAGAAATTACTAGAATCTGGATCATCGAGACATGAAGTCTGTGAACTGGACCGGGGGTCAGCAAAATTCTTTGTGTGCAGGGCCAGAGGGTAAAAATGATGGCCTTGCTTTATAATTATGCAAAGATCCCTATGGTAATTACGAAAATGACGTGCACGGTTGTGTCCTAATAAAGCTTTGTTCATAAATACTGAAGATCTAATTTCATATAATTTTCTTATGTGTCATGAAATAGTATTGTGCCTTTTAATTTTTTTCTTGACCATTGAAAAAGACAGAAACATTCGGAGCTCACAGGCTGTACAAAAACACATGACAGGATGGCTTTACCCACGGGCCTTTCTCTGCTGACCAGCCATTACGTAAGCTTTCCTATTGCCTTCGATAGCAAAGCCTGGCTGGTTTTGGCCAGTTGTTTCATATGCTAGAAGATGGTATATTCCACCCCAAATCATCTTGCTTAGCTAACGCGGGATGCCTTTAACACTTTAAATAGTGGAAACGAGATATGCAAACACTGAGAGATAATACAGAACAAAAACAGAGAAGAAAGGCCCGGATCGAAATCCCAGTGCTGCTTCTAATAGGCTGCGTGACCTTGGGCGTAATAACTCAAACCTCTTTCATTTCCTCATCTATAAAAATGGAAATAATAATACATACGCAGGCATTTGTTATTTGCAGTTATGGATTCTTCTACCCTTGAACTTCGAAACCCATTCTTTTAAAATTAACTACATCCTGCTTTACTTTCCTGTCCCCGATTTATGTTTCTCCAACGTTCCACTCAGTTATTCTTTTATGCAAAAGCTTGTGAGAGTTCGGCAGGGCACTAATACTCGCATTTCTTAATGCCCTTGGCATTTTGGTTATGGGACTCGAAAGGTCACCTCCCATTTTTGGCATAACTGTGCAGCTCTACGGTCCCCTGTCTGCTAAATCGGAGCGACGAGAAGGAACGCAGTTTAGCAATAGGTACCGATCACTTTAAAATACTCTTAAAAGTAGTTTGACCCGGTACTTTTGCTTGGAGGAATCCATCCCAAAGTAACGATCTGAAATATAAACCAAGATTTATGCACAGAGACCACCACCAAGGCATAACAATATAGGATAATAACAATAACATAATAACAACGAAAGGGACTTTGAGGAAATTCTTCATTTCTTTTGGAAGAAATATATATATATATGTATATATCTGTAACTCTTTATGTGCTTCCCATGGGATTATGTATATAATGTATCTCACGTATTATGTATATTACATTGTGCATAAAATCGCATGAATGAGACCGCCTAAAGCATGGATTCTATTTTAACACTAATATTGGCGCTGTCTAGAACTTCGGCATCATAGGCAACCAGTATAATGGCGGAGTCCACGGACCCTACATCATTATATTTATTGAGACGCTAATCTGACTCTTGGTGAAACTGAATCTGTGATACAAGAAGGTGCTCTATTTATGAAGAGTGTCTTATCATAAGTTATAACATTTCTCTCAAGATTTCTTTGACCACCTCAGCCATAAAGGACAGAGTACCAGATTTTATTCCACCGTCCCCACATCGTTAGGTCATTGGGCCACGCCAAACACAGGACTTCTCTGAGAACCATGCGGTCTCCTCACATGATGCACTAGCCTGAATTCAATTGGACAACACCGAAGCCACATTTGGAAGTTCAAAGACAGCCTTTCTCACTCCACACGACCTGAGTTTTGCAAATCAAGAGCACTCACTGTTACGCTGCTATCCCATGATGGATTTAGAAGGCCTGATGTTCAAAGTCAAGGCCGGGCGAAACCATCTTTATTTGTCTACATTATATCTATCATCCCTGAAAGGAACAGAGGTCCGTATTTCGACAGATGGAGCTGTGGGGAACTGGGAAAACTTAGGAGGTAACTAGGAATGAAAACACATTGATCTAATATTTTCAAAACCGTGACTTGTACTACTCCGCGGAAAGCTACCTCTTCACTTAGCAGTCGTGAGGGCTGCGTGAAATGATGTCCCATGCCCAGCGGGTGTCCAATCTCACAGGATGCATCAGTAGACATTAGCAAGGAGGTGGAGAAGGTGAGGGACCCAGCCGCTGAGGTATCGGAGCATTGCAGAGAGAAGGTACACAAGTGCCAGCGTTCATGGCTAAGAAAGAGCACAGAGGCCAAAGTGTGTCATTGGCAAGTTCAAAGCAACGAGTGGGTCAGGTCTCTTTGCCATGACGGGAGGGTTCTGGCCGGAAATCCTCGGAAGGTTTTGAGTAGAAGAGATTTTAAAAGGGCCACGCTTTTGGCTGTCGTCTTGAGACTGGAGTAGGAGAGCAAAGGTGGAAGCAGGAGGACCAGGTAGAGGCCAGCTGGCAACAATCCCGGTGAGAGGTGTCGATGGTCAGATGATTTGGGGCCTCAGAAACAAAAATGGTAGTTACCATGAACTAAGATGGCAAGGCTGTGCCGGGAGTAGGTTTGAAGAGGAGACCATTTGAAATCCGGTTTTTAGGCACGTTACATTGGAGAAGCCGAGTGGAAATGTCAGGTGAACAGGCAGACGAGTGAGCTGGAGTTCGGAAGGGAGGTGCAGGTGGAGCGCACGTCCAATCGGGCGCTGTCAGTTCCAGAATCCGTGTTTCAATTCAGGAGACAAGACGATGGCACGAAAGGGGACAGATGAAGAACATGAGAGGCCCAAGGGAGGGGCCTGAGGGCACCCTGACAAAGAGCAGTCGGGGGGATGAAGCAGCAGCCCCAAAGACTAGGAGTGAGCAGCCCGTGGCAAGAAGAAACCAACCAAGTACGCCGTGCAAAAAGTTAAAAGGAGTCTTTCGAGCTGCGATCTCCTGCATCGAAAACTGCGGATAGCTCAACAGCGGCGAAAATATCTTCACGACAGCAGCAGACTCGTCGACCGAAGCCGAGCATCGAATATAAAATCCTAAATCTAGGCTATTATATTCTTGAGGTTGAACTTTATCGTTCCCGTTCTCATACTCGAGGATTCAGTAAAGGCCACTCTCTATAAATCTTGGTTCGATTTTTAAATATGTTCAATATCTCTTCAAATACCTAGAGTGATTAATAAGAAACAAAGATGAGGCGCTGAGAGCCACAGAGATCTAGATGGGATTTAAAGACTCCGAAGTAAGCAGACAAGAAAGGAAGCTCCGAACCACTCGCTGAAGAACACGTCCTCCCTACTCACCTGTTTGGCAGCCAATTGGTGGCGAACTTCTGCTCCTTCGGGAAAACTTCAACAGTGCATTTTAGCAGGACTGTTTTTTAAAGTGACAATACCTATCGCTTCAGGAAGACATTATTTTTAGAAATGCCCAGGGCATCGAACCATGTCCCTCCTTCTGTGCCCAAGTTCCTCCTTCTGTCTTTGGCAAGTTCTTTCCCAGACCGGCTTATGCCACCTTGACAAAAATATTCCATTACCTTTAGGTGACCTTTCCCTGAGACTTGGAAATGGAGTGTTTCAGTGACAGGTCAGGCACTGGATGACTTTACTGGTGCTCTCTGAAAGACAAGGCTGATGAATAGCATTTGAACCCTGTTTCCCTAATCCTTCAGGCAGAATTAGAGGCTCTCTGTGGGGGAAAGCGTGAGTGATTCATGATGCCTGCTCCATCCAGCGCAGTCGCACATCATATAAATACAAATTGACAGTTCGCACACACTGGCCTCATCATGGTATTTTCTTAAAATCCTCTCGAGTGCACTCCCAATGGCGGCCGTGGGGACAGCCCTCTGGTTAAGGTTAGCAAACAAAGAGGCACCAGCTTGTCATCTCCAGCCCCCAGACTTAAAAGAACACAGGGGTCTCTTGAACACTCAGCTCTGTTTTCGTGTCCCTTGGCATTTAATGGCCATTGGGCTGGGCAACTGGTTTGTTAGTTGGTTGTGAAGATAGTCCTTTAACAAACAAACAAATGAAAAGGCAGTTAACCGGGACCTGTGGATAACCTCTTCGGCTGTCCTAAAGTTTCAAAGATGGAACAAAAAAAAAAAAAAAAAAATGAGCCTAGGAAATTGTAATTGAGGAGGGGAATCCTGGGCTATTACTAACCTGCTGAGAGAGAGTTTGAGACACTTGGGAACGCTAGAAAGCCCTAATCGTTGACGATGTAAAGGGAAAACCTCACGCAGAGACCCCCAAGAAAACATTTAATTCTGTTATCTTCCCAAAGAACTCCTGGTAGATAATAAAACTCCCATAGGCAGGTATCAATCAATGGTTCTTGTCGTCCATCGTGTTTTCAACACTGGCAACCCCAGTGCCTCGAAGAAAATGTCAAGAACAGAAACACCACTCGCTTAGAGCGATGTCAAAGTCATCCACGCAGTAGCATCCTGACTGCTAACCCTGGGCTCAGGAGGGAAAGAAAATATGAAGCAGGATTTGGAAAAGAGTGGAATTCGTGTAAATAAAAGCAGAACCAACTCGGAACCGCCTCGATGCTGCCTCTTAACACAGGCTCCTTTGGTGGGTAAACGCGGTGTGAAATAATCTTTTTAATGGTCACGGGGAGACTTGATTTCCTTTGTGTGTAAGCCCGTTATGTGTTTACTTGAAAGAGCGCCCTTCTCCTTTCTGGCTTTCTCTGACATTCGCCCTAATGCTCCCCCTTTTCTTGTCGGATCATGAAGCAGCACCCTTAGGAGATGAGGGCGGAAAGAACGTGCCACCCAAGCAGACAGAAAGCTGGCACGACTCCAGCAAAGGCTTCTGGGAGGGAAGTTGCTTTCTTCAGGTCACCTGTTTGTACGCTTCGTGCAGGAGGACAGGTACGATATTATTTTATTACTGTTCTTAATTGGTAATCAATTCCCTTTACCATTTGGATCACCCCTTTGCCTCATATACCTTACCTTGAAGTTTAGAAGGCAGAACAAAAAAATCAAGGCTACAGATTAAGTAGGAAAGGATGAGCTACTAATTAAATGCTGAGGGAGACGCAGACTCTCAAGAGCACTCATAAAGCCCATTGAGGCTCTGCAGTGTGCTCACTGCATTCTGACAGGCACACAAACAACCTCCGTAGCGACACTCATCATCGAGGTGCCATTTGCTTATGGCCTGACTGGTCTGAAGGTACAAATGCCCAGTCACCGGTTATAGTAACTATGCTCACAGGACAAGTGGCCAAAGTTTTACAGTTTATATAAAACAGTAATAATTTTGCCTTTTCTGAGTACATCTAATATCTAATCCAACAGAGTCTAAAGATAAACTATACCAAAATCACAATATCCTTCTCTTTCTAAAGACAAGCAACAGACTGGATGAAAATATTTGCAAAAGACACATTCGATAATGATCTGTTATCCAAAATATACAAAGATTTCTTAAAGTTCAACGATAAGACAACAAATAACCAGATTAAATACAGGCAAAGACCTCAATAGACACCTCACTAAAGAAGCTCTACAGACAGCAAGTAAGCATATGATAGATAAGAGGCTCCACATCATATGCCACCAGAAAATGCAAATTAAAACAATGAGATACCAGCTCACCCCTATCAGAACGGCCAACATCCAAAACACTGAAAACACCAAATGCTGGCGAGGACGTGGAGCCACGGGCACTCCCATTCACTGCTGGTGGGGACGCGGATGGTACAGTCACCCTGGAAGACAGTGTGGTGGTTACTTATAAAACTAAACACACTTTTACCTCATAATCCAGCAATCCTGCTCCTTGGCATTTACCCAAAAGAGCTGAAAAGTTACATTCACACGAAAACATTCACACAGGTGTTAGAGCAGCTTTATTCATAACTGTCAAAACTTGGAAGCAACCAAAATGTTCTTCGGTAGATGAATGGTAAATAAACCGTGGTCCATCCAGACGATGGAATATTATTCAGTGATAAAAAGACATGAGCTATCGAGGCATGAAAAGACATGGAAGAACCTTAAAGGCATATGACTAAGTGAAAGAAGTCAATCTGAAAAAGGCTATTTGTGGTGTGATTCCAACTACATGACATTCTGAAAAGGCAAAACTATGCGCATAGTAGAAAGATCAGTGGGGAAAGGATGAGTACAGAAGATTTTTAGGGCAGTCAAAATACTCTGTACGATACTACAAGGGTGGACACATGGCATTTATACGTTTGTCCAAACCCACAGAATGTATAACGTGAAGTGTGGACCCAAAGGTAAACTGCGGACTCTGGGTGACGATGGCATGTCAGTAGAGGTTCATCAGTTATAACAAACGTACCATGCGGTGGGGGATAGTAGTGTGTGGGAACGCCGTGTATGTGTGGGGGCGGGGCTTATATGGGAAACCTCTGTACCTTCCTCTCAATTTTTCTGTGAACCTAAAACTCCTCTTAAAAAAATAAAATCTTAAAGTTAAAAAAACAATCCGACAGTCCAAGGGCGTTTAGATTATATAATTCGTGCAAAACGAAGCAGGGACATGTTCATATGTGATAGCAGAGGGGTCAGCATCCTCGGGGACTTGAGGAAGCCAGTGTCCCGGTCTGGGAAAGTGCCCGCATATTCCAGAGGTGACCTGGTTCACCTTACAGTCAAGCCACCTCGGTCATTCAACAAAGTGTGTCCAACAAGCCTCTGTGGGGCCTCACGTGTGTTCTCATGTCTTTCTCTGAGTTTTCATTCGGTGGGACCTACTGTCCTACGGTGCTCACTCATCCACATGCTCGGTGATGCCCTTTCACAGCGAAGGACTCTGAATTGCCTCCTCCTGGGCCCACCCCTCAAAGAGGTGAGCAGGTGAGAAGCATAAGGAGAAAGCTGGGTGCCTCAGGTACTGTTTCTTAAAGGTAATGTGAGAAAATTCTTACTTATTACTCAAAGAACAACTTGTAGAGTGGACCCTCGGGAAGTTTATGCAAGCCCACCCTCTGATCCTGGAGCCCTTTGTGATGAAAGGAATCCAATCGTCATCAAGCTCTGCTGTAATCAACAAGTTGACAAGTCTGCCATAATTTGCCTCTGGACGGGAATTCCGGTTGACACAGGAAGTCCCATCTGGGGGAGGACCTTTGATTGACGGGAAAGAAGGACTCCAAAGAAAGGAAGACCGGTGAGTAAAAGATGGTGTCACAAAAATTTTTCATTTCGACTGCGACGCTCTCCCTCTCTCCCCTTTAAGTTATAAAGTGTGAGTTCGAGTTTTCGCAGTAACCCGGGGGAGCTCCGAAGGCCACTGACCAGGGAGAAGGATGGTAAGATTTGGAAGGACTGAAAACAAGAGTGACAGAGGTGGCCTCTAACGACAGTGAGGCCTGGAAATTGCCTGCAACAGAGACCGGACAGTACAAAAGTTAAACCAAGAAGCTTCCTGCGTGCAAAAGAAGAATTTGACTGGCAGGGGGAATCTTGGCTTCCGAGTGCCATTTCCTGGCTTTATTTTCATTTTATATCTCTTTTTTTTTTTTCACCCCCAGTAAGTGTTTCTAACAAGGCAACTAACAAGTGGATTGAGCGCGCCACACCGTCCCCAGGAGAGAGAGGGGGCAGGGCAGGGAAACTTTGGACACCGAAGACACAGAACCAACAAAAATACCAGAGTCAATGTTTTTCTGGCGAGGATGTGGCCACGATGTCGTTAGATGATTCTGAGGCATGGTAGACAAGTTCGGCCCCCTAGGACTTTTTAACGTATGAAGCTCCGAGTTTATTTTGGGAATGCACGATGCTCGCCACCCTCCAGGTGTCCATTACCACATTTCCGCGTTTCATTACAGTCCTTCCGTCCTCGTCATTTGGGGTATTCATTTTTCAAACAGGTGAAGCGCGATCCTTAGAAAAGCAGAATCATTAGCAGTTAAATAGAAGGGTACAAATAATTAAACAACGTCTCGAACACCATGAGGGCAGCTCGAACGGCGTTTTTCGTCCTTTTTGTGTATCACAGAACGTGAGTCAACCCAGCCTAGAGGTTGACCTGAAATGGGGCAGAAAGATTCGGATTCCAGCCCTGAGAAGAAGTTACCTTTCTGGCTGCAGCTGTTGCCCTTCGCATCCAGGAGAGTCTAATTCCCAATAGGTAAACAGCCCTGGTAGAATCGCGGCTAGTTGAAGCCATCGGAATGCAGTCACGTCTATTAAATAGAGCGTGGTGGGAAGGGCTAGGCCACCAGGACAGAAGTCTGCATCTGCCAGGTGCTCTGTCGCTGGCCGTGAGCCCCCTATAACTAGCCTGAGCAGAAAATGTATTAAAGGCTGTTAGGAAGCTCTCAGAAGCTCCTGGAGAGTCAGGCTCGAAAGCCATCCAGCCTAGGACAGTCCCCAAATTGCCCCTCCAGAGTGCTGCAGGCACAGTGCCAGACAAGGGACCCACAGAGGTCACTTCCCATCAGCAGCTCATGGAAAGATATGGAGAGGAAGAATACTAGGCCATAGAATTTAACGGCATCCCTTCTCCATTGCTCTTCATGGATTCATTTCCATCGTTCCTTGCTTTCTGCTTTCAGAAATAATACATGCTTATTGCGAAAAAAGTGCAAGATACCAAAACAATATTCTAAACTTCTGAAATTTTATCGTATGTACAAAACGTACACATCTTGCTGTGCATCTTGACAATCTGTGTATGACACACACACGTTCTGCACATACATACTCAGGTTACTTTCCACGTAATTATTTTATAATCTGGATTTTCTTTTCTTTAAAAATGGAATGACAATTTTTTATCATTATAAAAGCAACGTAGGCTTATTATAAAGACGAAAATAGTAAAAACACTAAAGAAAAAAATAATAAAACCATCTAGAATCCCACTACCAAACGGAAACTGGTGCCGTCAGCATTTCATCACAGTACCTACGTTTTTCGCCCTCTTTACGTAAACAGATTAGACTAGAGAGAGATGTTTCCTGATAATACTTCATGTATTCTTTTCTAACTTTTTTACTAACAATACAGTAAGATGAACAGACCTCGTGTTGTTAAACATTCTTTACAACATGAACGTGTAATGGCTGCACACAATCTTACCATGCAATTGTTCTACCATTTACTTAACCGTTTCTCTAATGTCCTAGTTAGGTAGTTTGCGATTTTTTACTATTACAAACAACTCTGTGGCGAACATTATTTTCAGTTACTCTTTGCTCAAATTCAAGTTTTTTAGGGTAAACTCGTGAAGATGAAATTGTTGAGAATATCACCCTACTCTTGTTGCTCACGGAAAATCTCTTAAGTTCAGCGCACGCAGCATGTTAAAACACCATCAGATTTAGTTTTGAGATAATCTCCATTTTCTAAATAAGCCAATTGATTCCCTCTTTTTCAGAAGACCGAAAAGATATGAAATGATGCAAAATGAAAAGCAGTGGTGAAGTCCTGGGCGTGGTGACTGGATCTGAGCTGTTTGTCACACAAAGCCCCTCTGGTCTTGAGCGGAAATACCTTCAGCTCCCATGGGGCAGATGAGACTGTCTGCCATGACTGCCCTGCTCAGCTGGGGGTCTCCTCCCACACCCCACTCCCTCTCTCCCTCACTCATCCCTTAAACTAATGTCCGTTCTGCCCCTAGCCTTTTTTTCTTCTGTATTGTTAAATCTTCTGATGACCTCTACTTTTAAATGTGTATGTTTTGGATTTCTTCTGTATTGTTAAATCTTCTGATGACCTCTGCTTTTAAATGTGTATGTATTGGAGAGGAAAAGTGTGTGTGTGTGTGTGTGTGTGTGTGTGTGTATGTGTGTGTGTGTGATGCACGAGCATGCACGCAGGCACACACGATTGTAGTGTGAACATTGCATGCCTTTCTTAGTCAAATGGGTGACACAACTTACTAACATTTGACTACACTTCTTCCACGTGGTGAGTCTAAAATGCTGGGTTTACGTACGCCACCCATGGTTTGCGTGACCCATGGTCATGCGGGATTCGTAGCTACCATGGGCTGTGAATACTAACACATCTGTCATACTGAAGATGCCAATTGTTCGTATTGCTGAGTGGAATTTATCTCATGCAAATATAGCAATCAACTAAATATAACGTTGGAATATTTTTTGAATTGTAACTTACAAATATGATCTTAAATACTCAATGAGGTGATATAACTAAATGATTAAATGTATTTTAGAGCTTATACATTTCCAAAGATGATTATTAAAAGCTTAAAATGGGAAGACTGTGGGGAAATTGTCATTTTACTTATCGGAAAGGTACGTAGAAATAATGCATATTATCATTAAGATCAGAAAATAATTTAGGTCTTATAACTACAGATTGCAAATGATTAAATTTATTTTTACAGCTAGATGTATGTAAGCATGAATATGGATTATGTAAACGCGGACAGAGATCTGCACCAGCCAAGTACAAAGCACTGCAAACGTTGCCTTTTATAACCTTCGTACGAGTCCAAATTCATCCTTAGCATCATGGGCTCTTTGAAAGTCCTATTATAGGTTACGTATCAGGGTTGTATCGACCCTTTAACAGGTATCTTTAATGCTAGTTTCATAAATATCCCTAAAGTATGCCAGTATCGGAGGAGGAATACTGCTGATATAAGAATTTAATTAATAGTGTTTTTATACAATCTACGTGCAGAAACGAGGCGTTCTAGCTCCTTCTACATTTGCAACCCTCCGCTCCCTGCCCTGACATCACAGGGGTTTCGTATCTCTCCCCTCACATAACTACCCGCCACCTTGGTATTCTCAAAGTGGCAAATCATGGCCGACGTCCAATGCCCAGAGCCACCAGCCCTATCTTCAAGAATAGATCCCTCTCTCTTGACTTAGTTTGCTATTTACGTTGACCACTACCTCCTTCTCCCCACCGATCCACAGTCTGTTTCTTCCTTACCTTCAGCTGTCCCCAACTGTCCAAGCCCAACAGTCTATCTGAGCATCTTCGGGAAGAGTCGGCCACCGGACACAGCCGAGGTCTTCTCCTCACATCTAAAGCAACGAAGGAGACAAGAACCTCTGTCATCTTGAAAGAAGTAAGTCAAGACCCAAAGGTATCTGCCTAGACAAAGTAAGAAACTGCTCAAGTTCAAAGTAAACTCTATATTAAAACTGATGAGGGAAAACCATAGGCATCTTCAAATTTATACAAAAATGGAAGTCAAGTCAGGGAAAAAACTCGTATTTTAATTCTAAAGAAAGGATTCTGATAACGTCCTTACTGAGACCGCAAACTTACATGAACAGTTCCCACCACCCACCACCTCAGGTGCAAAATTTCAGGACGTGCAAAAAAGTTCTGTAATCAAGATCGAAAAAATATTTAAAAAATATTTAAAATTTTTTAAAGTAGAAACTGATATCAAAATATGTATGTAATCCAGGATCATTTATTTTTTTTACTTTTAATTTTTTTAATATCACATTAAAGTAGTCTTTATCTCGATTACTGAGTTTGCGCCTGACTCAAGTGTTTCTCTCTCTTCACCCTTGGATTCCAGTCTCAGGTGTGAGTTAAAATCTCGTCTATCCCAGGCAAAGGGGAAGAGGGTGGGCAAAGCAGCCTTTTCCTACAACCCCAGGACTATCTCAGGCTCAGAATTTAGCAAATAAAAATACCCCATGCAATGTGAATTTCAGGTAAGCAAGGAATACCTTTTTTAGTATAAGTATATCCCAGGCAATATTTGGGACATACTTATACTTGAAAAGAAAAATTACTCATTGTTTATCCGAAATTCAAATTCAAATGGGCATCCTGTATTTTATCTGGCAGCCCTACCTCCACTGCAATCCCACGCCTCCCCCAGGAAGCCTACCCTACCGAGAGAGATGGTCACTCTGAAGGCCCCTGTAGCAAGAACAAAAGAAATAAAAACAACAAAGGAACTGAAAGCCAGCCCAACGCGGAAAGAATGTTAGTGCACATTTGCTGACAGAGACCGAGGGAGATTCCAACATAAACAAGGAAATTTAATCTCTCATTTGCAAAAGCTTCCCATGTGCTAATTTGTTAACTGCTCATGTAGAGACACAGAACCGAATGCATTTCATCGAGCTGCTTTTTTCTTATATTATGCAAATCGAAGCAATCCCTGCTGATAAGTGCAGCAAGAGATACCAGAGGCGGTGGCTGGGGCTGTACCCCACGGCTCGAAGCTGTTTTATAAGCTGGTCGAGTCAGTCCAGTTAGCTTCTTTTTCTCAGCTGAATGGATTGTTTGGCCAACCAACTTCGTGAGTGACTTCAGACAAAAGTTGTGCATTCTGCCATTGTTGCGAGGCTATGAATGACCTCAGACCCCAAATCAAGGTGGGTTTGCCGGTTAATGCTCATTTTGGTCCTTCGGCCTGTTCTCTGGTTCCCGGGTGAGAGGCAAGGGCATCATAAGCCCCTAAGGAAGGCTCCCCTCCCACAGCTTCCTCCGCTGCTTGAGAATAAGGGAACAGGTCACGGCAGCTGGCTGCATCCGAATGGTTTTCATCGAGACATAGTAATTTCTCAGTCAAGGCTCTTCTTTCTGCTCACTGAATCTGGGCTGCTGCCACATGTGGTGTTGAGGACTAACACGGTCCTGTGAACTCGATCTTCTACTTCCCAAGGAGATGCCCCTCACTGATGTACATTTAAGCTGAAGATCAACTAGAAAAGATGGTCTCTTCTCTCCTCTTTTCTCTCTCTCTCTCTCTCTCTCTCTAACGTTTATTGCTCTTGTCATTTTCTCTATGTAGCTTTCCTTTGTTACAAAATCGGATTATATTTTTGTAGACGATTTTGTATCCTGTTTACACCTTCGCCCATTTACATTAAAAAAATTAATAAACACTCTCCACCTCTGTAGCATAGAGAAATAAAAATAAGGACTTAATGCGCTTGTAAAGATTTTGAACAACCAACTCTCAGCCAAACTGTCCTTAAAACTAAATAAACTGTGTCACTTCTATTTGAGACTAGAATCAACACCTCAGGTTCTAGAATGTGGAGCTGGACAAGTCAGTTCACAGTTTAGGCCTTTGTATCTTCATCTATAAACGTGAAATGAACCATTTTTACAAACGCTTCTAGCTCTGAGATTCTAAGCTGAAAACATTTCTGGTATTACTTTTTAAGGGTTTAAGAGGTTTGACCAACATGGGTATAGTAAAGAGAGTCTTTATATAGGAAGTTATAAGTCCTGAGGATGTAATATAAAACACGATGACTACAGCTAACAATACTGTGTTGTATATTTGAAAGTTGCTAAGAGAGTATATCTTAAAAGTTCTCATTGCAAGGAAAATAAATTAAGCGAGGTAATGAATGGTAACTAAACTTATCGTGGTAATCATTTCACAATATGTACATATATCAAATCATTATGTCGTTATCTTAAACTCACACAATGTTATGTGTCAATCACATCTCAATACAACTGTGAGAAAAGGGAAGAAAAAGAAATCTGTGCTTATGAACACAACGTGATGTCGATATTAGGAGACTAGGAATTATTTCAACAATATATCCTTGCTTAAAAACACCTCCAGTTAAACTTCCGTCTCAGGCAACCGAAAAATCTTCCCTACTCTATACCACTCTCAAAATATCAGTCCCTGACTTTATTGCGGCCATTACAGAATCAGTGAGTTTTTTTTTTTTTTTAATGAAAGCCAGGGTTTATCACCGGCCTTTTTTATAAGCCTACTTTCCATGCAGCACTTGGGTGCTTCTCGAAACCAAACCTATCAAAATATAAAATTCCTTACCTTTGTGTAAGTTCAGAGGAATATGTTATGGGCTGTGAAGGTGATAGAAAGAGAATTCTGTCGGAAGCCAGCCGACAAAGTAATTGAGGGTACCTGAAACGGGGAGCATGGACTGAGGAAAAGAAAGAAGACAGACAGAATTGCAGGAGGGAGCACAGATTCAAGCTGTGTCCCCGAGTTTATTTAGAACACACTATTTATAACATTACAATAAGAAAGACAGTAGTCAAGAACCAAGGTTAGCCAGATTACTATATATAGTAGAACAATGAGATTCTCACAACTCAGAACTCTCTGCTAAACTGTAGCAAGGAATGTGCAGTGACTGCTATGTGAACAGTTACCTCCCGGTTTTCCCCAGCGCTTTACAATCTCAACTTCTTACATTGTTGCCAAGTACACAAATGTCCTTGTTCCTTGTTATACGATTTCACATGTCCATAAGTGACTCCCCACAGAATTCAAAAAACAGGGCTAGCCAATGGCAGTGTAGTTAAAATAAACATATAGCCCACTGATGCTACCACTTAAAGCAATACCGTATTCATTCATGTGTCAACATCTCAGAATTTGTTTCCCAAAAAATCTCAAATCATGGTCTCCAGTTATAAAATGGGTTTAGAGACAAACATGCGATTGTCTCCAATCTCTCCTGAAACTCCAATAAAAATAACAGTGAGGAGATTTATTTTAAGGAACGAATCCATAAGGACAAACTAATAGGCGAAGGGGGAGAGACAACAATTTTGGAAGAAGGATGGCGCAGTAGGTACGAGTATGCCATATAGTTAGAGGTGCCATCGTGCTGCGAAACGCAGCGGCCTCGACCCTAAACCACAGCGGGGAAATCCAAGAAATGACATTTACCACCCAAACCCCCAAAAGGCTCAGACGTGACTGATAGGCGTCCCTGCAGTGGGAAGGGGACACAGGGCTCTAAATAGGAAAGTGGGGTGAAATCATGTGAGAAGGAAGGAGACCCATGTTCTCTAGGTCAGGTAACTGTCCTTCCCCACCCTCACAGAAATCTGAAGGTTGATTCTCTGCAGAAGCTAAAATGAAGGATCTCTAGATTGGGGTAATCAAGGCACGATTAAAGTGGGCGGTGCCGCAAGAAATCAGAAGGATTAAAAAGCTGACATTCCACAGATGGAGGTCCCCCGCCCTCTCTCCCACTCACCCAGAACATTGGCACCTAAGTTTCTTCTTGTAGAATGGAGACTAGGCCAGTCCAGGACGTTATCCTCTAGATAAGCTGAGGAGCTTATAAAAAAAAAAAACAAGCTTAAAAACTGATGTGGGGATTTCCCAAACGAAGGATCCAATCAGGTTACACCACAGAGACATCTACGATCAACACTCTCATGAGTACCGAGAATCCAATTAGTCTTTTTTAGCTTTCCGCCCTTAAAATATCAGCAGACACTCAAAAGAAAAGCCTTTAACAGGAAAAGCAGAGGCCAAAACAAATAAAGGCAACGAGGAAGAAAGACACACTATGTAGAAAAAGGAACACTTCAAAAAAAACCATCATCGATATATTTAAAAGGAGAGCATTCCTTTTAAAAAAGAAAAGCTGGAAAATCAAGAAAGAGCTCTTGAAAGTTAAAAATATATTATCATACGATGTTAATTATGCCTCAGTCAAAAAAATATATACATATATGCTATCAGAAATAAAAATCTCAGTCAAAGTGGTTATGAGTTAAGGCCTGAAAATGCCCCAGAACATAGAGCATAAAAATGCAAAACAGAAAATACAGTAAATGAAAACTAGAGACCGGTTCTGGGATTCTACAAAGAAAGAAAAGAGTAAAGAGAGATAAGGATGAAATTATCAAATAAATTATTCAAGAAAACTTCCCAGGGTTTAGAAGCGCGAGTTTCCAGGTTCAAGAGCCTGAATGCCCACCGGGTAGATGAAGAGAGAGCCTCGCCGAGGCACAGCTTTGGGACATTTCAGTCACTGGAGACAAAGAAAACAAAATCCTAAAATATCGTGGCGAGGGAAAAGATTCACATACACAGGATCGAGAATCCAAATGGACTCCAGGATCTAGAAGATGACGGGTCATGCCTTGAAAGCGCTCAGGAAGAGTGATTTACCACCGCACGCTTTACACCGAGCCCATTAAGTGTGAGGCGCATCTAAGGACATTTTCAGACACGTACGGTCTCGGACACTCCTCTCCCAGGCCCCCTTCCCAAGGAAGCTACTAGCGGAGGCTCTGCCACAGGCGAAGTGAAGAAAGAGGGGGAGACGTGAAGACACGGGAAGCAGGAAACAGGGTTCCGAGCCCCCAAAGGAGCACGGGAACCCCTAGGACGAGGCGAATGGAGACGGCAAGGCTACAAAGTGATGTAATTGCCAGATTGTCTATCGGAAGGAGAGGACTCTCTCTCCGAAAAAGTGAATGAAGAGCAGACCTGATGAGTCTGACTATATTGAGAGGGCATGAAAACAAGCGGAAGGAAGTTGGGAAGTTAGCGATGATTAAAAACTGAGTGAAAACAAGACGATTATTAACTCCAGGAAAATGAGAAAGTTTTATGAGAAGGCAAGGTCGTCATGGTTGCGATCAGCATTTGCATAACAATGTAACGACACCATCCAGAATGGGGAACCTGGGCCAGAAATGCCAAGAGGGAGAGGCGAGGGGAAAGGAGGGGAGGCTCGAATTTGGTGAAAGAGAAAAAAGCTTTCATCTTCGAGAGTGGCAAGAAAATAGAAAACGCCTAATAGCGAGACTAAAGAAAGAATGCTAGAAAACGTGTCACTTTGAGATAATGGAGGTTAATACCGAAAGGAACAGTGAAAACAGTTGAAGGTGATTTCCTCCAAGAATCATGGGTGTGTGTGTGTGTGTGTGTGTGTGTGTGGCCGGAGGCGGTCGTAGCCTGTTGGGGTAGCTATTAAAAAAATGCTGAACACTGGGTGGCTTCTGTCTCACAGGTCCGAGGCTGGACACGTGAGAGCAGAGAGTCGCCAGGGTTGGAAAGGGTTTTCTTTGGGGTCTCAGACGTCTCACGGGGGGAAGGCATCTAGGGAGCTGTATGGAGTGTCTTTTATAAATGCACCGATCCCATCGCAAAGGTGCCACCTTCGTGCCCTAAGCCCACTCCAGTGGTCTCACCTCCTAACGCCATCACCTTGGGCCGGGCGGGGAAGGTAGGGCTTCAACACGTGACTTTAGGGGCGACATAAACGCTTAGACCATAGCAGGCGGTATCGGGCCAGGGGATGCCATCTATCATAATAAGCCTTGTAATCTGACTCTTTGAACGATGTGCATATGTAACTTTAATAAAATCTAAAATATTATAACTCAGATAGGTTATGTCTACATCATTTAGAAAACCCAGGCAGGATGTGTAGACTAGGAAAAAAGTAAAAAAAAAAAAAAAAAAAAACCACTGGTAGTCACAGGGAGAATACCACGAAATATTTGGTGTCAGCTCTTAGGAACATGAGCTGGAATTCCTCAGTTACACAACGGAATGAAAGCTAGTTGTAGATCATCTGTCTAAAAGCAATATGGCCTCTCTCTAGACATATTTGGTTGCCCATATGCAGTGCATTAAAAGCAATAATAAAGCTAATCAGAGGGGCCTCCCACACATATTTTTTGCTACGTAGACCAGACCGCAACATTTTTCCTACTGCTACTAAAATGTCAGCGGTGATGTGTCAATGGTGGGAAGCTGTAACGACATCACAAAGTCTACTACTTTGTAGTAGGCTTACAACTTATTAAAATTTGTAATAACCGAAGGCCATAGAGGCAGAAAAGTAACTGCCTTCCCCTGGGAAGCCGGAGTATAATTCCACTCGAACGTGTTAAGTGAGTTGTATAACAAATTAAAATAGTCAACATTTATTGAGCGTTTTGTTTACTGTGTGCCAGGAACCGTTCATGGCTTTGTGTATATTAAGCTCGTCCATCCTCATAGCAACTTTATGAAGTAGGTTCAATTTCTCTCATTTTAGAGATGGACAGGAGAGGCGCAAAGAGAGGTAACTGGCTCAAGATGTCACAGTGGGAAGCGACAGATCAAAAGCAGACCGACACGCCTGAGCCCCGCGCTGGCACGGATGGAAAGATGCTGTCCACCCCTCTTCATCGGGACTGACCTCCCTCCCGCGTGAATCCCTTAACCGGGGACCAGATCTCGGATGCTACTCGCTGAGTCCTTAACACAGGCCAGGGCTCTGCTCAGCATCTCACAAGCGAGATCCCTTCTTACCTCCCAGCAGTCTAAGGAAGTCAGCATCCCCATGGCCACATCCAGGTGGGCAAAGCGAGGTTCCCGGAGGAACAGGAACACCCCAGGTCCACGCTGTGATGAAGCGACAGAGCCAGGATACACACCCAACCGTCTCAGTCCAGAGGCTCTGCCTCTTCCAAACAGAAATGACCGATGGGGAAAACAAAAAACAAAAAAAAACAAAAAACGATAGGTCAAGGTTGAGGACGCCACAGGAAAGAACCCGGAAGTTCTTTGGCAATAACATGGGCGGCCGTCGTAGCCCGGGTCTTGTTTTCAGTCTTTTGTCGTTGTTGTTGTTGCCATTGTTAAGAGATGATTTTCTGCTACATTTTAACTTAAATGACTAATGGCTAAAAATTTAACCACTTAAATGTAGGTGATTTAACTTGCCTACCATGAAACCGTCGGTCAGTGACAGAGACACAGGTGCGAGGCTCTGGGCTCGATGCTCTATCTTTGTGACCGCCCCCCTCCCACCGGCTTCTGGGCTTGAGAATGTTGATTTCCCACGTGCAATTTCAAGCCTCTCCTTAGAAAAATGTCTCGTGTGGTGAAGACGACCTTCACTCAAGAGTCGTCAGAGTCCATAATTCCACTTTCCAGCGTGCCCTGCAAGTTAAAGCTGGGTGAGAGGCAAAATCGCCATCTATGCTTATGAACTCAAAGAGAGGGAGAGGCGGGGAGGGGAAGAGAGAGATTGGGAGAGAGGAAGTCGCACCTCTGGCCCCAGGGCAATCGGTCCTGTGGGATGGCAATGTCTGTCCTCGTTGAACTTGGACAGTAGTTTCTGTCTGCGTCTTTCCTTTGGAGCTCAGTGCAGGTACTGCTTTCTGTCCTTTCTGCCTGTTCCCTTCGTTGGTGCCACTGAAGAAAATGCTCCACGCGGTACGGAGGGCGCCCGGATGGAAGGAGAAGTGACTCTGTAATGCTGTAGTTGAGAATCAAGTTTCTCGGACAGTTCCGTCTCCATCAATGCTTCTGACATTTTCCCCATCTTTCTCTCCCGCTAGTGCTGTGGGCGTCCGAGGTGCGAACGTCGGCAAGTACTTGGAGCCGTGGGAGGAAGCACATCTCGCGATGGTGGCACTGGATCAAGAATCGGCATGAATAGCAGCAATGATAACAGCAGTGGCCCGTGACTTGTGACACGAAGATTTGGGGTGCTTTGTTTTTCCTGGGTATTAGGCAGGATAGAACTAAATGGAGCATCTGCCAACCAATGGAAAGAACTTTTCAAAACACGGAGCTGGACTCTCAGGAGGAGGATGACCCTCGAGGAAAATGCATGTAGAGGCTACGGCTGGCCGCACTCGTAACCCCTATGACGCAACCTTGGGTGACTCCTAAGTGTGCCTCAGCCCTGAAAGGACATTTCTTCGAAATCCTTTTGTCTGTATGTAGCACGATAAAGGTAGATTGAGTGATCTTTCAATAATCTCTATTGCTTTAGGATTTTAGAATATTTGGTATTTCTCCACATCAATGCACCCCGAGATAATGTATTATTACATTAAGAATTGAAGGAGAATTGTCTTTTTACTCTATTTCTCCTCAACGCCCCCTCTGGACCAACCTCCCCTACAAAGACAAACAAGCAAACGGATACGCCTTTGGTGCCTCTGGCACGGAAGGCTCAGCCGTGGTCAAGGCGAGGCATTCCCACAGAGCGAGAGCACCGGCTCCGACCCCAGAAGCCACAAGCAGCTGCAGGCTTCAAGCTAATCTGAATGTTTTCACCCGGTCAACAGCACGTGCTCGTCCAGGACCCGTTGGCCAGACCCCTGGCCTCACAAGGCTGATGGGCACCCTTTTGAAAGGACCTGCAGGGTGGCCCACTTATCCATTGAAACACGAAGACCTAGGCCTGGGATACGTTTTTCAATTGGGACTCTGGCGAGAGGCTGTCATTGAGCTCAAGAAGGGTTCATTCCACTGGCCACGTTTTAATTCTTCTTCCTGAAAGGAAGGATGAAACTATCCTTGCTGATTCCGCGGCTTATAATCAAATATCAGGTGAACGAGGACGCAGCGATATAGACACGACACCCTTCTCTCAGAGCTTAAGGAGACTTTAAACCCACCATGCCCATCAGCAGATTTTCTGGCACATCCCACGGGAATGTGCCTCAAAGGCGATTGCACCTTCGGCCACATCCCATCAGCTTCCTGTCATCACGGTTCCCCCATGCCACACATTTATGGCAGCCGTCAGGATGAGGGGCACATTCTCTGTACGTCGATACTGTGTCCTCTCTGATCATTCTTCTTCCTGAAAGGAAGGATGAAACTATCCTCGCTGATTCCACGGCTTATAATCAAATATCAGATGAACAAAGACGCAGCGATATAGACACGACACACTTCTCTCAGAGCTTGAGGAGACTTTAAACCCACCATGCCCATCAGCAGATTTTCTGGCACATCCCACGGGAATGTGCCTCAAAGGCGATTGCACCTTCGGCCACATCCCATCAGCTTCCTGTCATCACGGTTCCCCCATGCCACACATTTATGGCAGCCGTCAGGATGAGGGGCACATTCTCTGTACGTCGATACTGTGTCCTCTCTGAGAGTCACCGACTAACACGGTCTTTCGTACCATTCCCTCAAAAAGAAAAAAAAAATCTCAAAACGTTACCCATTCCTTTCTATATTTTTATTTTTATTCTATCTTCAGTGCAAGAACATTCGAAAGAAGCAACGTCACGACGCTAGAGAGTCCCGATGTCCAACATGAAATTTGCTCGTGAGTGGTAGACGTCAGGCGAGCTCATGAGAGGACAGTGGCATGAGTCGGGAAGGATGACCTCGGCCATGGTGGGCACCGTCATGGACCCCGCAGTCGCATGGAGAGTCTACTCCAGCAGACAGAACGTATCGGTGAGAAGTGGGCCTTCAGCGAGGGAAGAGAGCGCCCCAGGAACGTGTCTACGCACTTAGAGAGGTTTGTGTCTACACACTTAGAGAGGGTTAGCGAGCTTATTTACGAGTTGGACTTAACAACCAGCTCTGCGTCGTCCCAGGTTCAAACGCCGACGGAACTGGAAGGTTCCAGCAAAATGAAGCCTTGCTTTTAGATGCGTTTCTCAGGCCCCATCTCCCTAGTTGAAAAGATGGCAGCGTTCGACCTCCCCAAGTTACGCTGGAACCCCGTGACCCGGACCCCGACTCTGCAAAAGAATCAACGCAATCAAAACAGGATGAATAGGAACCACTTGCGGAGTGTCAGAAATGATGACGATTGTCGTCTGAACGGCTCTGCAGGCCTCAGGCTCCACGAAGCTCGCAGATCGCTGCCGCTGAACCCCGAACTACTCCTGGGCACGACACGGAAAGAGCTGTGGAGGGAAAATAGTTTCCGTTCATAAAAAAAATGACTAGAAAAAGCATTTTTTTGAACCATCACTTAGCTCTGATGGGAAACAAGAGAAAATCGAGTGGAGTGGGGGTGGGTGGGGGCAGGGGGCGTTTTTTTCAGAACTCGTTTGCCCGTCCCTGGTTGCGACACCCGTTTGCTTCTCCCTAAAAGCATCGTAATACTCCACCCCTGAAACTGACCTAGTTTGGTCTGTTTCTTTAAGAAAGTGTGTCCTGTGCCAAAGGCGGCCCTGGCTTGGTCCAGGTGTGACGAGAGGGGACGTGTATCCGCAAACGTGGATGGACTCTTTCTGTTCCTCAGTAGCAGGCTCCAGGGGAGGCGATGCGCAGGCTGGCACTGCCCTGCAGGGACCACAGAACCCCAAGACGAGGCTGGGCTCCACCCTAGGCAGCTGGCTCACGATGCCAGACGTGACTTGCCTTCCTTCCAGCTCTTCTGCTCGTGTCTGCTCACCTGCCCTAGGAACCCGAGGCCCTGGATGCGGCGGTCAGCCCAGCCCGGGCCCTGCTGTGGCGTGGGTCCCATCACGTGGCGCCCACGCGCCCTCAGCTCGGGCACAACCCCGGCCGGAAGGAACCAGGCTCCACCATGGGTAGAACCGCAGCTCGGGGTTCAGTTTCAAGCATCAGAAATGAGCTCAAGCTTTTGCACGTTCAGACCCCACTTCTCCCCTGGCCCTTGTCGCCCAAGGTGTCGGAAGCAGGGCAGCTCCTGGTTCCTGCCACCATCCTCGCTTGCCCTGTCCTTTCCCCTTCTCCCCCGGGGGCGGTCTCCGGCACGGCGGCCTCGCCCCTCTGCAACGTGCTGTCCCCGGCACCCAGTCCTCCGGGAGACGCCCGGGCCTCCCACACTCCCCGCCAGCGGTGACCTGCTTTCCCACGCACCCCACTCTGCAGGGGACCTGGGCCTTGGCTGTCCTCCAGCGGCTCCCCTCGCTCACAGAGACCGGACCCCTCCTCCGGCTGGCCCCCCGCCCTGCTCCGTGCTGTCACACTTACCCCAAGACTTCGGGGTCGCCCGCACTGCAGACCTGGCAGAGCCCCAGCTCCCACGCGAGGAGGGTTCTGCCTGAACTGATTTCTTATGCTGATGCCAAAGGGACGGGTCCCAGGCCCTGCCCTGCTCATCCAACATGTCCTCGGTGGCGTCCTACGGTGAGACACCAACCTGGAAAATCCCCTTCTTACTGAGAAATCCTCGGCATTTTCACTTTAGGGTGCGATAAGGCTCCTCAGTGGCTCGTGAGTCACCAAATATGATTCCATCATTCACCCCATAAACGACATCAAACAAGCCAGAGCTTAGTCAGCACTGCATCCAACACGGGACCCCAGCGGGCTGGGATCAATGAAGCATTCCCGTAGCCCTCAAACGCTCCCTTCCTGCACCCGGAGACCTCCCTCGACCACCCCGTCCACCCTCTGCCCCCCAGGAGGGCTGCACAGACCCCCGAGAGCGGCCAGCCCCAGGAGAGGAGAGCCTGGACTTGTGCTCCCTTGCCGTCCTCCCTAACGTGGGCCCGCGGCGTGGCGGATTTGCTGGGTGCAGAAGGCAGAGTCAGAGGAACGTGGGCTCCCACGGCTAATCCTCTCCCCGCCGTTTGTCAGAATGAGGCCGCTGCACGCTGCACCAGAATCGCAGGCTTCAGCTCCACCCGAAGCCTGCTGGCCCACAGGGTCGGGGTGGACACTGGCACCCTGCTTCTTTTAACCTAATCGTGTCTCCTTCACGTCACCACGAACTCGATTCCATTTTAACCTCCTAAAGACCAGTGCAGGTGGCAAGAAGGATGACTTAGCAACCAGAGACAGCTGTGTATGTCGACAGCCCCTACGACCTATTAACGCGGGAGCATCACTTGTGGGCCCGCCTGGCCCGCCAAGCCTCGCTGATGCTCCGGCCAGCCTTAGAAGTCCGTCGCCACCCCCACCCCCACGGCCCCCGTTGGCAAGAGAAAAAGCATCTCCTGTCAGGCCACCCATCGGTTCTTACCTGAGACCCCAGCGAGAACAGTGGAGTCCTTAACCCCGGCTCAGGTGAGACAAGCTGCACAGGTGTGTGAAGAGCAGAGTGTTTGTCTCCAGGCTTCCGTGTCAGGTTTTTAAAGGTAAGATAAAGTTCCTGGAGGACAGGAACTAGTTCATTCAGCGCTAACGACCTATCGATCGCCATGCTTTCTGTGGGACGGTCCGTTCGGATCATTTGTATTAAAGCAAAGAGAGATCGACTCGTCTCTTCGGTCAAATCGGTCACGGTGGTAATGGACACGGACCTGGCCCAGAATGAATGGCTTGTGACGAGGCCTCAGGACAGGACAAAAGAGAGAGAGATGGAGACTGAGCAGAGTGGTCTCTGCTACTTATAACGTAAAACCTGCAAAAGGGTGGAACGCGCCTGAAAACGTGATATGATGAAAATGAGAAGAAGTGTGACAAGCGACACAACGTAGATCCAAAAGGGAAACAGGTTCACAGCGCAGCTCCGTCCCGTGGGGGAACTATGTGAAAACGGCGGGTTTAAGCTTGGGCCTCTAATTCATACGTTTCAGCATCGTCATAGAGTACAGATATTTCTCTCTTTTATCATCAGGTCTTTGTGGTACAAATGTCTGAGTCTTTGTCCCCGATGTACTAGCCGACGAGCCCAAATACCCCCAGTTAGAAGTCCTCCATTTCTTCTGAAGTCATTTACAAAGCTGAACTGTGGGGAGACACAGAGGCCTAAGAAGGGAAAGGGAGGTTCGGTGAAGACGGTGACGATGATGTTGATGAAGACGGTGACGTGCGTGCCCTTTCAGACTCTCCCACAGAAACAGAACAAAAGCCCAAGGCTCGGAGCCACAGAGAGCCCATCTGTCGACGGGCTATTCAGCCAACTTATTGTTACCAGTGAGATACCAGCTCGGTGTATCTAGAGAAAGAGGAAGTCCCAGGTGCCAAAGTGACAGCCATTAAGCTGGTGGGGACACTGGGAAAGCGAGCCGTCGGGCTGCCCGAGAGGCTGACAGTCTCTCTCCCTCACATCCTCATTCTTCTCCTCCTCCCGGCTCATGCTTCTTTCTTTTCTGTTTTTATGCCTTTCCTCTTCGGGGTCCATCTGCTGGAGGAGAGACCAGGGCCCTTCTGCATTCCAACCGCACCCTCATTCCTGAGCGAGGAGCCCGGATGGACGACAACTGGGCTCCCTTCTGAGAACCTGCTGAAGCTTCCACTTATTTAAACAGCCGAGGAAGAGGAGAGACCGTTTCTGCCACCTCAGATGAACCTCAAACCATCCCCCGCCCTTCCCTCGCAGGCGTGAGGGCTCATTTTCCATGCTCCACCCTCTCACCGACCACTCTCCCGCTCCGTAAGTCATTTCTTGGTTTCATTCTCAAGGGGCAAAGAAGCCAGAAAGGTGGGGCCGCCGACCTCGAAAAGATTCCTGCCTCAGACTGCACAGGTGCGCCCGTCCCAGGGGCTCCCACGTGTCCCAGTCTCGGGGGCATGTCGAGTCCCCACGGGGACACAGCTGGGGCTTCTCCCCACGACCATCGCCAACGTTAAGGCTGCCCTCGAGATGGCTGCACTTATCACAGTTTCACGATCTAAGTCCACTGGGCCCTCAGAGGAGAACTGTGAGTGTGATGTCCACGGACCTACTCTAAGCATTATATGTAATTATAGAGAGTGAATCACAGATTGAAGCATCTTCAATATAGGCATAAAAAAAAAATAATTAACCCTCCAACAGGAAGTCACCGAGCTATCGGATTGCATCGTTTGAGAACCAAGAAAAGCGAGTCAGCACACTACGAGCCCGAGAAAAGCAGAGGTTATTCAAGATTCTGTGCATGGCTACGGCTGCATTTAGCAAGGTCCTTATACGAGCAGAAGAGGCTATTCAGGGGCTGTGAAACCGCCCGAGTGGAAACGCCTCTCTTTTTTCGAAAGCGACCTTCTTCAGAAGATCTATCCAGCCCGAATCCCTCCCACCCGGGTTTGCTTCACGAGGTACTCAGCACTCAGCTCTACAAGAAAACAGCACCGAAAAGCACACAAATGCCGCAGTTTTATAAAGAAATTTCATTCACGTATTAGCTGCCCTCTGCTCGATTTAAAAAGCTACCTGAGAATGCCTCACCGGCCATGCTCAACATGATCACATTTCTTAGTCTCAGAAGAGAAGCTTCTAGAAATAAGGGGCTGCGTCTCATTCGACAAAGTCCTGCTGTTTCCCGTGGCGGGCTGGGCCTGACCATCTAGGCCCACATACAGGACATTCACGGGTGATGGCGGAAATCGGTTTGCTGGTGCCAGACGAAGGACAGCCTTGCATTCCAGGTTCAGTTGCTCTATCTGCATCCCTGTGGTCCAGCAAGTAGCACCTGTGGCCTGTCCCCAGGAGTGCCAGTCCAAGCACTTCTGCCCACCGCATCTTCATATCAGAGTCGCCAAGGAAACACAAAGCACTGGACAAAACAAGCTTCTCTGACACAGAGAAGAGACGGATAGAGCAAGATCGGCCTCAATTGTGGGCGTCCGTCTCCCGTGGCCAGGGGTCCCTCCGGGCAGCCGAGAAGGGCAATGGGCTGGCCCGCACCCCTCCTGCTGCTCCAGAAAGCCCCGTCCCCTTCTCGCAGGGGGCAGATCGAGCAGTGGCGCTGGCCAGTGCCATCTGACACACATGTCTCAGCAGAACAAAAGAGCCTACACTGAGTATGAAACAGAGAAAGGTGTCCCCCACAAGGTGATGAGCCCAGCGCAGGCTGTGTGGCTCTTTATCTCCTGAGAGGGAAGTGTCCTTGTCTATAAAATACAGATCACAGCGATGACCCTGCTTCTCCATCCTGGGCTATCGCGAGGTCCGAATGAGACCATTGATTAAAGAAAGCTTTGACACCTGTAAACCCCAGTTTATGTGTGGGACATGCACGTGTGGCGAAGAACCTAATAAAGTTCTCCAAAACCAGGACAATTTTTTTTACCCCAGTCGAAGGAAATCGTGGACCTCCCAAAGTCCGCTCCGTGTCCAGCCTGAATGAAAATAAATTTCTTCGCATTTCCTGGCATCTGCGGGCCCGTTCACAGCAAAATTTGGCAACAAAAAAGTTCTCTCTTTCGCTCCAGTAGTAGTATCTGGAGTATTCATTTTCCCAGTTTATTTTCCACTCTCTGAGAGCACCCACATCACTGTTCACCTTCCTCGTTAGACCTAGCTCAACATTTTCACTCGCAAATACCAGGTGCCATGATGGCTGATCCTGTTCTCCACGGTCCAAGCTTCATTTACCAACTCGTCAATTTGCTTTAAAAAAAAAAAAAAAGGGAGCTCAAATTGAATACAATTTTGCCATTTTAAATGGCATCTTAGAAGACAGTTAATATAATATTATGCAGTTATTTGAAAAGGGCAGGTTATAAAATTATATGTAGTAACAATCCCATTTAACACCCACATGTACACACACACGCACACACACCCTAACGATTGAAAATATGCATTGCATCAAAATATTGAGTAGTTAACTGTAGGTAGCGAGGACAAATTTTAATTTATTTTTCTTTGTGCTTATCTATATTCTCTATGGCTTCTAAAATAAGCGTGCCTTTCTTTCGGCAAAAGGAAAGAAAGTTATTTTAAAATACTTTTCCTTTCCTTCTGAACAAAGAGACACGTTGTACTAAATAAATCAAGGACACAGTTCTTCCTCTAGCTGAAATTGTCTTAATCACGGCTCTGATGTAAGAAAGAATAAAACAGTCGTGGATCGCAGTGGCTGCAAACTTTTTCCATAGTAGGGAAGTTTACGTCGACTCAATACACACATATAGGTATACATGTGACTGAATTTAAAATTTCAAGGAAGACTGCATACTCTAGCATGTGTGATGCATTCTGATTATTTCATGTTTAATGCTATTCAAGTCCTTTCATGCTGGTTGCCTCAAACTGAATTCACCAGCCAAAGCTGGAAACGACCTGATCCATCGCACACTTCTTGTTTTTGCAAAATAGATGAGTGACCAGCGAGCTCGAGACTGCGTTCCAGGATGGAAAGCCATCGTCCTCAAGAAAGTTCTTTGGTGTGTCTCTCCACCTGCCACCTGAGGCCTCTTCAGGAATGAATCACAGTTCAGTTCTCAGGTCCACAGCTAGACATTTCCAACGCCGTAAACAGCCAACACCAAGAGCTGCCCAACAGTTGAACTCGGGTGAGAAAGTGTATGATACCAATTTCTTGATTTTAAACATGGAAACGGTAGAGGCAGTGCTTCCTCTTGGAAATGAGGGCGAACTCTTCTGAGCTTGGAAACCAGCATAAATTTCCACAGAGCACAAGAGGAGAAACTGGACTCGAATTCAGTTACGACCTAGCGTGTCACATGGGTGCGTCTCACGGCTTTCAATTAATTCTTGTCTAATTTCAATTAATTCTTTAACTAATGAGAGAAGTGGATGCCATTATATTAATAATCATCTTCTTCCAGCTTACAGACTCTCAGATGACACCCAGGTCATGAAGAATTGGGGACTAGTCACTGTTTATAAGACAGGTACACATTCCAGAACATGGCTTCTTTTGGGACATGGTGTCATGCAAACGGCGACACTCCAACGAAGACAGGTGTGAAGGAGGCAGTTGGGACGAGACGCCATGCCTTTGATGACCCTGTTTTCCCATCAAATCGGACAGCTCGCTCTCGCACTGCCGTGACCCGTGAACACCAACAGGTCCCTGTGCCTGCTCCTCCATCGCCACATGATGACTTGCTAACCGGGGCGACTGAAACGCGTGGTCAGAATGCTTTCTAGAACGATTCTGCCACCGAGAGTGTGGTTGCGGCTTCGTGTCCTGGACTGTGGTTTCTGGAGTTTCCATCCGCGGTTTGCGCTGCGATGATCTGATTAAGCCTCACATCTGCTACGGGTTTGAGGTGGAGGAAAAAGGGGAACTGAAATGGCTCTCGCCTCATCAATTCTGACCACATCCTCCCTCTCCGATTACCCCCAAGAGAATGGAAAAGAAGAGGAGGCAGGAGGAGAACGAGAGAAGGGAAGAAAGAGAATGGAAGGAAAAAGGAAAAGACGGGAAAGGAAAGAGAAAAAGGAGGCCGGACGGACCCCCGGAGCAACGGCGTCTCAGGACGGAAATCTCCAAAGAACCGGAGTTTTGCTTCATCTTCATTTTTGCTTTCCTTCCTTCCTTTCTTTCTCACTCTGTGTACTGACTACACCATTTTAAATGACAGTCGTCTGCGAACATCGATTCGGGGAACAGATATCTGGACATATTAAAATGGGGTCTTTATCCGCAATCCCATTAAGCGAAACTGTGTTTTATGAGCACAGTATCCTGGTGTGCTTGTTATAACGGTGGCGTATTTGAAAATAAAAGCTTCCAAATACAGCATGGAGGAACCTCAAAAATTTGAAAATAGGACGATCGCATGACCCGGCGACTCCTCTTCTGGGAATATATCCACAGGAAACAAAAACACTAACTCGAAGAGACATCTGCACCCCTGTGTTCGCTGCAGCATCGTTTACAATCGTCAAGACACGGAAATGACCTCGGCATGTATCGATGGACGAATGAATGAATATTATTCGGCCATTAAAAAATAAAAAAGGAAGTTCTACCATTCGCAAACACATGGATGGACATTGAAGGCATTTATACTAAGTGAAATAAGTCAGACGAACACAGTCATCACTTATACGGGGAATCTAGAAAAGGAAAGAAATCAAAAGAACTGAAAAGAAATTCATAGGAAAAGAGATCAAACTCGTGGTTACCGGAGGCAGGGGTTTGGGGGCGGGGCTTGAAGGAAGGTGGTCGGAAGGTGCCAACTTCCAGTTACAAGACAAATGAGGGATGCGATGTACAAAATGCCGACCACAGTTAACGGTGCAGAAGGATAGACAGGAAAACTGTTAGAAAAGTAAGTCCTAAGAGTTCTCATCACAAGAAGATCCATTTTTTTTCTTTTCTCCTTTTATTGTATCTATATGAGGAGACAGATGTGAGCCGAACCTATTGTGCTCATCATTTTATAACAGGTAAATCGAGTCGCCACGCAGTGTGCCTTAAACTTATACAGTGATATGTGTCAATTATTTCCCAATAAAACTGGGGAAGGGGGGGATGCTTTCGAATAATGATTTTTCTTTAGTTTCCTAAGCGAAGGCATGCTGCTACCCTACCGTATATACTATCTTTCCAGTACAGTGTATTTCTTAGCGCGTTACCTGTGTCAGCGGTGTGGAACCCAGTAGAAATGACAGGTGAAGAGGAAGAGGAAGAGGGTCCAGGAGAAAGGAAAGAAACAGAAGAAATACACACAGAGTCTGTAAGTCCCACAGCGCTCAAGCGTTTCGAAGTATTGGACCATATCCCTAAGCAACAGGTACATATTATACCCACAATGGGGCACAGGTTCTCAGAATTATTGCTGTCATCCCATCCACGACTTCCTTTTTTTATTTCAGGAAAGACCTGACCAGAATTTGCGTAACTTGCCTGAGGCCACAGCGTGGCTGAGTCGAATGTATAATTCGAGCGTCCTCATTGCTTGATTCTGTCACTGCCTCCTGACCACCAGCCAGCGTGAGCTTTTCCGACGCCGCCTGAAGTCCCGTGGAGCCTGCCCGTGGAGTGACACAAACCGCCAGTTCAAAAGTGAAAAACACAGTCAAGCAGCTTGTTTTCTCTACCGACAACCCAACAACTAGTTCGACTCCCCTGAGTCAGTCCAATGGACTGATATTTATTGTTTTCAATGGATGAAACCAAATAGACTAACTTTTTTGGCACTCTAGAGACAAAGTCATAATGAGTCATTGGAACAGAAATGGTAAGACGATATTCAAAATGGCAGGCGATCAGAATATTCCTGTTTCGAGAGATCATTGTGATTGGACCCTTGCTTCTCTGCCATAGATTACATGACTGGAAGACATACGTGGAGTCTGTCACTGGTTTTAGCAGAATATCCTGGAAAGTGAGATCCGTAAGAAACGGAGAGCTCATTGAGAACTCGACAGTTTCCTTCACACATGTTTTTACTCATCCGTTTTATCGCGCGCCTCTTCTGTGCCAGAAACGGAATGAGATTGAGTGTGGTATTCGAAAGTAAATAAATATGGTCCCTGCCATGGTGGATGAGAGATATAAAGTGAGAGATAAATATAAATAAATTAGGCAGGATAAAATAAGGACTGCGTAGAGGTGCTTCACAACCTCTGTCTACAGGTGGGCTCAGAGACGTGTGATTTATTCCCACAGCGAGGGCTGGGAAGACTGCGCGACAGGCTCGCATCTGATCCAGAAGCTCTGGGTCGGAGACGGAGCACAGGACTGAAGCCATAAAGATCCTCCAGGAGAGCTGAGGCCTGAACCAACCTGGGCAACCGAAGGAAACGCAGCCACCTGGGTAAAATCCAAGGTAGGGAGGGAACCGCAAACTCACACTTCTCTTACAGGCCAAGACGTGGGGGATGAGGGTGGGCAGGCTCCTGCCAGAGTCTTGGGTAGAAAAAAGTGGGGCACAGGGGCGGCAAGCTACATTCCGTTTCTTTCCACGTGTAAAGCAACATCTGGTCTCTGCCACAGCCTCCCATATTGGGTGTCTTTGTCTCCACGTTTCAGATCTCTTCAGTGGTTTCCGCTGACGGAAGACTTTCGCATACATTATGTCATTTAATCCTCACCTTCCCGCCCAATAAGTAGGACAGAAATTCCCATTTTACGAGAGAAGAAACAGAGGTCTCGGAACCTCAGCAGCTTGCCAAGGGGAGGCAGAGCCACTATGATTTCCACAGCCGATTACACAGCCGGCCTCGTACACACACACTCTCCCCAGCGTGAGTTCACTTTTTATCTGCGTTACTAGATAATCAATCCAGTTATCTGAAATCCAGCTGACAGATACCCAAATTTGGAATAGCAGCCTCCAAATAACACCTCATGCAAGGTTTGGGAAATCCAGCTCCCCATTCTAGGAGTGACAAATGGCAAATGCACGATGTTAGGAGTGCACGATTACGCCCCGTGCACTTGAGAGAGAAGGCTCAATCCGAAACCCTTATTATGTCTACATGGCCCAGGTGAGACGACACGGCCCCAAGAGCCCACAAAATTATTTAGGAGAGCACGTTGTAGATCAGCCTGGAGAAAACCCAAATCGCAATTGCCCAAGTCTCAACAAAACTTACCGAAAAAAAAAAAAACAAAACCAAGTCTCACTTGGCAACTGTGCGAACGCCACACCTTACGCTACACATACCTGGGTTTCTTCATTCTTGCATAAGGGAGTTTCAGAGCGGCCAATAAAAATTTCGAGATAAAGCTCTTTCGACTTTGAGCACAGTTTTAAAAGTCCCCAGGCAAAAGCAGGCCCAGGGCTTCTCCAAAAACATAATTCAGCAGCCACGGCGGCGAACAGGCGAGTTTGATAAGCTGCTGACTATTGCCAACGGGAATCTCAGAACAGAGTTTTCCCCTGAAAACTTCAACCACGTGGGGGGAACTCGCCCCCTGAGGCCCACCGCAAAGCAGTACTGCCAGCCCGAGAGGCATAAAGACACAAGGAAGCTCCGAACACTC
>NW_006431956.1:2137185-2157572 GCF_000325575.1 Pteropus alecto | reverse complement strand
ATCCTTTTTCGATTGAGGATTATTCTTCTTCTCAGAGGTCTCCCAAGCCCAAAAGAAGCCTCAGCCATTTGCTCTCTGCCGACGTGCAACTCACTCAAGTCTGAACAGTATTCAAGTCTAAGCCCATACTATAAACAACTGCACTGAAAAATAAACATCACCTGAGGCAACAGGCCAAATACTACCAAAAAAAAAAAAAAATCAGTATACATCTAATGGGTGAAAAAAGGCAAAACAAACGCTGACGTTTCTGAAAACACCACCTGAGGCAATAGGCCAAATACTACCAAAAAAAAAAAAAATCAGTATAAATCTAATGAGTGAAAAAAGGCAAAACAAACGCTGACGTTTCTGCGTCTCCACATAGCTCTGCCGAAAAAGACTATTCACCTAGAAAGTCCGAAGAGCCTACACTCTGAATCGAGAATGCCCGTGGATCCGCTCCAAGCTCGCTGCGTACCTGTAAAACGAAGTCAATCATTTCGTCTCCTCGATCTCCCATTTTCTCTTATGTAATAATAATCATAGCTGTGTCCCATCTACGACGATGGATGGAAGACTAGCAAGATACTGTCTGTAAAGCACCTGCTCTCCTCCAAGATACAGTACTATGTAGATTTCAAGTGCCATTACGACCCCCTGGTAGCACACATGAAAACTGAAAGGCCACAGACCGACACAGAACAGTCGTCCTAAGGTCAAAACGGAGAAGGACACAGCACGAGGAGCGTGGACATCCAGCGGGGGTGGTAGGTTGAGAAAAGAGAAATGTGTCTATTCAAGGAGAGAAGTCGATGGTAGGGACAATCTGACCCAATTCTTGGGACTCGGTCACCAGACCAGAAATTAAAATAATGTGAACTAGAAGTTTATTCTAGAAGCTCCTAAGATCCCAACGATCCTAGGAAGGAGTTGGGGGAAAGCTGGCAAATTGGCCCCACTTCTATCCTGTCCATTCTGGGGGTTCGTCCAGAACTCACCATTATACAATTTGCACTTTCCACTGGTCTTAATCTTAATGTGAATGCTTTTTTAAAATACATATATATAATTTACTTGTATATACTTTACATATCTTTGTGCCATTTTCTGCTTTTTCCTTTATATTGTTCCATTCCAATTTTGTTTTCTAATATTTTCAGGCAAACATCGGGTCCAAGCAAAATCGTTTTTACCAAAATAGCTCATTCGTTAATTTACTCGAGCACCTACTGTGTAGCATATACTGAGCACCTACTGTGTACATGAAAGAAGTTAGCCGAATGAGTTCGATGAACAGAAAAGCACTTAAGGATTTGGTTCTAATAATCATCTTAACAATTCTATATTCTATGTTCCTTTTAAATGACAAAGTATTTCCCATCTCATCTGTTAAAAGAAAAAAACAGCAAAATACCTGCTCAATCAATCACAACTAACCAAAACGCAACCCGAATGCTCTAGCGTTGATGTCTCAAATTACAGAAATGTATTCCCATGTCTAGTGGGGCAAATATTACCAAAATTACGCCTCGATATTTATATTCCTTTATCCATGGAACTTCACCAATTTTAGGATAACTCAAATCACACAAAGTATTCAAGTAAAAAACTTTTTTTTTTTTCAGCAAGGCATGGATAATGGTATCAGTTTTGTTCTCAAGACTCCTCTGGTGGAGCTAGAACATCTCAACACCTGAATATCTTACCAGTTACTCAATAAACACCTTGTGGACGGATTGTTTGACGGCTCGCGACCCCACCCACAGTCGTAGGTCACGTTCCAGGCTGGTAAGTGAGAGCTCAGGGTCAAGGTTTTGTTCTCCCCGGTTCACTAACTTCCCCTTGCCCACACAGACACACATCTGCTACTTTTGTGCCCACTTACATCCTCCCGGGCTCTCCCTGCTCTGTATTCCCATAGTATTTTGCCATCCAAAGGAGTCAACTGCCATCAACGAACGAACTTGGAGATTTTTCTTGTGTGCTGGCACTGACCAAGGGCCTCTGAAGAAACTGCAGACCGGGTCAGCTCAGGCCTCGCTAGAGCTGTACTTTTCAGCCTTGAGTCCTCGTGGTCACAGGAGTGGGGACTGTCACAATATTCGAAGAAGAAAATCTAAGTCAGAGAAATCATAAGCGTAGGATTCGAATGCCATCATTTCCCTCCCTAAAAATGACACCATTTACCACTTAATGTAGTGTTTATCACAAGCCCTCTCACGCTCGAGTGTCTTGCAAGTGTCGACTCATTTAGTCCTTATGGTGTCCCTATGATTGTCCTTGTTTTTCAGATAGGGAAACTGAGGCATGCGGTAGTTAAATAACTTGCCCAAAGTCATCCAGCTCGGAAGTAGCTAGAATTCAAACCCAGCAGAGCTGTCTGATGGGTATAATGCGAGCCTCATACATCATTTAAAATGTTCTAAGAGCCACATTTTTAAAATAAGGCCAAAGAAACAGGTAAAATTATTTTAGTAACATATTTTGTTTAATCTGATATATAGAAAATATTATCATTTTGACATGTAATCAATGTAAAAATTATCGATGAGCTATTTTACATTCTCTTCCAAAATCTGGTGTGTATTTGATGCTTGTGGCACCGGTCAGTTCAGACTGGTCACATTTCAAGGGTTGGGGAGCGACATGCAGACACTGACCAGCATGTGGGACAGCGCAGTCACGCATCTGTGCCGTCTTTCCAACGTGACCTTTCGGGAGACCGTAGAGCTTTCACCAGGAGGTGTCCTGATGCTGACTTGATGACGGAACCTGCTGGAACACTTCCAGCATCAGTCGAGATGCCCCGTCCCTTCAGCTTACTCGCGCTGCCTCATTCAGTTAGGCACGTGTCCCACAGGGGGCCCGGTGTGCACCTGCGGCTGTGAAACGCACGATGGCATCGCGACAGGAGGACCTCGGCAGCGGGGTCCGCCCACGCCGGAGGAGGCTGGGACCTGGGGGTCAGCACTGAAAGACACGGAAGCCACATCATCGCACAGAGGCGTTCGTTTCTCAACGTCTCCACGTTTCCATCGGAACAAAAGATGGGACCGAACGCCTAGGGAGACCCCTCGTGGTCCCCAACTTAGCCTGGTGGCAAAGATCAGACATGTTCTAGCACGATGGGCTCGGGCCTGAGTCCTGACTGAACTTGGGCTTAGCTGGTGAACTGGGGCACATCCGCCTTCTGGGAGTTGTGAGGCTTTATGATGCATGAAATCACTTAACCCAGAGAAATGGTGACTATGGACCCCAGTATTATTCATATTATTCAACGATATTCTAGATTTGTTTTTTTTTTAACTGTACCTATAAGCTAAAAAAATTGAAGCAACTAGCTGAAACTTTAAAAATAAAATAAGCTTGTCTGAAATATTAAAATATGTAGAAAATCGAAGCTAAGTGATAGAAATTTCTTTGATTTCCTAGGTAGTTCCTTTCTATTTATATGTGTAGAATCAACCTTATTGTAAGAAAGCATAATAAATAGGATTATTAGACCAAAATCCCAAATCGAATAGAATAAACTCTAATATTTTCAATTATATAAAGATACAAACTCTTCTACATATGTCTTCTTCAGTTCCATGGAAAACCTCATATCTTCTGTTTAACGTAGAAGAGAGTTTGCATTTTAGGCAAATAAACGTTTGTGTTTGGTTCTGTGTCCATTTTAATGCAATTTTTTTAAAAACTGCTATGTGACATTCCCTGATGGCTTTAGTGAAAAATGATATTGCAATGCCCGAACTCCTTATTTGGACCATTACATCTATTTGGTTTGCCTCTGAGCACACAGTTCCTTAATGCACTACAGAACTGACAATTTCCAGACTGACCAGAAATCAAACAAGCCCATCACCTGCGGTCATTTGATTCAATCACCGAAACAACTAAACCAACTAAGATGCTGACTGGAACACAGTGGAGCCACTTCTTCTTAGTCATTAATCTGAATTAATGTCCGGTGTTCGCTCTGGTGGTCAGTATAGAAGGAGACAGACTCCTGAGATTTGTTTTGGAGAGTCACTCACCGTTAGCCACTTACATGTATGTGAGGCAGCATCGAGAGAGAGAGAGAGAGAGAGAGAGAGAGAGAGAGAGAGAGAGAGATGAGATGAGATTTTGTCTTCCTCTCTTGCAGCGTAGGGCTTTTTGTGTAGTTGGGTTTCAGAGCAGGAAGGCACCTAGGAGCACAGGAAGATTCCAGAAGACTCTCTTTACAAATCATGGTCCTACCTTTATCCAGGTGTCTTCTCACTGGCAGGAATTTGAAGGCAAACCCATTAGCTACCCCACAGCTTTGATTTAAAGACTTGGGTTGAATGATGTTCCTTAGAAAATACATATTTCCTGTACTTGTGACCTAGCTGGTCTCACGCATTGGAAAACATGAGCAAGCGATGCCTGAACATGGTTAATGCAAAGAGAAGCCATCTGCTTGTGAACGGTGCGGCTGACCTAGAGGCTAGAAGACAGGGAGGTGCAGGTCGACCTGCAATGGGGAGCCATTCGCTACATTCGGAAAAAAAGAAACCCTCCGTAGCATGCAAATACTGTTGTTTTCATTAAAAAATCAGGCCTTCCATGTGCGTATTTAATAACTTTCACTGGCTTCCTAATTGCGTTTGCCTCTGGAGATTTTTGGACCATTTAGGAACCTCAATAGGTGACCACAAAGATATCACCAAGAGCACAGACTAGCGGTGGGACACGAGCTGGAGGGGGAGTTTTTTGTCAGTGGCACAGTCCCAAGGGAAGTGAAGAAAACCCTCATTTCTACCAGTTTACCAGAGGAGGGGAAGAGTCCAGAAGAGATGGATTTGAAGGGTTTCTGTCTGAGACACCGGCGACACGAAGCAGGCGCACTCGGACTCAGCCAGGGAGGGAACTACAGGGCAAGAGCGAGAAGCCAAGTCAAATCGTGCTGATCCCAAATGCAAAGCAGAATTTTATTTATTTATTTATTTATTTTTTGGTCCTGTTTGGAGTTCCCATAGGAAGTCTAATGAATCCTTTTTAAATCATTTTTCTGCCCCCTGCAACTTCTGCGGCTATGGATTCACGGTGGAAATGACACCGGGCTCTTCAGGGGTCCCACGACTTGAAGTTGTGTGACCCAACAAGACGACTTAAGGAAACGCGTCTGGGGATGCACAGCCGCCCACAGACGTGTCTCCACACGGCACTCACCAAACTAGGGCGTTAGAAGAACTTCTGAACGTTCTTCCGGAGATGATGAATGTCATTCTAAATTCCGAACTCACTGACTTCACGGACGGCCATTCCGCGCCGTGATACTCCCGGCTCCGCGTGGATGGAAGCCGTTCTTGGCGCTTGAAGAGCTCCCGGTCTAACGGGGTAGGCAAAGGAACGAAGACTGCAGTTGATGAATGCTTTGACGCAGAGATACACAGGGCGCTGACGGAGCAAATAAAAGGCGTGTCCCTCCAGATCTCCGTGGAGGGGGGGAGGTTTCGGGGGAGGTGACAACCGAATCAGGCGGAGGGGTCGGCAAGGCCACAGGGTGACGAGAGAGGGCTTGGAGGGCTGACTGACACCTGGCCCACGAGCTGAGTGGTGAGGGTTAGGACTGAAGACGTTGACCCAGGCCAGATAATCTCCTCGGGATGGCCTGCTTTGAAGATAGGATGCTATCACGAAGACCATGGGAAGCTAGTGCAAGTTTGACAGGGGAGGGACGTGGTCAGATGTGCACGACAGAAAGACCTCGCTCTGGCAGTGATTTGGAGATAATTGAAATGGCCCGAGATGAGAGACAAGGAGACCTGTCAGGACACTGTTGGAAAAATCCAGGTTAAAAAAAAAAAAAAATGATGATGAGGGTTTGAACTAATGCCATCAGGATACTTCTCGAGGTAATATCAACAGGATTTTACGACCAATTAGAGGTAAATGAGGAGGAATCATGGGCCACTGCCAGGCTCCTAGTTTGGGCATGGCAGGGTGACTCGCGGTGCCATTTGCCAAATGAAGGAACCACAGCTCCTTCGCTTTGCCTGTGGCGTCTTCCTACCTCCGGCTGGTCCCATTTCTCACAGCCTCAGCAAGCCACAGGGAAATTCCGTCCCGTCCACTTCATTCGGCCGTCGGCATCTACACCTTCTTTCTCCAAAACGTGGGAATCAGGAAGAGCTTCTACCTGGGAGAGGCGTCACCGTGAGACAGAAATCAGTCAACCCACCAAACTGTCATCAAGGTCCATCAGCCGACGTTCCTAAGCTGAAACATCTACGAAACACCGTGACCTAAGGCAAGGACACGAACGCCCCCATTCTGAGGGTGTGAATGCTTACGGAAGTCGGATTCCAAATTCACTAATGTCTTTGCAGAAATGAAGCCCAATTTGTGTCTTTCCGTGAGGCATACGGGCGAGGTGTACGTCATTGAAACAGGCCGTGAAATACATTTAGTCAATGACAAGTTGGCACATCTCAGAAAATATGGCGTATCTCACCTAGAGTGGTTGTGCTGTTTGAAGGTACAAACTCTTTTAAAGTTCTCACATCAGCTTTTATAATCTGCCTCCATCTGTCTTAACTCTGTTAAAACGTCCAGATCCGCCTCCTGCATTTTGGCTTAGGAGTTGTACACTTGAGATGATGACCACACCCCACACAAAGGTGGAAGGTTTGGGGAAAAGAAATGTTTCCTGCCACTGTCCCCCCCTCCTCAGTGGAAAGGAAGACACTAGCTGGCAGCAGCATTTGGAAGAATTAATGAATGTTTGTAGAGCACTCCCCGGTCTAAAGATGAAAGACAGTCTGTGAGCACAGCGTCTAATTAATGTTTGTTATTTTGAATGTTTCACTAAAGGACTTTTCTTATATAAATGAACTCTCATCCAGGAGCTTTGAGAAGGACGTGGAACTGAAGAGTCTCAAGTGTGGTCTCCTACCCACATTTTTTTCTTCATCAGTCATTTCAAATACAGCAGTTTCCCATTCAGTAGTCATTATCCCGCTAGGACAAGGTATTGACTTCAGGTGCTGCCATATTTACAGTCCAAACAACCATCGAATTCCCTTTCTTTGGAAGTAAATGAATCCATAGATAAGTAAATAAATAAGCCCACACCTTCCAAGGGCTAAATCATTCCCATTTCGATCTGTTTTTAAGCTGTGTTCAAATCGTTTTTTGTTTTTTGTTTTTTGTTTTTTCTGGTACGTTGGATCTCAAACTGGGTATTTGGCTTGGCTAGGCTTTATTGTCCAATAAGTTGTTTTCATAATCCAAAGGCTCGAGGAAGAATCAAGTTGGTTTATTCAAGACCCAAGATAGGCACAAGTTCTCTTAATAACTTTGCAATAGTTTATCATCCAGGACCAACTCACTGCCCCGTTTGGCTGAATGTCTACACATCCCAGGTTAGGAAGACAATTCAATGCCATGACAAACCCACACGCTAAGGCGACATGCCCCAAATCTAAACAGAGGAGAACTGACTCCTCAAATGATTTGCTTTTCTCAGACCCACGCAATCTAACAATCTTTCTTCTCTGTTCTTTCTTCTCTCCCTAAAGATTCATATTATTTAGGACAGAAGAAGGAAATTAAAAATTAAACCCACCACGTCCTCAGTTGAGTCAGAGCGTTAAGTTCTTAAATCAGCACGTAAGACAGAAAGGACACTAGTAATCATAGATTAAGTATCACATTTTTCCAGTTTTTTTTGTTTTTTTTGTTTTTTTTAGTGGTACCAATAACTAAAGAAGTGGAGACGATCAATAAAGAATGGAACTTGGCCGCCATTATGTGGATCTTTCCCAGTCTAATTTTGCCAAGCCGTGGGCCTGCTATCCTAGAGCTGACCATTTCCAAAGGCTTTCTACTTCAGGAAACTTCTCTGGGATGTTCGTGACTTCTCTCTCATGTCTCTGTCTGTCCAAAAGAAAACATTTGAGGTTGACTTTTGGCTCGTGGTGGACACTGCTCTAAGTTAAAACAAAAGGGCCAGTTGTCTAGTTTCCAAGCTGGGTGGGCTTGGGCTTTGGTGAAGTCCACGGTGCTTTACTGACTGATGAAGATTCAAGAACATGGGAGATTAGAGGCCAAGATTCACCTGTCGTGCTAAAAACCATCTGAGGCCCTCTCGTAAACAAGCCTCCACCTCCACCCCACCCTTCATTCCAGAGAGTGGAACGCCCCTCCGGCTTTGCCGCCATTAAGTTTATCTCCTTCAAGCCTCCCTCTGGCTTTCTTTGAACAAGATTCTACTTTTTAAAAAATATGTGGTGGAGGGCGTTGCATTCCCTCTAAAGATGGAGATGAACTGGGAACATCTGAAACAGCACACCACACTTGACCCTGTCCAGGCGAGGCACACGCAGAAGAGGCAGCGCAAGGCTCTTTGAGGGGCCCAAGCCAAGAGAGCCCCGTCCTGAAATCAGATTTTTTTTTTAAATAAAATTAAGCGAACAGCGGAGCAATGATCATCTGTTATGAAGTATACCAATGACAGTAAAAGCTTTGTTATCGGACCCGTTGGGCAAGTGGCTGCTGGTCGGCTAAAAATCCTGGTCCGCGAAGGCTTTCTTCATTTCGCCTCAGGAGTTTTCCCTCTTATCTCTTCTCTAGCTCTCCCTTTTATAAATGAAAGAAAGTGGATCTGGTTTGTGCGCACACTGCCAGTTTCAAAGCTACGGAGATGGAGAAATAATTCTGTTTTGCCCAAAGCAGCAGGAACAGTAGGCTCTGTTCCCCGTCACCCGGCCCTGCGGGTTCTCCCTGTTCTAGTCGGTTTTAGCTGGTCGCCTGGGTCAAGATGTCGTTTTCAGTTTGGGTTTTGTTTTTTGTTTTTGTTTGTTTTTAATTACTCTATTCAATACTTTGGGGTTGATTTTACGACCAAAAACAAGATTCAGTTTTTATGACATAATCTCAAAGCCGCAGATGGTCAAAGGAACAAAATGGGAAAAGTGAACCCGAGGCGGCAGCATAGGTTGACAGAAGCTTTGTCCCCCGCTGTCCACGTGGCTCTCCCGTCTTTACCAAATATTACCCTTACGGGTTTGAGCAAGCCTCTTGGCCTCCTTAGCTCTGAGTTTTCTCATCTGTGAAGCCCCTTCAATCTAGGCTTCTCAAAATACGTCTTCAAGAGAGAAAATGTCTTAGGCTAGCTCCTCCTCCAGAAGCTTCCAAACAAATGAGTATTGCCCCGACGATCCGGACCACCTGAAGAGGTGACACAAGTGACCGTGGCTAAGTCCTCTCAAAAAGGAAGCTGGTTTTAGGTGAATCTAGTGGAAACTCTTTGAAAAACAAAACCCCTGACATTCGACCTAGAACATTCTAAGCTCGTGAGTGTGGGTGAGTTCTCACCTTTTTGGCAGTCCAAGGAGGCCCGAGTCAAAACTTGGCCTCCGCTTCTTTGGTTGAACGCAAGACACGGCAGGCTGGATTTGGAATGAACGGGACCGGCGCCGTAAACAGGCCAGTGCTTCGTACCACCCCCAGGAGACGTGGGTGCGAAGCCCCTGCTCACCAAAATATGGGCACGACTCAGAACAGGATGAGGATCCCCATCAAGCCACGACGTAACGGGCTGACCCGGTGGCGTGCCATCGTGGGAGAGGCGTCGGTCGACTCTGAAGCTAGAAGTCTCGGTTTTGAGGCCTAGCGTGTCGCTTACAGTGCGACGTGGGGTCGATGGCCTAATCTTTCTATCCCTGAGTTCCCTTTGGTAGATGCTGATGACTACCTTTCAGGACGATGAGGAAGACGGGGTGAAACAGCATACAAAGTACAATGCGCGGTGTCTCGTACGTACCAGATACTCAGCGAATTGCAGCTGGGACTATTTCAGTGAGTGGACCGGGGAGGTCGGGGGTGCTTTAAGCCAAGCCTTAGAACATGTTGGCAGGAGCCATCTTACCCTGGCCACAGAGACGGGCCTAAATTATCTCACAGGCTTCCTTCTTGTGAGCGTAGGAAGGAATTTCTAGCCTGGGGAAGATTCTCGAACAGACAGGGGCAGGGTGCTCTTTGTCCAGGGCCTGGACTGACTCCTTCCTTCTGGCTGGAGGGAAGGGAAGGACTGAGAAGAACTTCAGGAACGAAAGGAATTGATGAAGCGACAAGGCAGCTCTGTGAGTCAGAGCTGGGAGTAGGGGAGAAGCACATGCACGGGAGCCTCAGAACACCCGAGGGTCGTGGTCTACACTGGATGAGGCAGGCCGGCTGGAGGACACGCGGGCCCACACTTCAAAGTCAGTTATTGGCCTTTCTCCATCAAAGGAAGCAGAACAGAAAACAAAAACACACGCTGGGGACCGATCCGGTGACAGCCAGCACAGGATCGGCTGATGTTTAAACTGCCACCCCACACTGGAAAGGGGACGCTGTAAGGGTCTTCTAATTGATAGTGTGGACCTTTGTAAACTGTGCAATCCATCTCCGGTCAAACAGCACCCCAAAACAAGGAGGAATTTCGTTAACCCATATCACCATAAAAAAAAAATTAATTAAAAAAAAAACAAAAAAAACAAGGAGGAAAACCCGTAAAAGAAAGGCCCTGTCCCTCATTCTCCTGTCGAGCCGTCAGGACTTCCAGACAGGGTCCCGCTGAAGGTTCACCCTTCGAGGCTTTCAGGGGCTTCACCTTGGCGGGGGTGAGGGACCCAAAAGAAAGAAAAGCCTGAAGAGCAAATGCTCTCCGCACTTGGGTGCTGCCTCGTCTCTGTGTGACCGTCTATCATTAAAGATAATGGATTAAAGGATCATATCATTAAGCAGAAAAGAGAGGTCATTATTCGTTGCATCATCTCACTTTAAAGGGAGTACTGGGAACAAAGAGCGAGAGCCACAAGGAAGTAGGCTGGGGACTCGCTTCAGCAGACCCATCCTTGGTGACCTGACGCTGTGTCGTCCAGTGTCGGACAGACCCGGGCCAGTTCCCGGGAGTGACGGACAAAATGGAGCAGGAGTAAAGAGCGAAGGGGGAGGGGAGTTATTGTCTGAGGGAGACCGAGTGTCCGTTTCGCCAGGTGAAGAGCGTTCTGGTGACAGGTCGTGGGGATGGCTGCACAGCGTCACAAATGCCTTGAACGCCGTCGAACGATATATACACTCAAAACGGTTAAGGTGGTAAATGTTATGGTATGTGTATTTTGCCACAATAAAAAAAAAAAAAAATGGAAGGCGGTACCCACTCCCCAGGACTGCCGGGAAAAGCATCAGCAGGGCAGATGGAACCTTGGAAGGCCTCTCTTTCCCGTCAGCCTCTGGGGTCTCCACAAGCCACAGGACACGCATTTCTGCTCAAAAAGACACCCACCGAAGTCGGAGGATGGGACGGTGGGCCCTCTAGGCTGTGGTAGGGAGAAGAAATCCACACTCAAAACTTATACTCTCATGGGGAAAAACACCGATAGGCAGTATATCAAAATCTTGACAATAATTATATCAGAGTAGCAGAATTATAGGTGATATTCATTTTTTTCTCTGTATATTTTAAATTTCTAAGATGAATTTTTATTACTCCTGTCATTGGTAATAAATTTATCAAAAAAAAAAAAATGTTTAAAAACCTCTGGCTACCAAAACCAAATCTCATTCTTCTTCAGATTCAAAGTCAACCCACCCTATCGACAGCGAGGAGAAGTCCTGGGCCAGAACTGCACATCGGCCGGGAGGAAAGCAAGAGGAAGCCATCTATCATATCTCGTTTTTATTCCGGTCAGTGTGTACCTCTGACCCCGACTTCTTCAGAGCCATCCCGAGCTTGGTGCATTTGCAAAACAATCTCAGAATGTTTAAAGAAAAAAGAAATCCCTCAGGAATTTCCTGCCTCTAAAACTTACCTTCTCCCATCTTTTTCTTTTTCTTTCTTTCCTTCTTTTTTTTTTTACATATTTGTGCCTATGACATCAAACTAGACTGGAAATTCCTTGCGGGCAGAAACGGTGTCTTTTTCCCTTTTCAAGTCACCGTGGTATTGAGCGCATAGAAACCAATTTCATGAACATTTGTTGAATGACGAAGGTTGGATCTCATCAACACGATCTCCCCCCACCACCCCCACCGCATCTTGTCCCCTGCGTGGGCCTGGCCCGTTCCTCCTTTGTGTCCTTTGCACCTGCCATGACACAGAGAGAGAGCGAGCTGCATTGTGCTGATCTCTGTCTAACCTGAGGCCGTCACATGTCACTCACCCTGGGCCCTGATGTTTTGCAGCACGACCTCTGCCAACATCAGGAGATGACTCTAAACCCGTGGTGAGTCTCCCCGGGGCCAGCTGCCCGGCGGTGTGGTTCACTTAATAATAATACTTAACGCTTAAACTGCCGCTTCTGCGAGCCTCTTCAAAGCCTCTTACGATCATTAGCTAATTAAGGCGCGGCCCTGCTCGGGTGACTACAGTTATAATTCCTACCTTACAGATGGGGAAACTGAGGCAGGTTTTAAGCGAACTGCCGCAGGCCAGAGTCAACTTCCGAGCCAGAATCAGAAGGTACAGATAACAAATTCTGCGTCGAAGCTGCCCTACCCCCTTCTCATTCAAAATAAATGGTTCCTGAGTGCGTGGGTGGACAGGCTTTGTCCCGGGAACCATGTCTACAGCTTTGAGTTTTTGAGTGTAATTTGTCATTCGATACTTTTTAGTAACTCTCTGGGCTCAAGTCGAGTTCAGCTTCCAACTGGGATCACAAACAAACAAACAAAAAGAAAAAAAAAAAAAAGGGCCTGCCATGGGGTTTTATTTTTTGAAGAGCAACTGTCCACTGTACACACTTTCTAAGCAGATGTGCCGTGCACATGGTACGTGAGAGATGATTAAACGCTGTCATCCACTTGTGGCCCTCTCGCCAGCTTCCTTCCAGAATGAGATTTAAGAGAGAGAAAGAAAAAAGAGGAAAGAGACATAACCAAACTTGAATCTATGGCAATCCTGTCCTGCTGACAGAAATAACAACTAGCCACGGCTGAGTGACATTCGTAGCGTATGATTAGGAGGATTCATACTTCCGGCCGTAGAGGTTAAGATGCTAAGTAGGAAATTTTGATTAATTTGTTTGGCAGAAAGCTCAATGACTCAAACTATCCAAAAGAAAACCCGAGACTTTGAACGACGGACCACAGCTTCCAACCACGCACCTCATCCAGCATAACACGTGTGGGATTTTTTTTTAATACCAGGACTGGAAACGAATATCTGAAATTCTTATAAAAGCGAGTTACCTATCTCTGGGCCCTCTGAACTATGAAAATAGACCAAATACCAACGCCGAGGGCATCCGGACAGCAGGACAGATTGTGGCGTGGGCTCCTGACAGCCACCTTCTCAAGGACACCGCTGGAGGACTCCGCCTGCTTGGGCTCTGTAGGGACCCTCGGGCGTGGGCCACTGCGAGGGTGTGGCCAGGACATTCCACAGTTAGCACGCATGACGATACAGAGATGAGAAGGAGGAAGGGGTCAGGGGACCTGACCAAAAGGACAGGAGTTGAAGCAAAGGACACATTGATGACATAAATGAAAGAATTTTCTGTTGATCCAAATCAGACTCCTCATACGTGGTTTCATGGAGGAAGCGGGTGGGGATCTAAGGAAACAATAGGTAATCCCAACAGAAACCTCGTGAAGCACAGACTTCTTGTGCTCAAAAAAAAAAAAAAAATCGTTTTGTGGCAAGAAACTCTCGAAAGTGAACTGTACATGAGCAGCTTATGAATATCTCCATTTCTAACTCCCTGAGACTTTAAGCCAAATTCATCTCACGCTCATTAGCAATACGCTGAAAACTCAGAAACGGGGAACATTATTCCAGGACAAAATTAAGATCTTTCTATTAGGGAACAGTATAAGTTGGTTCCCAAAGCGAACGCCAGGAAAAAATTAAATCGTAAATATTTAAGCCGTAAATTCTCTCCGGCGTAAACTAGAGATTTTCGTGCAGAATAAAGAATTGAAGGGTTTTTTTTTCTTTTTTTTCTGCTGTTATTGTTTGTTTTGTTTTTATGGGATTAACTATCGGAATTAAAGTAATTAAATGCTATTAGCTTAACAGTTCTTGATTATTATAATAGCCCAGGCTCGAACCAGGTAGATTCAAAGCAAATTGCAGATCCCACATCTATTTGCCCTTGAACCCTGTGTTGCTTCTTGCAGAGGTAAGAGGACCGAAGAAATAAATCCTAGGTGACTTGAAAAAGTGCAAGATTCAGCCCTTCCACAGCCAAAAGAGAACTGGACACGAACGTGTGGTAACAGCACCTGCGCTGGGCCATTCTCATCCCAGAGCCCCCGCATCAAAGGGGATGAGATCAGAGGTTGGAGAGAATGTGACCGAAGAGAAATACACCAGAAGCTCACGTCCCCAGGATTCCCCTCCATGGGAAGTGGCCGTGAGGCACAGCACGAGAGAGGTCGGCTGGCTGTGGAAGGGTTAAAATGTTATCCATCGTAGCTAGGCTTGCCAGATAAAAACACAGAACACCCAGTTAAACTTGAATTTCAGATAAGCAATGAATGATCGCCGAGGATAACTACGTTCCAAATACTGCCCGAGATGTGCTCATACGAACAAAGGGCACATCGTTTATCCGAAATTCGAATTCGAGCGGGCGTTCTGTATTTTTATTTGCTAAGTCTGGCAACTCGATTCACAGCCAAACGTTCGCAATGCGTAGAAGTGAAAAATCGGGGAAGAGGAATAGAAACGGGTCATTTAGAGGTTGGAGAGCGGCGTGTGCAGGGAGCAGCTCAGGGAGCTTTGCTCAGCTCGCTCTGGGAGGCAGAAACTGCGTGTGCGGACGGTTTGGGCCCGGGGTCTGCCGTTTTTCATAAGCCTTAGCAGTAGCCTTTGAATTTGCCATCGACGTGCGACTTTGACAAAAAATTAACATTTCATTTTTAAGAAGGAAACGGCCATCAGGGATTTTATTTTAATCCCTTTTCCCCTTCCAAAAAAAAAAATTTTAAAAACCTAGTAGGCCAAGTTGGCAAGTTTCAAGGGCATATGAGAAAAAGGGCAAAAAATTTAAATAAAAAGAGAGACAGAGAAAGTGACCTGGTCTCCCACGCCTCCCTCCCTAGTCGGTCCACAGCGGGAGTGGGGGGGTCCTCTCCTGTGGGCATGTGAATGCAGGACCCCTCACGGTCACAGTCGAGGCTGGCGGACCGGGGAAGTGAGGGACAGGTGGGTTACGAATCTAGCGACTATTTACTGAGCGCTGGCCGAGTGCCAAGCGCGGTGCTTAGGAACTGGACGGCAAGATCGAGATGTCACCCTTCCCCGTGAGTCACTGAGGCCGGCTGAGGTCACGCGACTTGACAGAGGGCGCCCAGCAATGAGGCTGGGACGGGAACTTGGACCTGACTGATCGCCAAAGCCCCCCGCACTCAACCAAGTGATGCCTCGTTTCCCGGTGTGATGTCGGGCGAGGGCCCCCGGCCACAGCCCTGCCTGGGACCCAGGGAGCTGAGGCGCCAAGTGGCCTCCTAAACGGCGGGCCACAGAGAGGGGCCCGGCCCTCTCGTGAAGCGTCTGATGGCTCCTCCGTCTCCGCTGTCGGGGTTCTGCCAGCCTGCACCCCGCTGCTTCGTCTCCGTTTCCACAGTGAGCCTGCCCAGGAGGGGAGCCCACGTCCGCCACGGGCCTCTCCAAGGCCTGCGATTTGGGAGAACGTCTTCCAGATGGCAGAATGTCCCCACGGGCCTGTCCCTTTCCTACTGGAGAAGGGGCTGGGAAAGGGGCCATGACTGTCACCAGGGAGTGACGGGGCACACGCCCTTCCAAACCACTCCGATCCGTCCCGGCCGAGCCCCTGGCTCAGCTCGAAGCCGGGAGGGGGCCTGGGCCTGCACGTGCTCAGGCCGACGCCTCTGGGGCCACCACGTGCACTGGCATCGAAAAGCCGCCCCTCAAATGAGCACCTCTCCTGGCAGCTTTGACTCCTTTCGAGCCGCACCTGAACACAACGCCTGGTGCTGGGGGGCGCGTCGCGGTTCTGCCGCCCGCCTCCGTGTGGGCACAGAACCGGCGTCGGACAGAGAAAGCGTTACCACCGGGTGACGGCGGCTGCCGCGCCTCGCGGTCAGGATCGTTCTTTGCAGGATGCTTAACTGCACATTCAGCAGAGTTATCAACGCCCGGAACGTCATGGGAAATGTCATTCTCAAGGAAGTCAGCTGGCTCCCTTCTGCCAGCATCAGATACGGCTGAGATGATAAGTTTCAGGTCGCCGGCTGGAGCCTCTTCCAGCATTTGATCCCAGTTAGGGATCTGGTTCCCTCCCTGGCAGTCCTCTTTGATGTCCGAGATGCTCCTGGGGATAAGGGAGGTGACTGCCTGGTCTTGGTCCTGGCCTGAGTCGGTTGTGACTTTCTTGTGGCTCCTTTGGAATGACTCTCGTCCTGGAGGCTTTCCCATCATGCAGCCTGCTCCGCGGGATTTGCGTGGAAGTTCATGAGACCGCTTTTAAAAGCAGACGTCGAGAAAGGCTTTCTCTTCCTCTGTGCTAGGGCCATGCGTCTTTAGCCATCCAAAAGGTGTCCATGGTTTTAAGAAGCCGAAGGTGGAATGTTGTTAAGACGCTGGCTCGTAGAAGCGCGGAGCGTCTCGCTTGTCCCTGCCATCGAATTGAATTTCTGCGTGTGTCTCACTGACTCACGGGGCACCGTGCAGCCTAGGGGGTAAACTCAATAGCCTACTTAATATTCAATCACAAATATCCGTGAGTCTGCCAGCCTGGAGGCCCCATTGTCCTCTCGGGCAGGTAAGTGAGAGCTCACTCACCTTCCTAAGAAGCCTGATCACTCGGGGAGCTGTGCCTTCTGGCCTGCCATCTCTCTGGTTGAGTCATTGAAAATCCCCAAGCTGTCAGGGTACATTGGGTACTATCAGCAGAAAATAGGGAGCAAACCTATTCCTTCTTCTTTGGTTGGCATTTGAGACTGGCCAGCTGGGCGATCGTGATGTGGGGTGAAAATGGGTTTGTTCCAAGTTCTCAACTTCTGAACCAGAAAAAACGTTCCCGCTTTCGTCAAATTCACACACACAGAGAGTTTCATCAGATTCACACCCCCTCCCCTAAGAATAATCAGTAGCTCGCTTATGAAAAGATCACAGGGTTTGACAAGCCAAGGCGGGCTCAGTCACAGAGACGGGGCATCGAATGCCAGCACCGGAGCCATTGTGCAGCCCCGGGTTTACCCCCACCACCACCCCCACGCAGCAGAACCGGGGACTTGCATCGATCTCATGACCTGGTTTCTCCCGAGAGGAGGTAGGTCGCCGCCCTTGGAAAGGTCAGGAAGGAGACAAACCCTCTGGCTCCTGCTGCTCCCTCTCCCACAAAGAATGAGGTGGGAGAGAGAACAAGGCACACCAGGGGGCAAATTCCAACAGAGCTGGAGCCAACCCTGAGGATAACAGGATCCTTGCGCCCTGGCTCCTCCTTCCAGAACGACATTCTCCTCGGTTCTGAACCTTCTAAGTTAGGAGTGACTCCAAGGGCCTAGAAAATTCTGGCGGAGGCTCTCCAAAGAAACACCCACCACCCCGAGATCTGGTCCCTCCTTCTTTAAACCCTGCAAGCATCGCCCTGCTCCCAGCTCGCCCTCCCCTGGGGCGGGAGGCAGCAGCTTCTGAGAGCAGCTTCCCGCCCCCTTCCGAGGGAGCAAGGCAGCCCCGGCAGGTGTCTCTGCCTCGCCTTTCCTCCCGGGGCAAGAGGCAAATGCAGGTGCCTCCTGCCACTCCCTCTTTCCTCCTAAAGGGAGCGGGTGGCTAGGGAGGTGTCCCACCACTCCCTCCAGCCCCCCAGGGCTGGAAGCTCAGGGCGGTACCTCTGCTACCAACACCCATCTCAGAGCTGGAGCCCAGCCCCCCAGCTTCGCCCTCCCTCGCTCCCCTCCCAGGGGCTTTTGGGGCTCCTCGTCAATTCTGTTTCCTGCATGACCTTAGCCTCTTACTCAAATCTGCCATCATTCGCTGGTACAGCCGCAGCCGCGAGCCAGCAGCTGGGCTTGGGGCGACATGGGAAAAACGCAGGAGGCAGCCTTGGCCTCAAGGCGTTTCCAGGAGTGGGCAGTTTGGTTCCGTGGATTTACGGGCCACCCAGAAGCTCTGGCTTCATGAATCTCTGAGCCTCTGCTTCTGGGTCTTATCTGACCCCTGCCAGATCAGGACCTAGGGAGAACGCACGTCCTCTCTCCCACATCCGGTCCCCACACTGGGAAGGAGGGAAGAGCATTTTCGACGGCCGTGAAGGCCAGGGCTGGAGGATGGCAGCCGGATTCAGAGAGCCTCACGCCCAGGACCACCGTGCGAGACTGTGTCCGAAAGGGTGATGGCAGGAGCGTGAGTGGGACGTGGAGGGCCCTCCCGGGACGGGGCCACCCTGCCCACCCGTGGACCCCTGCCTCGTCGACACGTGCGGTCAGGGCCACAGAGACGGGTCCAGACAGACTGACGTTAACCTGACACTGGGTGGTCTCCTACCCCCAGCCCACGCGAGCCCCTCGGGAGGACGGCCACTGAGCAGTGACGCGATAAATTCTCTCACCTGGGGAGGGGGGCTATTCAGGGTCTCAGGAAACAGAGAGAACCCCCAAAATCGAAGCCGCCCCACACGCACCTTCCAGAAGGAATCCCAGAGAGAAAAGGCAGGCGGGAACGGGGCCGTGCTCCAAAGAGACCCACCTAGAGGCTGGCGGGGACAGCAAGGTGACAAGTAGTGGGGAGCAATGATCACTGCCCAGGCCTAGCCTGGTAAGTCCTCACCCAAAAGAGGTCCAGGGCTTTAAAAATAATCATGATTTTTGACCAAGAGAGTTCGTTGCTCTGCTCCAGGGACGGGGGACTGTTTTCCCCTTAGCAAAGCTAAGCCGGGCCCGCCGCCCGGGTGACCGAACACACAGACTGTGACAAGAAAAAGGGAAGAAGGAGAAGTGAGGAGAAGCAGCAGCAAACAGGGAACGGGGTAGGGGGGGCAGGGAGCGTGACGAGAAGGACAGGCAGCAGCTGGAGAAGGGGTAAGAGGCGGGTGCTTTCCCATGGCTCGTTGTCCATCCGGCTCTTCGGAGCCTTCTGGAAGGACGTGGACCAGCACAGACCCCCGCCCTGCTAGTCTCAACCTGAGCTGACATTCCAGAAGCCCCCCAGCTCCTTTCTGCTGAAAATCCCATCCCTAGATGCTTAGGTGAAGGGGGCAGTTTCCGGAAGCAGTGGACCAGGATTTGGGGACGACCCCGATGACAGTCACTCATAATGGAGGCCCTGGCTGCATCCCTTCTCCCGAGAGCTGCCTGCAGAGCAGTGAGAGCTCCTGCAGCGTGAAGGCACCGCGTCTCCCTCGGCCCGGGACACTTGACAACCGGCCTTCTCACGAGGGTTCCCCAAGCCAAGCCGAACACGGGCAAGTGCGCGTTTTAAGGACGGGGAAACTGAGGCACTGGAAGGGAAGTGTGGCACCCGAGGGGTGAGGGCTCCATAGCAAAGACGACCCCGATCTCCTGCAGCCTGCGTGTGACCCGGGGTCCTGAGACCCCAGTGCCTAGTGCAGCGGTGGGTGAATCCGGCCGAGCTTCTGACGGCCTTCCTAAGAGTGTGTCACCGCCACCTCCTAGGAAGGTGGTTTCTTATCTCTGTATGTCCCGTGAAACTCCCTACAAGCAACAGAGCCACAACCAGATGAAACAGAATTCCAAGGTCGCGTGTGTGACTCCTGCGAGATTCTTCGCCACCCATCCACCGTCTAATGAGTGAATTAGATCTAGAAGGGTCTGCAGAAGCTTTCGAGACCATGCTCTGATTAGGTAGATGAACAAAGGGGTGACGAGGGGCTTCGTGACTTGCCCGAGAACACACGCTAGGAATTAACTTACCCCTCGTTAGAACCCCAGTTTCGTAACTTCCAATTAATAATAATGAGAAGGAATTAGCATTACCATAATTCCGTAGCCACGCTGAACTAGCCCATATGCAGAATCTGGCTGTGAGCACACTGCTTCTTAGTTTAACCTCGTCGCTATCCACAATTGGAGTTATATAATACTGTCAGCAGTATCACCTATCGGGTAAAAAGACAGCGGCCCCAGAGTCTCGAAAAAAAAGGGGGTTGTGGATGAAAAGAATCTTGACAATGGGGCCCAAAACAGAACAGAAAAGTTAAGGTTTGCCTTACTTCCTGCGAATTCCACGCCATCGTGTCTGTGCTGAATTTTTGTAGTGGCCGCCTTTGGATGCACTGGGGAGCGAGCGTGTGAGATAAAGAAATCTTATGGTGCATCCTTTTTACTAGCAAAGCATCTTTTTACAAAGCAGAGAATGCCTGCCGGTGTTCGCATATCAGTTTTACTTACACCGAAGTGTGTGTGTGTGTGTGTGTGTGTGTGTGTGTGTGGGCGCGCGCGGGGGGAGCTACTCTTTCTTGCCCCCA
>NW_006431956.1:2128278-2137088 GCF_000325575.1 Pteropus alecto | reverse complement strand
TCCGATAGACTCACTTCGTTCCTAATTTCTCCCATCTCCTTCACCAAAGACGCAAATTCGAGGCCCCCAAATTAAGGTTTCTGCGGAATTTTAGGAAAGGAAAATAATTCTTAACATGGTAGGCAGGGAAGCAGATCTTACGGAGAAGAATCAATGGTTCACTAGTTCTCAGCAGTATTCACCCGATGGGGAGACATGAGAGGAAGGATCGAGAAAAATGAGATGCAAGACAGAACTGATTGACAGATGAAGCCCCTCCTAGGAGACCAATAAATACTTTTAGGTCTGCGATTTGTCGTTGCTGTTGTTGTTTTCAATAGAAGTAATGCAACAATTAAAGGACTTGGAATTGCTTCAAGGGTAAACTGAGGGAGGGTCCACTCAGAGGAAGGGGGTGGCCGGTTTCTCTGTCTCCCCACAAAGAAGTAGAGCGGGGACCCAGGGTGAGCTCAAAGGAAGGTTGACACGAGGCTGGAGACTTCATATTCCTTGGAGCAAGATGACAGAAGCTTAGGGGCCTGGAAAATAACAACGGCTCATTCCCAGGGCCTCTTCCCCCGCAGAGCAAATAAGCCTGGGCCTGGAGAGATGCTGGCTGGCCCATCCCCGCCTGGCCCATCCCCGCCTGGCCCATCTGCGCTGTGAGACACCCGTCCAGGTGAGGGCGGAGCCCTCCAGTCCTGACAAATGGGAAAACATCAGCCTGGGGGCACTGACTGCTCCTAAATCGAGTTTTCAGTTCAGGGCAAAAAATAAACCCAGAGAGGAATTTTCCACTGCCCCATTAATCACGAGAGCAGCCTGAGAGCAGGAAACACCGGCAGGCAGTCTGGGTCGGGTCATAGGGCCCACCCAGCCCACCCAGCCCACCACTGCTCATTCCCTAACGGGCCCGCCCTCCGCCGTGTCTGCCCCCGTGGGTGCTCGCTTGTGGGAACAGCGTGTGGGTGTGTTTTGCCTAACACACGAGGTGGGTGGCAGGCGGGTGGCCTGATACCTGTGCACAACTTGAAGACTATTAGAGGGACGCCCCTGACCGGAGACCTTCCGATCTTGGGTTCACGGCGCCTGACACGACCCTGAGAATCGGCTCCTCCATCCGAGCATTTTCCTGCCCGCGTTCCTCTCCCGAGACAGCTCAGAACCGTGGCTAAGAGGTCACTCCACCGCTGACTAGCTGCGTGAACCTCGGCGTGTCATTCAGCCTCTCTAAGCCTCTGCACCCTCACCTGTAAAAATAATAACAGAATTTCCTTTATAACATTGTTGCGAAGAGTCGGCAAGATAATGCACGTCCAGAACACGGTACCGAAACACTGAGGCAGTGCTGGTTGGGTATCTATTGAACAATCATCCGTTGCTGATGGGCGGCCTCCGAGGACCTGTGGTTTCTGCCCGCAGGGAAGGCATCGTCCCGTGGGGGAGACCAGCGCTGGAAACAAACAGCTATGCCAGCACGTGGGAACTCTGTGAGGTGCGTGTTACAACCGCCGTCTCACAGATGACCTCATGTAGCTCCCCAAGAATGCCACAAGGTAGAACTTACTGTGGCCGTTTCACACACCCAGTGAGGCTGAGGTCCAGAGGTCACTGGGTTAATTAGTGGACACTTGTAGACACGAACCCAGGTCTTCTGAGTCCAAGTCTCGTGCATTCACCCGTCCCTTCTTCTTCTCTAAGCATCAGGTGGGCTTCCTAAGCTTCGCTCAGAAGACCACGTGATGCTGGACTTGAGTGCGTTCATCCATTACGTGACCAGCTTCGCCAGGTCGATGCAAAGCTACCCGCCGATTTCCATCAGCGGTGACTCACGTCGTTGTTGCTGCCCCTGTTCTTCGCCATTTTAGAGATGCAACTCTGAATGTCACCCTGGAACGTGTGGCCCCGGGACCATAAACTGCCACCAGGCCATGGCTGCTGAAGGCTGCCCTTCCGTGCCTGACGGTGATGGTTCAACATTGCATCCTGCACGGACGATCAGAGTGCCACACAGACGAGGGGCCAGGCTTCCTGCCTCTCACGGAAGTCACTCTCTCATCTTTCAGAAAAGGAAATAAAAAGATCATGCGATGGGAATCCGGCAGAATAACGTCAAGGAGGCCCGAGGAGCGGGGCAGGGAGGAGGGTGGGGGCCGGGGAAGGTACCCTGGCCCCAGAGGCCCACCAAACACCTTAGCTGTGCACGTTCTAAGCTAAGAAGTAGAAAGCAATTTTATTTCTTCTAAATTCTCATGGTCTGTCCCTCTGGCTTGCAGTAGTTACTGAGGGAATCAGTCTCAAAACAGTCAGCTGGCTGGCATGCCGCGACATCCATGATCTCAACCTAATTTCCAACTCTGGTCCCCAGACTTCTGAGCATTGCTGGAGAAAGTCCCTAAGGCATTAAACATATTGATAGTTGGGCCCTTCTAATAATACTATTAATAGTCACCATCTGTCGACTATCTACTCTATGCCATGCACTTGGCTAATAGTTCTACCTATGTCATTTCATCTAACCACCAAAGAAATCCTCATTTTACAGATGAGAAGATACATTTTCTACAATCTAAAACTTGCGATTCGATGATTCTGTCCCCATGAGCTCTGCTCAAGCTCCGGGAACTTGGGGAATTAACCAGAACTTGGCCTCGGTGTCTAATTTTAAGAACATCTGAGTTTGTGCAGCCACTAATTCTCTTTATGACGAGCCACTCATACAGAATTTGCCACAGCTATTAATCAGCTCTAACCGGAAGTCGATAGGAGAGCAGAGGTAGGAGAAGCAGTCAGGCCTGTTTGTCTTAATGTGTCTGAATCATTTCTCTTTCAGGTTTGAAGTGTTAAACATCTTTCATGCCACTGGGTCACCACTGACGGCCTGTGTCTGGGACGGAGTGGGCACGCGATACTTTTATTGAAAATGTTTTCCTCTGTAGGAGGTAATTGAATTATCGTGCACGCACAGCCGTAACGCAAAACCAGACAAGTTTGCCTTGATCACATGGAAACACATCTTCCAAAAGTGCCAAAAAGAAAAAACGTGCCTCCTCGTCTGCTCTAGGGTTCTACGATTTCCAGATTTGGGGAGAAGCAAAGACCCGAGTCCTAAATGATGGCTGATCGCAGCCTGTGCCTGAACGCTTTAGCAAACCGGTTTAGATAAGAGTTCAGAGAGTTAGTTGACTGACCCTTAAATGAAGCTCCAAGGACACCGACCACACACAGAGCAGAAGCCGGTCTACAGCGCAGAAACCCTCTTCCCAGAGGAAGAACAGGCCCTCTGAGTCCTTGTCAAGTTGGTCCCCAATCCGAACACAGGAGAAGCAGGAGCGGACCTCGCTGACCTTTCTCCAGTGAATTTCGCCCTACGTACAGAGAAGGTGACCCCGAAAAATACCCTCTTCTCCGCCCAAATACTAAGCTTCCGGTGTCTGCTCTGATAGAGGAGATAAAACGCACAGGCATCTCAAGATAACGAATCAACCCAAACTAATACATATTCGAATTGAGAATCTCAAGATACACACACAGACACGCAAATGCTTGCACATCCGTGGAGAAACATGTGAGAGCACACGCTTTCAGAGATAAACACCCACTTTTGTGACCACCCTCATTATGACTTGGATCCGATCCTATTATTGGAGGTCAATGTCTCAATAGTTCTAAGTCTTATTATCTTGTTCCTTTTTCTGAGGCTTCCCCGATACGTGCGAGGCTAATAGCCACGCTACCAGTATTTTGCACGTTAAGTCAAATAGCACGTTGCATTCTAACATGTTTTAGAGTTATTCAGCTACTTGACCTCAGTCTTAGCCCAGCTAACAACCCTTGGGGGTAACAAAAGAGGCCACAATGGAGCTGACAACACTTCCGATGGATACATCCTTCATCCAAGGACCTGCACGCTGTAATTACCATGATATTCCATGGTCTCGAAATGAGGAAACTCTAGCACAAGGAGAGCGAGCCCCTGGACCGGTATCACGTAACACGAGAAAGTGAGGACAAAGCCTGAGAATCTCTAGCGGTCTGGATATTTTTCATCACTTGCTGTCATAAACCTAGTGATTCCAAGAGGCAGGAAAAAAATCAAATTCGAGCCCTTGGCAAATACGCACTTCTCATACTGATGACTTTACTTCTCGCCTCTTGATAACACTGACAGAGAAAAGTGCAAATTAAAACCTGAATTGTATTGGGGGGGAGGGGGGACGAGCAGGAGAGTGACAGCGAGAGTGACGGCCGAGAGAGAGCGGGCCCGCACGGGTGCCCGCCCCCAGCCTCCAGCGGGCCGACTGGGCCACGTGCATTAACGTCGCACGGCTCAAAGGCATGGCACACCTGGATGTCTGCATCAAAAAAGGCATCTAGAATTCTTTCAAGACAAGAAAGTCTTTTTCCTCACCCAAATGGGCACATTCTGCTCAGTTATCAAGTTGGAAAATGTCCAAGAATTAAAGAGACTGCGTCCCTAGGTCCCATTATAGCCCTCGGTGTCCTAGCCGTAGGTTCTGTGACCGCCACGGTTGACTCTGTGTTGTGCCATCGGCTCTTACATATAACTGGAGGAAGTGGGAATTTCATCGTGTGGATGAATCGATAAATTTCATCTAATTACTTCAGTGCCACGTTTGTTGGTCCTGGCTTTGTCTCTCTGGGGCGGAAAGCAGAAAATTCTCAGGATAGCATGTTCCTCCAGTACCATAAAGTCTGCCAAGCACACAAGGCGCCGTGGTCACTTCGTTGCCTGACGTCTAACAGATGGGTGATGAAGATGGACCATCGCTGTCCTCAGATCCACAACTCGGTTACCAGAACCAAGCTCCATTCCCACTCTGTCTATAGCACCACTGGGTCATGCTCACGTCACCTTCATCCCTGCCTTATGACCCACTGGCCTCTCTGCGGGTGGAACACGGTCAAGGCTGGTATGAGGGCAGCTGGGAGAGAGCCCCGGCCAGTCGCTCCATCCGGGTTAACTGCATTTGCTGCCACCTCGCTTGCCTTGGGATTCATTTTAGGAACAACTGTAGCCTTTGGGATGTTTTTTTGTTTTTTTTTTGTTTGTTTGTTTTTTTAATCCGGATGAAAATAATTCTCAGAAACACAACTTCTGTGGAATCATGGATTCGAGAAAAGGTTAAAAAGTGACTTCGGTATCAACTGGATGAAGCCGCTGTTTTTCCTTACGATGTGGGAAATCGATAGAACTTTGAACGTGGTCAGGGGGTCCCCGAAGGAAGTGGACTGGAGTGGCCAAGGAGAGAAGGCTGTCGCCTCTGAACAACAGAACGGTTGAAACGAAAAGCAGGTAAGACAGCGAGAAGCGTTTGGGGTAAAGTAATGGACGATTACAGCGGTGTCTGCTGTCCTTCAGATACATGAGTCGAAATCTTCACCAGCCCCTGCGCCAAAGGCCCCGGATCAGGCTGCAGAAAGGGGAGATCATTTTAGCCACGAGAGGGTTACGATGCTGGTAGTATGGAGACAAAATTCTCGACGATTCCCTTACAGAAGGTATCCCAAGAATAGGGGGGTGGCTCCCTAGAAACTGCTGGGACAGGTCAAGGCCCAGAGGTGGGAAGAAAAGTAGATTAGCCACTATTAAAATACAATTATTCGTTAAGTCCACTCCAGTACTGGAAAACTGTACGATTACTAAAGAATGATGCAAATAGCCTCCTCCGGTTAAGGTGTTTTTTCCCTCGAGGGTCCCCTAGTGTCATGAGCTAAATATTTTTATGACCATTTTGAAATGGAGAAGCCATTTTGCATATGCCTTCAAATTCCTGGCCCTGTTTGCTACCTCTTCCGCTCCCCAAAGGAAAAATACTTCTCCCAAGTAAGTCAGTTGTATTGTGTGTAGGGTTCTTCTATGCGCGCACGGTACAGACCTCGCCTGCTGACATAGCTCTGCCTTTGCCAGGAGCACCTGCATGTGAGGCTTTTCTCCTGTTCTCAGTTGATATTTCTGATGTAATAGTCTAGATACTACAGAACTTAATTTCTCGGATTCCATATAAGCTCAGATGTTGTTACCTGTCTTTTAATAATGCTGATTTTGTCGAACCAAAGAAAGATCAATGGATGTTCTTTATTTTCTTAAAAAAAATTTTTAATAAAACCTGAATTGTACTCACTTTAGAATTCTAGGGCTTTTGCTGGAATTTCAGACGGACAGTTAGAAATCGGGCTTTGTTGTCCAAGTCCTTGGCGAGCAGCCGCCTCCGTATTCGTGTTTCGTGCCTTTGTGAATAAAGCAGGTTCGTTCACTGTCCGATCACTGTCTTTTTAAAGCCTGGTAGCCGCCTCCTGGAAGGGAGGTCGTTTGGGTCTCCTTTGGCTTTGGGTCCGTTTGAGGGCTTCCCTCGATGGGGTCACTGACGACAGGCCGACGTGGTGGCACCTATTCGCGCGGCACGGAATTGCCTGGTCTCGGGGTGCTTTGGCTTCAAGGATTAGGCATGAGAAAACACCCTAACACCCAGCTTTGCCTCGGATGTCACAGGCAGTAACTAGTTGCCTTTCACAACCGCGACGAAGAATACCGGTTGGCCTCCCCGAGAGGCGAGGCCGCCCCGCACTGAAGGCGTTCAGTACAGTCACTCTTGGGGTCTTAAACACACCCAGAAACCAGAAGGGCGCTGAGCCAGGCCTCCCGGGAACCGCCCCGTTCTGCTGCCCCCTCAGGCATCCACCCATCCTCTGTGGTCCCACCTTCCGTCCCAGTTGGGGATGTTTATCCAGAACAAATTATTTGGACTCATTTCCCAAAGCATTGGGTTTGGGCTGACTTAGCATCTCCCCCCACCCCACCTCCACCTTTGCCCCCGAATGTGCTAGAGCAGTGCTTTCCAGGACCCCTGGAGGGCCCCCCTACGGGTTCTGCATGGGGGAGACAGCCCCCCGACTCTCCCCACCATCCGGGCACCTCTCCTATGACCCACCATTAACGAACCCTTGCCAGGTAATCCACTGATAACTAAACTCTGGGAAGACCTCAGTAATTAAAGGGATAATAATAACTCTTCGACATCATGGGCCGGAGTGGTGACTAACATCGTTCCCCGGACATCACTTAAATCTCCAGAATGACTAAATGCGTGAATATCCCCTTGTGACAGATGGATCGACTGACGCCATTTGCTATTAAGTGACAGAGCCAGAATTTGCATCCAGCCCATCCAGCTCCAGAATCTGTGCTCTTTACCATGATGTCAACAGCTTAGAAGGGCGAAGGGACAAATGGCCGCCTGTAACAGGGCTGACCCTGGCCTTGGCAGCCCCGTTTGCAGATCAAAGAACCCTCCTTTCAGCTCCTGCTTCAGGTCGAGGGGTGGCCACTCAGAGAAGAAAGCGGAGTCCGACAAGCTGTGTGTTCAGGACTCTGAACACACAGCTTCTCTAACGAAGCCTCCGTGTCCTCCTACGGAAAACGGGGATGGTGAATAATAATACCTACGCGCTAGGGCTGTTGGGGAGATTAAGTGAGGAATCACCTGCAAAACACATGGCAAGCGCTCATTGTCCAGAGACACCAAGTCTAGGAACACAGACGCCGCCAACGGTTCATCGATATTGATTTCCTTACGGGAAAACGATTGCTACATTTCCAGACCTGGTGGCCGCCTTGTGCATTAGCCAGTATTATTTTTCAGCAAAGCGCATGGTGCTTGGGTGCATGGTGCTTGAGAGTCACCAAAAGGCCCCTTTGCCCCCAAACATTGCATCATTCCTGGTGCCTAGAATTCCCACGGGAGCTTGATTTAGGTTTTGAGAGGTTCACGGCTTCTTTTACGTGCAAAGCTCAACAGAGAAGCCTGCTCTTCCCTACCAACCTCCGGGAGAATAAGACTTTTTTTTAGGTGGAAGATCAGTTTATCCCTCTCGGGACGGCAGCCCGGTCTCCTGTCACCCCGGTGGATTTCCGCCCGGAGGCAACGAAGCCCCGTCATCGCTGGGAACCGGTCTCAGACGCGGAAAATGAAGACGCTCCTTTCTCCCTTCAAGTAGCCTGAAACCCACTCCCGACTGTCGACTGTCGAGTATTCCATTCTGTTTTATCTCTTAAGCCTTCTTTAAACATCCTCTAGAGGTGCCACCCGGGACTTGCGTGAGGCCACGCCCACGCCGGAGCTCTTGGCCGGGTGGGATCCAACAGGAAGCTGAAGCCGTGTTAATTATAGGGCCAAAAGGTTGGGCCGAGGGGGGCATGGGGCTCCCGTATGAGACATTCCATATTTCACGTGGCCGAGCTTGATCCTTTAAGCACTGGAAACACCCAGAGGGCAAACTGTCAGCACCACGCACAAGAATCTTGCCCTGAACAAAATGACCTTTGAGTTCTTAACTGGTTTCATGTTCCTGAGGCCTCTGCATACACGTCCCCCTCCGCCTGCTCTCCAACACCTCCAGTGCGTTTATGTGCCGGCCGGGTTGGCCCTCTCCGGCCGGCACGGTCCAGTCTGCCGACCATGGAGAAACGTGATGCTTAACCAAATGAGGACGCCTCGAGCAAGGCAACACATTGTGCTGATTTGCAAACTCGGGCCAGCCATCCTGAGCATCCTCGCTCACTAAGTGACAACTCTGTCTTCAGCGAAAGTCCGCTGGGAGACTCTCGGATCGAGTTGGGACTCTTTCTTGACACATCCTCGCAAACATTAGGTTCAGTGGCTGATGGGTGCAAAACACAGTTCTAAGACATGAAACAAAACATCCATGGAAGGAATGGGACTTTTATTTTTTTTGGGGGGTGGGGAAGACGTGAGATCACCCATTTGGGATAGCTGTATCTAGATATCGAACATCTTTTTGTCAGCAGG
>NW_006431956.1:2120996-2128244 GCF_000325575.1 Pteropus alecto | reverse complement strand
AGCAGCATTTTTCTTAAGTCTTACGCTGGGAAGTTTTCTATGTTTTTACTGCTAACGCTGAGAACAGACACACCAGCACGCCACGGTGCGGGACAGGCCCTGGGGGACAGGCCTCTCTGTGTCTTTGGGTGACTCAGATATATCCCCAGAGCTTCCGTTTCTCAGGCTGTGACAGGGAGGGAACACAGGCCAGCAGCACACCGTAGAGGACATTGGGATGGAAAAAGTGGATGGATACATACCCCTTTCTCTCCTCCTCTCCTTTCGCCTTCGTCCAGCCAGCTGGCTACGAGGGTGCACATTCCGCCAGCTCTCGTATCTGGGTAATGGAAAACAGAGACACCTAATCCCCATAGTGCAGCTCAGACACACCGTCGTTGGAAGCCTCCACCTGCGTCGGAGCTGCTGGCCACTAGGAGAGCCGGCCGGGTACCAGAGCTTGCCTTCCCTTCCAACGGATGTGCGGAGGGGCGGGGGAGGGGCCCGGGGCTGGCATCCAGGAGGGGAAGTTGCAGACGGGGCCTAACTAATCCACAAACTGGATAGTCAGCCTCCGATGGCGTCGGGGGTGTGGCGCTGCAGCCAGCGCAGCAGTGCGGGCATTAAGCTCCAAATCCCATCCCTTCATGCCCCAACCGATCACATTTAGGGAGCGTGAGTGGCAGCTCCAGGCCCCTGATCCAATTAGGAAGGCATGGTCTCCTGTCTTCTCTGTTCTATGCACAGGACCGAGCATCTGAACCTGCTCAGCCAGTAAGCCAGGCTCACATTCACAATTTAATTGTTCTCAGGCACATCTTGTCACCCCCAAAGAGACTGTAAGCCTCTTACGGGGAGGGCTGACTTCACACGTAGTTGGATTAGATGCTCACTTACTTGGTATAATTTATTGGGAGCTGAGAGCAGGCTGTTTCCGACCCAGATGTATCCCTGCTACTCACTTACTAGAGACTGAAATTTCATTCTATCAAACTTTCATGGGGGGTGAAATGCTATCACGGAGATGCTCTCACTTACACACCATTAATAGGGCAGAATAACGGGGTGACTGTTGTTTTATTATGTTCAACCATTACAGAAAGGGTCGGGTAGCAAGAGAGACACAGAGAGAGGGCTTCCTGCCCCACCCCCACCCCCCAGCTCACCCACGTGTCGTGACACATTCACTGTGAGATGGGCAGGATCACACTCCCACCCGGACTCCGGGTCGTCCTGCGAGATGAGGAGTCGTGTCCAAAACTGCCCTGGGCTTGAGAAAGGAATTTCTCATTTCCTTATTTCTTTATCTGATACCTTGGTGTCAGAAGGGACACGCGCAGCCAGTCAGGCCCACGCCGGTTGATTAATGTCCGGTGCAAACGAAGGCGAGATCGTGGGCCCCGTGTCCAGTTGGGGCCGGTTAACTGCAGAGTAGAAACACCGCCCAGCTTCCTGTCACACATGTCACCCCAGAGAGAAGAGAAGGAAGGGGACCCTTTCCCCTACGGTAGCCTCTGAACCGTATCTTTCCCCCCACGGGAGTGACAGTTACTGCTTTTGGACCAAAGAGGATTAGAGGATGTGAAGGAGGAGGCCAGGGGTCGGGGAGATGCAAGGTGAGGGCCGGGCGCCAAGGGAGGCAGGGCTCTGGAAGCTGGAAAAGGCAGAAAAGTTTCTCGGAGGCTCCAGAAGGGACCCTGCCTGTGACACCTTGTCGTGGACCCGGGGAAACTGATTTCAGAGTCCTCCAGCAGGGTCGGGGAATAAATCCATGTTCGTCGTTTGTTACAGCAGCAGCAGGAGGCGAATGCGGACTCAGGCTTCTCGGAGGCATTGAACTTGACGCTGGGGAGCATCTGCCTGGAGCCACAGACCCCCCTGGCCCTGCGGGTCCATGACCGGGCCTCCGAGGGACTTGGAGCGCATCCTGTCTGCCTCACGTCCACGGCCACCCGGCCAGGACACGGGCAGACTAGAGGCCGCCGAGGCTGACGAGCGATTTTGACTTGTGTCCTCTGAGAAAGAGACCCGTGTACGTTCAGAGCAGTGGGGCGTCATCCTTCGTACACCCCACACAAGGTGTAGAGTGCGTCTCACATGCCGGGCACAGTGCTACTCACGGGGCTGCCAGGCTGAGCTGCTCAGGGCCACCCAGCGGGGTCCGGTCCCAGCAAAACCTCTCACCGCTGTGTGACTTTGGGCAAATGACTCGCCCTCTCTGCCCCACAGTTCCACAGTTTTCTTATCCATGAAACGAGGATAATAATCTTCCCGCTCGACAGGGTTTTTCTGGGAACCGAGTGAGAAATTCGTCTGAAGAGCTGGGCAGCTGGCCTCCCACGCGGGACGCCTCGGTGGGAAGCGGAGCCGTCACTTCTTGATTCAGCGGGTCGTGATCTTTGCTGGTGGCCTACATGTGTCATATAACAGCCGGTTCATTCTCTCGGGCTGACGCCTGTCGCCGTCCAGTCTAGGTGACTCCCGGGGATTGGGCTGAACAGATGACCAGTCCCCCATCCTGCTAGGAGGTCCCCAGGGCTCTAGGCAGTTGTCAGGACTCTTGAGGTCCTCAGAAGAGTGAGATTTGGAACTCTCTGAGGGAGGCAGCTTGGTGACTCTGCCCTAACAAGGCGAAGAACAGATGGCTTTATGCAGTCGAGTCTCAAGTTCATAACAGACAGGTCGCCCTGTGGGCCGACCACAGGGACGGTCATCCACAAAGGCGAGAACTCGGGGAGAACTGACCTGGTATTATAGGATGTCGGCGGAGGGACACCGTCAGGCCCAGTCAGCAGTGACCGTGGGTGGGGCCGGCCGACGCAGGTGGCAGCTTCGGAGCTGCCTGGTGTCTGTGTTCCAGAAGCACGGCTGTCCTGGTGATGGCCGGGAGCGGCAGGCCCCATACGGGGCGTGGGGACCCCTCTAACCGTGAGAGGGAGAGGGCAGCCCTCGTTTACAAGGGCCGTGTTACTTAAGGACCCCTTCCAGCGCACGAAACGGGGTCTTAATGGCCCTCGAAAAATGGAGCTCCTACCTAATCCCCCAGCCCCAAGCCCCCGCTCCAGGGCCACCAGACTCAGGTAAGAATTCCCGAAGACTAGCCTGTGCCCGGCCAAGTCCACAGCACCCCCAAAATCCTATTTCTTGGGCTTCTTTAAAAAAAAAATAACTGAAGAGGGGGCTACTTTACAAGTTTGGTCAGTAAATATTAATTGATTTTATAATCAGAAAAAACTTTTTTGTTTTCTAGAACTTTCTTATTCCCATAGGCCAAAAGAAAAACCAAAAAAACCCCAAAAACCCGATTGGCTGATTTCTTGGTCAACTACGTGGTAGTTTAGGCACCGTGCGGACACCCTCCAAATTTTTCTGCAGTGGGGTCCAACTGGGACCACTGTGCCACATCGGGGCCCGGTTTGGTCACACGGCATCCCTCGGTGGCCCTGAGCTGGCCTAAAGCGGCTTTCTCAGGTGTTTGCACCTCCAGGTGTTCGCGCCTCTGTGGGCCGCTGCCGGGCCCGGTGGAGCAGAGGACTGCTTCATACTGCACCCCTTTTGCTGAGCCTAAGACCTGTGGGGTGGGGGCGGGAGCCAGGAAGGAGCAGGGGGAGCGGGCTCGCTCTCCAAATCCCCGCTCCAAAGCCAGCCTGCCAAGCCGTGCACACAGACACGACAGCAGATTATAAAAACACCGTGAACAATGTGGCTCATGGGCCGACATGCCCTGCAAAGGGGCCCGAGAGCCCGGAGGTCCCAGGGCCACATGCAACACCCTAACAGGGACAGCTTGGGGGGATGCCGGTCTACTTCCTCTTTCGGTCCCCTTCTCCAGAGAGAAGCAGAGAGGTGACACAAGGAAAAAGACAGACTGGACCCCAGCCGTCCCCCGAGACTGGCCCGTAAGTGATGCAGGCAGATCTCCTCACACAGTGGATGAGTGGCATACGGGCCGCGCTGCCAACATCAGCAGGGCAGGCAAGCCCTGCGTGCTCGCTCCAGAGGGGTCTGACGCATTTCGGGAAGAGCGAGGACTCTGCAGACTGGGACACCAACTCCTGTCCTCAAAGGACAGTCACAAAGTATAAGTTAGTCCGTGTTCCTTAAGATTGTACTAAGGACAGAGGCGCATGGGCCTTCCCTGGGATACTAGTTCATAAGTTCTGGAATCTCATGAACTATGATCTCTCTCGGCTTTTAAAACACCCTGGTCAAAATTCTGACAGGGTATGAGGACACCTCTGCTAAGAAAGGATGTTCCCAAAAAAACAGGCAAGAAAAAGTCAATGGAATCATGGTGCCTTCTCCTCAAACAGGTCCTGAGATCATCATCTGAGCAAGACGGAATACGCAAAAATAAAAATGCCTTTCAGAAGTTCTTTCCAATTTGAAAGCACAGGAAAGGGCTTGGCGTGTCACTTGGCTGTTCGGGAAAATGGTTAAAGTTGCTGTTCTGTCTTCAAAAGTGTTCTATTGTCCTTTTATTTAATTTTTAACTTAAAAAAATGTTTTTAAGGGAACATTCAAGGCAATTTATCAACAAAAGGAGTCGATAATGACTGCTGTGCAGAGGAGGTCACGGAAATGGTTCTAGATTCTGGGGTGGATTTGGGGTTGAGACAGGGGGATGAACAAAAGGGTCCGTGGAGTGACGCTGCATCTAAATCTTTCGACGTACACGGGACACTTTGCCATCGCGAGGAGAGCGCCAGAGGCAGGGAGCCAGGACGTTTGAAATTGTGAACAGGTGTTTTACTAAACTCAGGTCAGGCCCGCAGGACCTGGGAAGAATGCACCCGTTCCTCCTCCCCGGAGTTCTAGACTCCGGGAATGCTCAGATGAAGTCCCGTGACGAAGAGCAAGCTTGACGAAGAAGTTTAAAACCTCAGAAAGGTTTAGACAATTGACACTGATGTCAGGAGAAAGGCTCTGGGCGTCACCACTTCGGGGGCCCGCTGGCTGCCTGGCGACCGAGCCACACAGACTCAACTGGCAACCTCGCCGTCGCCTGTGCGGCTCTCTCGAGGGGAATAACATGTAAATGTCAAAAGTAAAAATGAGACACTGAAGTCTCGGTTTCTCTATTTCCTGATCTGCTTAAATATCAAACAGTGGCTGTAAACGGACTTCCACCTAGACACTCACTAGGTATTTGTTGAACACATAAAAACAGCGTTTAAATTCGAAACTTTTACCTCCTGTTAGACATATAAGGAGTTCATAACTTTTTCTATTAGGTTGGTTTCTTAAATGTTTCAGAGAAATAATCCCGATTTTCACATGTTTTTCTCACGTAATCTCTGGATGAGTTCATGCAGCTAGCTATTTCAAAAGTGAGGCAAACACATGGAAAATTAAATAGGGGTACAATCTACTCAAAGATACTTGGGCAATATTTTAGACCTACAATCTCGTTCTGTTTTTCTAGATGAAACTCTCTAGTGCCAATCTTCTAGTGTGTCTTATATTTATTTTAAATGAAGGAAAAAAAAAGAATAAAACCACTAAAACCATGAAAACATACAACTTTCTAAAGAAGAAACTGAACCATTGCTGTTATACATACATATATATTTTTAAATCTTTTGTATCATCTTCTAGAAATATCTTAGAACGTTGATGTACAGAATGAAAAAAAAAAAAAGACAATTCTCTGAAGAAGGAATAGGATCAACTATGCCATTATCATCATCAAAGTACCTAAAACAAAATGTAGCTAGAGTACTGGGTTTGGGATTTTTTCTTTTTTTACGTGCCCCCCCCCTTTCTCCCACCCCAAGAATGTCAAGAATTTGAACTCCCTGTTCCTTAAGGTGAAAGGGCATTAATTAACTCAGATCTGCTCATGAAGAAGAGGGGTGGCAAATCCCGAGATGCTGGAACCATACAATAAAAATTTCCCAAGTTTAGGAGGATGGAAAGAGGACGCTTTCCTCGGGTGCCTCGGAGGTCAGCGACCAGGACGCTCGAATCGCGGGCCGTTAATCAGGAGCCGGCAAGATCTCCGTGTGCATCTCAGTGATTCTCTACTTTATTTCGACATTTAGCTTTAGGTTTAAAATATTTGCTAAGAAAGCAGAGAGGTGATTAACAGAGGTTTTAAAATGTGCGCCATAGTTACACGTTCCGTCAACAGAGGCGAAGGAAACTGTACAGCATAGGTTACAAAGCGGTGATCTCATAGTTCGCGGACATCCCAGCAAACCCTCCGTGCTGGTGGTGGTCGACGGCGGCAAAGCAGAGCGGAAACGGACTCAAGAGCCAGCTCGGCCCCTTCGGGTCTCGCAGTGGGGCATCATCCCGATGCTCCTTCGAGAAGACCGTCTGCTGGAGATGCCCAAAGAGGAGGCAACCACAGCCCCCCTGGGGGACCGCAGGCGTTACCCCAGCCCCAGAGCAAACCCCTCCGGGCTGCACGGACAGCTCGGAGGATGCATGGCGTCCCAAAAGGGCTACATGCGGCCAGCTCGGGGTCTGCACTACCTCCCAGTGGTTGCTGCTTTTGAAACTCCTTTTTCTCCCATGAGCTAGAGCTGCCAGGTTGGAGGAGAGCTCGGCCGCCACTCCGATACTGGGCTGCGTTTGGTATTATTTTTATATTCTCATTCGAGCAGATTGGATTAGAGGCAGCGATCGCCAGCACAGAACACAACAGAGGCGGCGGTCAGCCGGGCTGCTCCCGAGACCGGGTCAGACCGGGTCGGACCGGGTCGGACCGGCCCCGGCCGCCGACGTGCAGGGCGGTAGCTCATTCACTGCTGCTCTCAAGGCAAAGGCTGCAGGGGGGGCGAGGTCAACGCCAGATGCTGCTGCACCCTTAAGAAGCTACTTAATAAATATCATCAAGAAACAAGATGCAAAAGAAGCCCTCTGGGGCACAACCGCCTTAGATCAACTGAAGGTCGTCTCGTCTTCTTTACTCAACTGAGATTTGAGAGAGAAGGAAACTATGAAAACAAAAAAAACAAAACGAAAAAAGCCGATCTTAACACTAGCAGTAAATAAATTTGTACAACGATTCAGTCTGTATAGTATGATGAAATAAATCTACATCTTTTCTTATTTTGGTGCTTTGAATTATACATACAAACAACAATTACAGGGACTTGTTCACGCAGCGTGTGGGCCCGGGCGAAGGGTCTCTGGAACCCTCGACAGCGACATGGGTGTTAAGACGCCACTGCCCGGAACTGAGAGAATTTTCCAGGCGGGGGGGCCCACAGCTCTGAACGAATGATTCGCCTACGTCATTTTTTTTTTCTTTTTTTCTTT
>NW_006431956.1:2108237-2120975 GCF_000325575.1 Pteropus alecto | reverse complement strand
TTTAATGCATCAAACACTTGTGGCCAGTAAAAGGCAACAAAACTGGCAGTGTGTCCGTGTGGCTACCAGACCTAGTTCCTTCTTAATTCCCATACATTATTTCCCCCACATTCCTTAAAACTCTTGGCGTCCTGCACGCCTTCCTTACAGCTACCCGCCAGATGCGATAAAGTCGTCTTCGAATATACAGTATGTCTTACAATATAAGTTATATGCAACGGTCCGCATTTTTTTTTTCTTTTCACAGCACTAGAGAGGACCCTGTTAAATAGGGAATATGAGTCTGAATGGCTTATTCACAAATGGGATCCAGATTCAGTGATTGGGGACGCAGACAGCACAGTGAGCTCCTCGGCGAAAGTGGCAAACATCATTCTGCTTTCTGCCTCCAAAAAAAAAAAAAAAACACGGGTGTCCGTCGGTTCTCGGCTTCATGATCCTGCTCCTGCAAAAATGCACACAGAGGGGCCGGAGCGCGTCTCGCCTGGAGACCTCGCGGCGTGGAGCGGAGGCGCTAACCCATGGCGGTGACCATGCTCGACGGGTGGTGGGGTCCGAAGGACAGGCTGGACGGCGGGTGCATCGGCGTCGGCGTGGTCAGCATGTGGCTGGTGTGGCTGAAGGGCGAGATGTGGCTGAGGGTCGGCATGTGTCTGGAGAGAGCCGCGGGGTTGAAGGAGCCGCCCTTGGGGAAGTCCTCCAGGGCGTCGTGCACCTTTTTGCACTTTTTGGATTTGCTGGACATTTTCCGGTTTCTGGTCTGGATGCCTTCTTTCTTCATCGTCAGGGGTCTGTTAATCTAAACAAACATCGATTTTTTTTTTTTTTTTTTTTTACTTTTTTTGCCGGCTCTGAAATGCTGCAGGCTTTCGCACCCCCACCGGGCTTTCCTCTGGAGGCCCCGGCTCAGGGATCTGCTTTCGGGGAGCCCCTTCCTGCCCCTCCTTTCCCCGGGACCCAGAGTCCCGCAGGCTAGGTCTGCGATGGAGTTCCGTCAGCCTCTACCAGCTTCAGAACCCAGAGGCCACAGGTGAGCTGTTCCAAGCAGAGGCTATTCGTTATGTTTATCCGCATGGGTCATTTTGGGGGGCAACTCGCCTCAGGAACTGGGCATCCTCAAGGACACATATTCTAGAGACCTACCTGGTATGACTGCATTTCTAAACGACAGAACTTCAGGCAACTAAAATCTAAGACCTGGTCTTACTTAGCGAGGGTTTCCTCATCAGCACGTTTCATGAGAATGGAAGCGGCAATCTAGGCATCTTCAGGGGAGAAACGATAGTCTGTCTACCCGTCTGAAATCCACATCGGGGCGTCAGGGCAACGAGGACTGCACCCCCCTCTTCGGAGAGGCATTCGGGTGCCTCTCTCCTACCTGGCCTGTTCGCAGTCGAAGGTGCTGGCAAATCTTCCCCAGAAATGTGTACGTTCTGGGGTCGTATTTTAATACACATCTTTCCAAAAGGCCCTCTCTTGCCCATGTCACAGCAACTGTGATGACCGAAAGCTGTCATCTCTACCCAGTTCTGACCACTCACTTCTTCTAACCAGAGGAAGAGCTAAACAACCAAGCGACAAGTATTTAATAACCACTTAGGGGGTGCACAGTACTGTGCCAGCAGGGAAGTCCTCTCACCCGAATATTCAAAGACCGGGAATGAACTGAAGGGACAGAAGCAACATTCCGAGGAGACTCACTGGTTTTGTTTATTTTTAAATAGCTTTGCTCCGGGACGTGGGGTGGGAACCAAGACAGGGAACATCACACAGCCACAGAGACCACGCCACAGAGACCGTGCTCCACAGGGAGTCACAAACGGGCGAACCGCAATAGTAGACATCTGCCCACGAGCAAAGCGCGCATCTGGCCACATGTCCAGGGAGGGTGCCAAAACAGCCCGAGGAGCGGACGCCCGGCTTCGGTCATTTCTGACTCCGTGGGGGAGAAACGCCCTCCTCCTCCACGATCTACCTGTCTGCTCCAAACGCGAGCAAACAGTGAAGAAGGGAGGATGCAGGTGATCAAGAGGGACGGGCTGCTGACAAGGCTCCTGGGAGCAGCAAACACACAGCTTAGCTTCCTGGGGCTGAGATGGGAGAGGTGACCGTGGAGGGGACACAGAACCTCACAGGGGAGGTGAGGCCTGGCACCAGGAAGGCAACATGAAGGCAGAGGAGCCAAAAGGTCCATGCCAACAGAACATCTCAGGGTTCCTTCTTCAAAGTTATGATCGAGATGAAGGTGCAGCCAGCAGAGGTGATAGGAATCTACCGTCACATCAAATCTCCCCCAGATAATGTCTAGACACACAGCTCTTTACCCGGATATCTAGATACACACAGGCAGCTATCTAAATATAATATCTAGTTACACAGATAGCCACACAAACCCAGATAACTAGTCCCAACACCGCCTAGATACACTGATACTGAGAGACGTGTAGTTATCTAAACACCTAGATAAGCAGAAAGGAACTAACTTATGGCACACACACACACACACCCAGGTATCTCCATGAGCAGGGCGAAATACAACGCGATGAGAACATTAATAGATTATCATCTCTTATTGTTAAACGCACCTATATCACACACATCAATCACCTCCTTCCATAAATTCTTCTAAAACAAGAGAAGACAGTAAAAGGACTCTTGACAAGCCAGCTTCTCTCTCCCACTGCAGCCCAGCCACGAACTCAGGAGCTATGAGACTGGGCTGGGAGTGAGCAGTGAAGAGGGTTCCTTGACTCTGAATTGATGAGAAATTCCTATTCTCCAGAAATAATAAATAAATAAATATATATATGTGTGTGTGTGTGTGTGTGTGTGTGTGTGTATACACACACACACATATATATATACACACACACGCACACACACATATGTATATATATATATATACATATACATATATGTATTTACATTAGACACAATCGAGATCATTTCTCACGATGATTAAGCAGTCAAAGAAATTTACAGCTGGTGAATTTCCCATAATGCCTATACTTCCGTGGAAGGAGGAGAGAAATACATAGACCTGCACGATTCCTTGCTCTGAACTGAACTGGGGACATGCTAACAGGAGAAAGCGTTCCCATCCCCTTCGTCCTGACGCCTCCCAGGAAAGCCCCCTGAACTCGGTCCTGCGTCTCCACTTCATCAGCCACGAGTTCCCTTGCTTCTCTGAGTCATAATTTTTTCAAGTAAACTGGAAATAAAAATAAGTTCTACCCCGTCTACATCGTGGGACTATTTGAGGCTCCAGTGTAATCAAGTAATGTGAAAGTTCTTTGAAAACCATAAATGACTACCCCAAAATAATTTTATAGGCTATGCCGATGACTGGTGGCTCATAAACTGTAATGCCCCAAATCTGGCAGATTTCAATCACAAATCTGCTTATCCCCCACTGCAGGGAGCAAGTAAATTCTCCAGTGAAAATGGGGTTTGGGTTGCATCGCTGAGGACTGGTCAGGGGCAGGGGACGAACAGCCAGCCGACTGTGTGAAGACCCTGGTTCCATCAGAGCTGGCACTGCTCGGGCACCGTGTCAAGAAGGGGTGACACCGAAGGCTGGTAGGTGAGTTTCACAGGGTCGTCCCTGGGAATCAAAGCAACTTATCCCCAAAAGGCAAAAAAGGACTGCCGTGCTGGGGTCACCCTCAGAAGTCCTCCTGTGACTCAAAAAATTTAACCAGAAACGCTTCCTCCCCAGTTCCCAAGTAGTCATGGGTGAGATGAGGTGATGGATGCAGACTGGCTGCAGGCAAAAAGCTCTGCCTTTTCCCCGTTCAGCTCCAGACTTCCCCAAAGTAATAACAGTCCTGTAATGCCTACCAGGTCAAAATGGAAAAGAGAGAGAGGTAGAGAGAGAGAGAGAGAGAGAGAGAGAGAGAGGAAGTGGTTGCAGTTCTTTCTTTGGGACTAGCCTCATTAGGTCTGCCAATCAGAGTTGTTTGGGGGGAAAAGTTTTAAGGTAAAGACGCTGCCACATGGGAGGACCCCAAGTTAAAAGGTCAGAAAGAGCAGAGCCGACCCGCGGTGGCTGACTGGCAACGACCACCCTGCTGATGTGACATGGAAGGAGAAGCCTGTGTCTCTCTGCCCGGGCGTGGCGAGCTCATGGGCTGCGCCCCTCACCTCTCCTCAGTCTCTGTTTATTGGGAGGACAGAGGCAGCAGATGACACCTCTTGGACATGTCACCTCGTGTCTTCTACACAGACAACCCATTTAAAATTCACAGCGCAGATTCAGGGACTGAATGTCCATCGCCCGGCCTTCAGAGCGCGTGTGCCGTGCCCCACGATTCTGGTCCCCTTTCTCCCTCGCTCCCTCTTCGCCCTTTTTTTGACCTCAGCATAAACCACAAGGAAACATCAAAATATAACTGGTGACTTTTCCTGTTTTCCAAGGGGAAGATTCCTTTCCCTGGCCCACCGCCCGTGCTGGACTGCTGCATCGCACACGCTGTCCGCTGTTTTCTGTGCCTACTAAGGGACCTGGGTGGCTGTTTGTGAACGCGTCACGCTCCGCAAGGCTACGCTGTCGGAAGCAGTTTCCTACCCTGGGTCTGGCGGCATCGACTACCCGAGTCCAGTTACGTGTGGCCCAAAGGAGGATGATACAAATCGAGAACGGGGACCTGGAAAGGGGCATCCTGGGGACCCAGCATCATCGGCGAGGGAGACCGGAGTGGCTGGTCCCCGAGACACTTACATTGTGCAGCTTGTAGTAGAGCCCGCAGGCGTTGCAGACGGGGTCACCATTGGCATTCCTTCTCCAGAGGGTCGTAGTGGTGGTTTGACAGTTTGCACAGGATGTCCCTGCTCTCCTTGCTGCTGACTGAGGAGTGGGGAGAGGGGAGAAGGTGGGGGGTGAAAGCAAAACAAATGTTAAATGTGTTTTCAGAACTACAGAGACAGACTTTAAAAAAAAAAAAAGAAAGAAATTATCAATGAAATCAAAACTAGCAAGTGGCCCACATGAAAGTAAGAAAGATCCCCAGGAGCAGCCTCAAGAAGAAATTACAGCCGATCCACTGGCGGGGGGGCATGCCGGCCTGCGGCCCGGGGGTCAGAATTTAGCCTGCTGTGCTCCCGTGGGGAATTCGGGACGATCCGAAAGCCGAAGCCACCTCTCTGAGTTCATTTTCTCCCTATCCCCACGCCACAAAGTGCCCAGATGTTTCCTTTCTAGGGGCGGCAATGTCGAATTAAGCAGACTAGTACCGGGCTTTCAACAGCATCATCCGCCAGGCCCAAGAGGTCCCCCTCCTCGAGTTCAACTGCCGAGATACGACGTCTACACGAGGCTCCTGGCCATCGCGATTACCAACAGCAAAGGGGGAGCAAGCCCAGGCACCCAAAGCGCCCAGCCGCCCCAAGAGGAAAGGAAGGCCGGCGTGTAAAGAGAACGGGGCGCTGGCAGAGTGCGGAGGGGTGCATGCGTGTGGCAGAGGGGTGCACGCGTGGGGCGCGCGTGACTGGGAAGGCACCGAAGCGGGACATCAGAAGCGAACGAGACCCCGGCGTATGGGCAGCAGCGCGAACGTCACGCCGCCCGCGCTTTCGGACTTGGTCACTACGGGCACTTTCAGACTCTGTCACTCACGGTGACGGTCATCCCTATTCTCTTGGTGCGGCTTTTCGTTAACGAGACAGACTGTAAAGCAGAAGGAATCGGGGTTTTCGACGAGGACACGGCCCCTCCTCCCCCTCTCATCTCATTCCCCCTTCTGGAAATTAGGTATTTCCTATTTGCCGTGCACAGAGCAGAATGGCTGCAGGTCAAATGTCACCCTCGACTTGAATTTTAATTATTGGACTGCGCCACTGCCTTCGCGTCTTCTGAAAGGGAAATGTGCCTTTCGCTTTTACATCTATAAGGGCTCTATTCTCTCTGTCTCTACCTTTAAAAAAAAAAAATCAAACTGAGAAACTTTTGAAAGAAAATGGAATTAGGTCGCTTCTAACATCCATCTCTCAACTCCTCAGCCCCTGCACCACATGAAAAGAAATTTTTCACTACGAAATTTTTCCTGCTCCTGAACGAGACACATTACCAAAGGCGTAATGTGGAGGAGAACGCGTCCGGCTGGGCTTTACGGGCCATCGAGACAATTCCAGCGTGGTCACAAAAGCATGGAACAGACACGGCGGAGATCACTCTCCACATTTCCATCCATATTTTTTTTATCCGTCAAAAAGTTGGGCCCAAGACCGGACGCTGCCAGGTATGGCAACCCCGGTGGCAAATCTGAATGAACCAGACTGACTGCCTTCCTTTCAAAGCCACTAAATTGTCCCACAGACTTGCTCGTCCTTCCTACAAGTTTAAAAAGTAGAACCTTTTTTTTTTTTGGTAGTAATTCTTTATTTTCTGCGTTCTAAGGCACCGCAAATTTAAAAAAAACAGCCCTTCTCTCTCTTCATCGAGAAGGTTCTACTGTTTGACTGTCCATTTTGAAAATAATTCTCCCCGGCCCCAAAGCGCTGCCTCTAACCCCACCTGCCTCTACGAAACGTGATGAATTAAGACTGTACTCGTGGGAAGAAAATAACATGTTACATCATCGGTGCTTAAGGATCCTGACAATCACGCTCTCATGCGATGATAGTCATCGTCCTGTACCTTTTTTTCTCTCTCTGTCTTTTCAGGCACCGTATCTCTCAGCCTCACAACTTGGAAAGCCTAGGACACAGCACGTTGGGCCAATGGGTACAAGGAGAGCTCCAAAGGATGAGGGTCCCCCTCTGCCGTGCATTGACAATATGAGACACATGAGCAGGCTCAGAGCACGTCTCCGAGCCACGGCGTTTGGCTCCCAAGCAGGAATAAAGTGCCAGGCCACTCAGCTGGTTGTTAGACACCCGTGAGAACCCTGGTGACACTGGAAGGAAAAACGCCACGGTTGTTCCTGTCGGTCATTCTTCCTATTACCCACGCAGAGTTTACGCAGTGTTGAGATAAGCATCTGACAGAGGGGCCAGCTACGTGGGGATGGGCCCGGAGGTCCTCGGTGCGTCCACGAACGTGCAAAACGAAACTAGCCGACTGGAGAGATAGAGCTGGAAGGAAGGGGCAGGAAATATGTGACAGAAGAAAAAGGAAGGTTCTGGGTACTCAGAAGTCAAATGCACCTAAGGGCGAAAAAGGAAAAAAAACCCTAGATGTGTGTGCTCCGAGTATCTCGTTGAAGCACACGAATTCCATGGAACGAAAACGCGAAACCACCCAGAACAGATGAGTAAGACAGAAAAGACAGCTTCCAATGTGACAGCCAATGAACTCTAGAATTCAGAGTGAGTATTACTCAGAGTCTAGAGACTTCTTATGAAAGGTGAATGAAGACAAAATCATATAAAATGCCAGCAGAGCTTCCTATGCCATCCGCCCAGATAGAAGAAACCCCAAGAAAATGGCAAATGCACCCTTGTTCATCAATCAGCACACAGTCTGAGACTTGACTTCCTCTTTTTCTGTCTTGACTATTACCTTTAAAAAAAAAAAAAGCTCAATTATGGCCGTGCCATGACTTATTTTTAACGAGGTTTTTGTTGTTCGTTTTTTCTTCCCTTTTCTTTTCCTTCTTTCTTCCTTCCTTTTTTTTTAAAAAAAAAAAAAAAAAAAAAAAAAAAAAAACTAAAAAAGGCCAGGCTCTCAGTGATTCAGAACATTCTTTTGTGATGTAATCATATTCATTCTGTGCTAACACCTCCAGACTTTTTTTTTTTTTTTTTTTTTTTCAAACACGTCTTGTTCTGATACGTTCAAACATCTTGATGTTTAGATTGGGGAAGCTGAGTTGTTGTTTATGAGTTATCTCCAGAGCTCAGATATCCGGCAGCTTTTTCCTAGGAAGTTAGCTTTGCACATGAGAGAAAGGAAAAAAAAAAAAAAAAAAAAAAAAAAACACCAAAGCACATGGGGACGGGGAGGTTGAGAAAGTTGCAGAAAGGGGCAAAGATCAGAAAGAATAAAGTCTAGAGACTGAGGATTGCCAAAAATTAGTCACGTGGGTACTTCCATCCCTAGAAAGTTTTTCCTTCTGCTGAAGAGGATGTTAAAGGTGTCGAGTTGCAGTAAAACTGATGGGCAAGACAAATAATTCTTTATGAAGAGTAGAAAAGATGTGGATTCCCCCCGCCCCGCCCTCGAGAATCGGATGGATGCATCTTCATCCAGTAATCTGCATGGGGAAACCCCCTCCTCTCCTCTCTACACAGAGAATGTCATCGCCGCAAAAGGCATTTTGATCTCTTGCCTGTGGTTAGGGTGATCATCTGCCACTCTGCTTTTACTTGTCTGTTACCTCCACTTGCTATCCGAGCTGGCCTGAGCTTCCAAGGACAAGCTGACAAAGGCACCTCTCCTGCTAGTTTTCCTCATACGTGTTGGACTGTGCCAAGTTTTCCCGAGTGTTCTTACAGGTCGAGAAGTTTAACAAAGAAAAAAAAAGGTGGGGAGAAAAGCCATCACTCTAGCGATAGCAGTTCAAAGACGAGCTAAGACCAAACGAATGGCAGGTGACCCAAGAGGCCAGCCAGGAGTCACACAATTTTCCCCACAGGAATTATCTGTGGACGTTCCTCAGCTACTGAGATGAAAAACTCCACGAGTTCGATGGCTCGGGCTTGTGCCCCTGGAGGACCTGCTCTCTCCCAGCTAACTGGCCCCACCGATCTGAAATCATTGGCACACGAGGTTCCTCCAGCACTGAGGCTGTGATCCCCACCCAGGACCCCTCTTCTACGTTCTGGGGGGTGCCTGGGACAGTCCCCCCGCGCGCTTTCTGTCCAGCAGTGACTACCAGTGCATCTTAGATCAGTGCCCCTGGGCCTTTAAAAGAAGTCCTTCTGTTGGGGACGCATTTCAGATGTGAGGACCAGGAGGCCGGCACCTCGAAGATATTTGAGAACTAACTGAAGAAACGTGGGAGGGAGGGGAAAGAAAGCTTTTTCGGTCTATCTAATTTTTTTTTAAGGTGGGGAGGGAGAAAAAAGCTCTCCCAAGCAAGCTGACGTGATTTTGCGCTGTCCTGCCCATTTCCCGCAGAAAGCTGTCGCCTGAAAGACGGAAACAGACAAGGCCACACGGTTCGCTTGGACGGGTGCGTCCCCCGGACGACTCACCAGTCTCCGCTTGGGCTTAATCAGGGGTCGGTTCTGCCCGTTCATCTTGTGGTAGAGGCCGCAGGCGTTGCACAGGTAGTGGCCGGTGCCATCTCGTCGCCACAGTGGGGTGGAGGTGGCCCCGCAGTTCACACACTCCCTGCCTTCTAGAAACAAGACCACACGTAAGTCACTTAGGGAAGGGAGGTCCAGCCGAGACGCTGGCCGCGCTGGAATGCGGGAATGACAGTCAGAGACCTTCTTTCTTTTCTTTCCCGTTTTTCGGGGGGCTTCCCCACCCCCACCTCCCTGGAAGGTGGCTCCCAGGCTGGACGGGGGTTTCCCGGTGGCCCGCCTAGGGCCTCTCCCGCACACACGGTGACGTGGCCCATGAATACACCGCAGCAGAGGCGTGCTCTGGGCCTGCCCCACGCCCGAGAGAAGGGCAAACTGCCACTTCTCACAGATCCCCCACCCTCCCCGAAAACTCTGAGCCCCGGACCCCGGCGAAAGCAAGACATCCGGTTTCCTCCAAGGAAAACGAAGGTGACCCGTTCTCATCCCTATGCCTGTCTATACGGATCGATTAAATAACGAAGGTTGGGATGGGGAGAAAGGAAAGATGAATCAATGGCGAGACAGATCAACAGATAGTCAGAAGATGCCTAGATTGATCGATTGGCTGATTGATTTTAGCGGCGAGGGCTTGAGATTTTATTTCCAATAAAACTGTAAATGTCCCTGGCCGGCAAGTAATAGATGAAGACCCAGCAAAGTTCATTCCTCTCCATCCTCCTTTTTCTCTCTGGAAAAGGCCAAGGCTTTCCATAGCTTCCCAACCACTGTGACAGGGACTGAAGTGACCTCTTTAGGCAAGGGAACTGGAGATGGGGTTGGTGGGGGGCAGGGTTGGGGGCAGAAGGATCAGGAGACCAGGCCAGTTAGGAAAAGGGGGTGGGAGCTCCTAGTCGGCTCGGCTCGTTAACCAAGGCCTGCCTACAGTTGCTCTTTTTCCAAAAAAACAAACAAACAAAATAAGCAAAAAAACTGGCCAGGCCAGGTTCCCCCCAGCATTCACTCCAGGGGTGAGACAATGAGTCAGACCCTCAAAACACCGTGTAAGGACACTGATGGCTTTTCGTCTTCTGCAGGGGGAGGGTGGTTTCTGGGTGTATCTGCCCCACTGTTGGGGCCTAGTCTCCCTGCCTGGCTGCTCCAGACAGGACATCCCAGGGATCCCCTGTTCCAGTCCCCCGCTGGCCCCAGATCTCTGCAGGAGCCAGTGGCCCCACTAGCCTGAACCCTCCAGGGGAGGCCAGCCCCGAGGGCAGGGTTTTGCTCTCTTTGGGATGCTGAGAGGGAGGCTTTGGAGGATGGTAGGGGAAAAAGGTTGTTTTGATTTTTTTAAAAAAAGAAAAAGAAAAAGAAAAAACCTCAGTTACCCCAAAACTATCAGGAAGGAGAATCGGGGTGCTGGGGAACCTCGACACCCACAGGCAAGTCTGACCTGGGTCGGGCCTGTCCTGTCTTTGGAGACCCCCAGGCCCAGGCTATGGGAACTGGGGGGCTGACACCTGTGAGCCTATGCTTCTCTCCAGGGACGAACTGGGAAAGGAAAAAGACTTTTGCAAATGGAAGAGGGCTGTGCCCCTTCCACACCGGAGTCCATGCCAGTGCTGAGTAGTTTCTGCCCACTTCCTTTTTTCAAAAAAAAAAAAAAAAAATTAAGGAGTTAAGATTTTTTTTTTTCCCTCCAAATTCAAAAGAGGTTCTTAACCCAGGGTCTACACGGCGCCTTCCAAGAACCCCTGAGAGTATCTACAAAAACATGGCCCTGGCATGAGCGTGCCAGGGGCACTTTCCAGGGGACCAGCGGCATCTGTGGGTTCTCAAAAAAGGCTTTGGACTAAACTGCATCTAGACACCTTTCGCTGGGGTCCAAGCCTGCGGGCTGTGGCCGGTGCACGCGGGGGAGGCGTGGGGCGGGGGGGACGGGGTGGTGTGTGGGTGAAGAGGTGCCAAGGCCGCTGGAGGCAGGAGACGGGCAGGCTTGGCGGGCTGCGTGCCCCAAGTGGCCGCTGGGTCAGCCCCTTCTGGGGGTGGGGATGCTGGCCTGTCTTGGCTGGGGCTGCCCACTCCCCACCCCGTCAAGAGGGGGACCCCTCAAGTTCCCAGCCATTATGTCCCCTTCCTCCTTGGGCGCGGGCGGAGCTGGTGTGAGGTCCCTCTGGTCCCACGCTGCCTCCAGTGCCAGCTGCTCGGGGGCCGGAGGCCCTGCTCCCAGGCACCTGGGCTGGGGGACCTCCCAGCCTGACACACTTAGTCTAATTTCCTTTCCTTTGTCAGACAGCAGGGAGGATGACAGCTTCCTTTTCGGAGGGACCTTAAAAGCTAGCAACGGTCGCCTCTTCGGCAGGGTTCTGCGCAGTAGAGCAATTTTCTGTCCTGATTCACTTCGTGAGTTTGCGATTGCCTCGTGTGGGTTTTCCTCTCTTTCTTTTTCTTTTTCTTTTTTTTTTTTTTTCTCTCTTTTCTCCTTGTGGCCTCTAGTCTGTCACTTCAGCAAACAAACGATTTTCCTAATGGAGGCCCTGACTGTCTCCTGCTTTCCTCCCCTCTCCTCGCTCACTGCCTGGTGTGAGCTGCTCAGACAGACACCTCTCTCTCTTAGGTGACAAGAACCACAAAGCTGGGAGGCCTCTTGACATTCAACAGCCGTTTTCAAACACCCCTTCGCCTCTGACTGAAATCCTGAAACTGGGCTGGATGGAAGGGGCAGAGGGCAGGGCGGGAGGTTGTAAAGAGGAAGGTGGAGAGAGATGCCCACGGGAGGTGGGTGGGGAGCCGGGTGGGGAGCCCAGAGACCCGACCCTTTGCAAAAAGGCTTTGTCTTTTGTTTGCAAAAATACATCCCAGCTCCGACAGACAGCCCGCTGGCTTTACAAAAGCAATAGGTGCCCTAACCACAGCTTCAACCGTTTCTCCAAAATGCGACAGCCCTCTCCTCTCTCGAATCCTCTCTCCTCTTCGGCAAGAACGTTTTGCAAAGAACAGGTTTAAAAAAAAACAACAACAACAAAAAAAACAAGGCAACCGCTAAAACCAAGAGAATCCCCTCCTCAAGAATTCCCACCACTTCCACCCTCCGTGCACGGAAGGGGTCTTGAAACTTCCCCTAGCGGCTCCCACACTCCCAGAAGTCCCAGCCCCCTCGAAGCCCAGGTGTGCTGGCCTTGGGCTTTTCGACTGTGAGAAAGGAATCAGAGGAGGAAGTAAAAAGCCGAAATTAAATCGTTTCCTCTCCTCTGCCCCCACCAAAAATAAAATAAAATAGGTAGAGAGGTGCTCTTGGTTCTGGTTTGGAGAAACCACAGATCTCTCCACAACCCCCCAGATGTGCAGAGTCTTAAGGAAAGAGATGACAGAAAGAAAAAGCTGAACCAGAGGCCGAAGGCGTGAGGGGCTGAGGGGGAGAAATCGACCACGGAAATCAGGGCAGAGAAACCCAAACCAGAGGCTTTTGGAAAAGTCACTCTGGCCCCTCCCCACACACAAACCACCGCACCGGCCTCAGATACCACCATCTCCCCCTAAAACTTGTAGCCCTACCAAAAAGGAAACTTA
>NW_006431956.1:2104089-2108078 GCF_000325575.1 Pteropus alecto | reverse complement strand
CCGGGCTCCTGGCTGGCCCGCTCTCCCTCTCTCTGCTCGCTCTCTGCCTGCAGCAGCGAGCCTACCTCCCTCTCCTGCTGCCGACTTTCATGCACTGAACATGCAAGGCTGAGTTTTTCTGTCAGCCTAACCGCATCCGGGCTCTATTAAAGTTCCTGGCGTGGGATAAACAATGCAACTGTCGCGTGCAGCAGTCTGAAAATAATTGGATTAGCTAAAACATATCAACTAAATAGAGACAGTCCTGCCCAGGCAGTCAGAGTGAATGTCACCCTGGAAAAAAAAAAAAAAAAAAAAAACCCTGAAAACTGATCTCATGGTCGCTGGGCTCCCAGAGCTCTTGCACGAAGATTTTTAAAGCGGGGTTTTGCCAGCTCTGTCTCGAGACTGCTCATCTCGTCCATAAAAGACAAGTGATTTGTGCCACTTCTACAGGGAGGGCACGGGCAAGGGACGGAATGAATGAGACAGTCACCACCCTCCCCAAACGGACACCCTCCCCACCACCCAAGGAGACACAGCAATCTTCACAAAATCATCTCTAAAAATATAAGTAAACTTCATCTCAGAGAACCTCGAATTCTCTGATTCTACTGCTTCGGTTAGAAAGAAAATTCGTGGTGGAGCATTTCGTTGTTTAAAGCAAGAGTATTTTGTGTGGGTTTTTTGTTTGTTTGTTTGTTTGTTTGTTTGTTTTTTCATGCAAGTGTCTACACCGAGAGAAAAAAACCGCGCTGTCAGCCAAGGTGTGCTTTCTTCATCTTCAGGGAGGATGAGCAGGGGAAACAGACACACACACCTGGGGAGCTTTTGCAGCCCTTCCTACCTCCTCTGGCTTCAGATCAATCGAGAAATATGTCCTAAGATGCCTTCCTGCCTCTACCTGGGCTGTCAGCTCTAGACGATGCTGCAGGTAACCGGCCCCGGTGACTTTTGCTTTTCAGGCGGCTGCTTCCCAGGGCAGAGCCCACCTCGCTCTCTCCCTGAGGTCACAGCCCCGAGCCCCCTTTGCCACGCAGAGACCACGTGGACTGCTTTTGCCAGGGCCAAGTCGCCCACAGAAAATACAGACCCACGCTCTGTACACACGGCTGTCTGAGGGGCTGTCCTCTACGGACTGCGTGACCCCGGCTCAGCTGGGCCGGAGGCACAGTCAGCGCGACTGGGAGGTCTGGAAGGGTCAGGGTAGGGACCTGTGTTGTTTAGGTTCCAGGAGGTTTCGGTTTAGCGTTAAACACGAAAGAGTTATTCCCTCGCCTTCCGTCTGGGCTTGGAAACTGACTAAAGGTTCCTGGCAGAGCCCAGAAGGCCCAGCAGGCGGGAGGGAGAGGGTCTGTGTTTGTGTTTTCTCTTTCCTCCCCCGGCTCTTTGGGGGGTTAAATTAGATGCCACTGGAAGGAGAGGGGACACAGCCCATGCTTTCCCGCATCTGAAATCACATCTCAGGGAGGGCCGGAGCACCGAGCGCCCAGGTCCCCGCGGGGCCAGCCGGCGGGGATGGAGGCCAAGGCGGAGGGGGAGGGGAGACGGCCCCCCGGGGCGCGCAGGCGCCTACCTGTGCTGGATCTCGCCTTGGGCCTGGACTTGCACCCGAAGCCGGTGGGGGAGCCCCCCAGCAGGCTGCTGGGGGGGAAGAGTCCGGAGCTGTATTCCGGGACGTAGGGCGGGTAGGTGGTGATGGGGTGGTGGGCGGAGGCCGCCGCCCCGCCCAAGGTGGTCATGCTGGCCCTCGAGTGCGTGGACTCCAGCTTCATGCTGTCGGCCAGCGGCACCTGGTACTTGATGCACTCCTTCTCGTCCTGCCGGCCCGAGCCGGCCGAGCCCGGCGTGGACAGCGACGGGTCCGGGGAGACGTCCTTCGGCGGGGTGGGCGGGAAGGTGAAGAGGTGCGGGCTGGAGTGGCCGGCCGACAGGGAGGAGGACGAGGCCGGCGGGTAGACGGAGAGCGGCCCCGGGGAGCCGTGGTGGATGGACGTCTTGGAGAAGGGGCTGAGGTTCCAAGGCGAGGCGGTGTGGTGGCTGCCCAGGGCTTTGCCGCCGTCCAGCCAGGGCAGGGACCCGTGCAGCAGAGGCGGGCGGCACACCTGGCTCCCTGCGGCGAGGGGCGGCGGAGAGAAAGGGGGGTGAGAGCAGCCCGCGGCCCTCCGACCCACCTGGGCGGTCTTCCTCCCACCCCGGCCTCTCTGTCAGGAAAATGCCAAAAGCAGGGGGACCTGGGTGCAGGCCCGCTCCCTCTAATCCAGGCGGGGCCGCGAGCACCTTGTCCCGCACACACTTCACCCCCGTCTCCCACACCAATGTCCCATCCAAGCCCGCAGAACGAAGGGCCTGTGTCTGGCACCCAGGAGGTGCTGCCATGGGGTGGCTTATTGGCCTCTCCAGATACACTTTCTAAATCACATCCCCTGAGGTCCCCCTCCAGAACCTGACTTGATTTATTGGTACCCTTCAATGGCCCCACGACCCCCGCCCCACACCTAATCCCAGCCAGCCTGATAAGAGGCCCTGCTGTGAATGGTGAGGCCTGAAGGGCTGAGCCTGGCCGCCCATGAGCAATGCCAGGAAGAGCCACCACCAGAGACACCAGCCTCCCAAGCCCAGGGCAAGAAGGGCGGCGGGGGGTGGGGGTGTGGGGGGTGCTTTGGAGGGGTAGAGTAACCCTACTTCAGGCTGGCTCATAATCGGCAAGGCCTGACATGGGATCTGCAGGGAAATTTTAATCGCTCAGACTGTGGGAGAAAGTTTACAGGGCCGGACGCACCCTGGGATGGCCCTGCCACCCTCCCAAATCCTACAGAAGAAAATAAAATAAGCCCCAGGGGCCCTCAAAGCTGTGATTCTGCCAGTGCGACATGTGAATTTTCACCTGAGCCTGAGACACGGAACTCCAGTTCGTGTGTCTGTCCCACTCACACACGGGTTAAAGGCAGCCGAACCCCAGACCAGGGAGTCCACACACCCTGAGAGGGGTCGATTTAAACTGCAAGTTCAAATCCACACACTTATTGATCTTTTAATCCAGTACCTGCCTCAGCATTTGCCGGTCTGTTTAACCATTAAGAACAATACTGAAACTAAAATCTTAAGAGGGAGGAAGGGGAGGAGAGTGAAGGGGAAGGAGAGCTCTGTGAACACCGAGGGTCAAGATTCATATTATGCAGGAAGTAGTATAGTAAATAATATTAGGTCTGCATCCACCCCGTTTCCACTTAACTGCCGATCTGCACAAAACCAGCGCAAAGGGCGCCCGAGCCGCAGAAACAATTGTTGGAACCCGGTGACAGCAGGGCAGAGGACGCCTGCTGCCTGCTGCCTGCTGGAGGGACTCTGTCATCCGCGCCAAGTAGAGGGACTGGGGCAGACCTCAGGTGGTGGGGGCACTGAGGGAGCCTCACGTTTTCTCTGCCTGAAACTCTGTTGCTATTTCTTCTTCCTCAGGAGCACACACACAGCTGGGGAGCCTTAGAGCTTATGCGCCTAACTGCACGGGGCTGGGCTTCTTGGAATGTTTCCGAATTCTCCCCAACTTTTCAAGGTGGAAGAGAAAGAAAAAAAAAAAAAAAGGACAGGCCACTGGCATGGCCCCTCCAGAACAAGGAGCCCTGGCGGACTCTCGGCTTCCTTTGGGAGCCCGGCGGCTCCAAAGTCGCGCAGGCCGCGAGGAGAGGGTGAGGCGACCTGAAAGCAAAGCCGCAGGAAAATTCTGTGCAGCCGGGAACGGAGGAAACCGCCTGTGTCTTAACCTTAGGACATTGGTCTTGCCACCCAAACGCCTTCGAGCACTAGAATGCCATTCCTGGGAGCCAAGCGGCAGCAGGCCTGCCTACACAGCAAATGCACCAGCTCTGGGGAGAGGTCAAAATCAGGGGTGTGAATAGAGACGTCTCTCGGGCCTTCCTGGAAAAGTGTGGCAGAAGCAGGCTCGCTGGCAGTAGCCCCCGAGAAAGAACTAAGGGGAAACCGGGGGAGCGAGGCCCTTTGCAGGAACC
>NW_006431956.1:2103591-2104061 GCF_000325575.1 Pteropus alecto | reverse complement strand
CAGCCGCGCGGGGACAGAGGGTTGCAGCCCAGCGCCCGCCAGGTGAGCGCCAGGCCCCAGGGCCACCAGCCGCGGAGAGGCGCCTCTGCGACGGTTGTTAAAAACACACTCTTGACAATCGAGAAGGCTCCCTCGCCCATTTCCGGGCCCCGATAGTTTTGAAATGAAGCACTAACTGGGGGCTCAGGCTGGGTCTCCCCACCCCTCGCCCTTCCCCGCCGCCCCGGACTCACCGTGGTGGGTCGGAGGGTACCGCTGCACCGTGGCCCTCACCGAGTTTCCGTAGTAGGACGGGACGTGGTTGCCTTGCCCGTCGATGTTAAAAAGTACATCCACCTCCTCGGGCAGCGGGTACTGCGCGGGGTCCATGTAGGAGTGGCCGAGGCCCGGGTGGTGCGCGTCCGGGTGCTGCCCGTTGAGCACCGCGGGGTGGTGGTGGCTCACCCAGCGCGGCTGGTCCCGTCACCTCC
>NW_006431956.1:2102675-2103573 GCF_000325575.1 Pteropus alecto | reverse complement strand
CTCTCGCCGGGCCCGGAACCCGCGCGTGAGAGGGAGGGCGGTGGGCTGGGCGGTCAGGGGTGGGGGCTGCGGGGCTCTGCAGGTGCGCCCGCCGTCGGAGGAGCGGGGGTCGTCAGTGGGGGAACGGGAGAGGCGGGAGGAAGGATGAGCAAGTGAGATTTCAAAAAAAAAAAAAAAACACCTTCGAAAGGTAGTTTCGCAAAGAGGAAGAAGAAACAAGAAATTCCAAGAAAACAGGTACGGAAGGATAAAGGGGGACCAAGCTGTAAAGGGGGTGGGGGGAGCGAGGGCGGCTGGAATTCTGCAAGCGAGGCTCCTCTGTCGCGGCGCCGAGGCTGAGTCCCTCTCCTCGGGTCACCTGCGAAGGAGGGAAGGGGAGACCTGGATGAGCTCCTGAGCACTTTGGCACCTGGGTTTAGGAAGTCGCACCGCCCGCCCGCGCCCGCGCACCCGGACACGCACACGCGCGCGCAGGCGCCCGCGCCTCCTGCGGAGCACGGAAAACCGGGACGCTGCCGGGCAGGGACCGACTCCCAAGGACGTCCCCGCAACGCGGTGTCCCGGGAACCCGGCACTGCCTGCGCCCTTCCAACTCGGACGACAGCTCCCTCCCTCTGGGGACACCGGTCCCGGACCTTCCTTCCAGCCTCCAGAAACTCTCCAGAACAGGAGGGTTGAGTTTTAAAGGTGGTTAAAGTTCTCCAAAAGGCAGAGGGAGGGGGGAAAAAAACCCAAACTTAAAAAAGAAAAGAGTCGTTGGTACCAACCTGGGCAGCGAGGAGCAGAGAGGAGAAGGAGGCGTGTGACCTGAGGAGCAGAAACTGCCCGGTCGGATTGCGTGGCTCTTCTGGCTCGCGCTCTCTCGGTCTCTCTCTTTTCCTCTCTCTCCCTCTCTCAG
>NW_006431956.1:2098976-2102356 GCF_000325575.1 Pteropus alecto | reverse complement strand
GGTGGGGGCGGAGGGGGCGGGCAGGAGAGAATTCGCGCTCTGGCCCTTTAAATGTGACTCTGGCTCCTGCCAATTCTTTCCGGCTGGGTAGATAATTCCGTGCCGGGGAAAGCGGCCTGCTCCATTCATAAAGTTCATTTCTGCAGGCTGCCTCGCTTTTCCAGACTTTTTAAATGAGCAAATATTTTCTTTTTTCAGTCTAGGGAAGTATTGGGAAGTTTATGGATTTGGGGCTACGTGCATGTAAAAATGATCAGAAAATAAAATTTTTATTGTCAAAGTGCTTAGAGATTTGCCTCTCGAGAGAGAGAGAACTGCCTAAGAGGTCGAGGGAGTCTGGCAGGAGGAATATGCCTTTGATTGAAATGTCCGCGTTACTCTGGGGGTCGTTGTCAACATGCTTTGCAGCCTTTTGCGTTAACAAGCCCCTCAGACGAATGTTTCAGCTGTTGCAGCTGTCCCTGCCAGACCTAATATTTGTAATCGATGTGTGCGTTTGATGCGTGCACAGGACAGAGGAAGAAAGACCCGAACTAGTTTCAAGTGCAGTGAGAGGGGGTCGGAAAGAAGGAACTCGGCTCTTCACTGCAGCTACCTAATTTTCCCCTACTTAACCTGGCTCCCGGCGTGTTTCCCCAGCCCCCTCCACCGACGACCACCCGGCCGCGGAGCAGGACCGCGGAGACCCTCCCCAGGCCCCGCAGCCCCGGAGGACTCGCTCGGCAGGGCCCGGCCGCCGCGGGAGGAGGGAGAGCGGCTCCGAGACGCCCCTCGAGGGGCGGGGCGGGGGCGGGGCCGGAGAAGGGGCCAATCAGCGGGCGAGGCTGCGGCCGGGCCGCGATTGGCCGGCCCCGGGGGCTCCAACCTCCGCGGCCTAAGACTTGGTCCTTTGAGCCACTGCATCCCCTAGCGGCGCGGAAGCTCCTGCAGCCTCCCTGCCGGTAAAGGCAACCGGGGTACGCAGGGGTCAGGCGGGAAAAGAAGGCCCAGGTTCCACCCTCCACTAACCCCCGGCAATGTGTGCGAGGAGAGAGTGCGGGGTTCTCTAGTAGGTTTTCCCACGGACCGTACTGAGCTTGATGCGAGGTTCCATTTGAAAGGAAGACATTATACCCTCTTGCTCCCCGACCTCATAAAATTCCCTACAAATACAGAAATTCGAGCGAGAAGAGACAATCCTTAAAATTAGGTTCTGTAGGATTCTTTTCCTGCGGTGAAGGAAAAGCATCAGTATTCAGCCTTAATTTGGTGGTGAGGCGAGCGTCTTTTTTTAATACACAACCCTTGTAGGAAGATTAGTAAAATTTATTTGAAAAAAGCTGTGGAAACATGGGTCCCCTGTTCTCGGATTTGGAACTTCTCTCGAGTCTAGTCTCCATCTTCTTAAATCTGACGTTTGTTAGAAATCAGGGTTGAGTTCCTAGATGCAGAACAGGAAGAAAATCCTCGTATTAAATACATACCCGCCCGCATGTTTCTCCTGAGCCCCTTTACCCCCAGTTTCTGCGGCGGCCCAGTCAAGGAGCAGCATTTCCCTCTCTCCCTGACCACTTCTCTCTGGGGCCAGTCAAGCCGCCAGCCTCTCCTCCTGCTCACTCCAGCGCGCTCCAAACCTTTTAATTATTTAGTTTCTGTCTAACCTACACAGGAAACCGCTCACAATCGTGGACAGACGAACGCACACACGTTTTTGCTCAAAGTCCCGAGACTAAGATGAAGGGTGGAAGCAGAGGGGGAGAAAAAAATGAAAGGCGCTTCCTCGCGTGTCAGTCCAGGACGAAGAGATGCTCGCCCGCCGGACCCCTGTCCCAAGCCACGCGGGAGTTTCCCAGCGTGGCTCTGCGGTCCTCTGCTCCCACACCTGGAAGCCTTTCTCCGCGGAGAAGTGCTGCCGACGCTACGACTTGAGAATATTAACTTCTGACGCTGAGAACGATTTTTAAAGACAAAGAGAAAAGATTTGTGAGAGGAAGGCCTTCCGGTGCAGCGGCGCCTTACTGATAACGCAAAAAAAAAAAAAAAAAAAAAAAAAAAACCTGGGGGAGGGGGGATTATTTATTTTAATTAAATCACGAGCGCCGAGTCGGGCTGCACTGGGATGGTGAGCCCCACCCCCACCCCATCCCCAACCACCTTGGAAAAATAAAAGATCTCGAAGGCCCCTCTTGGTCTGGGTGGTTTGGAGCTGGCAGAGAGGCGTGGGGGGCTGCGGCTGGATGCCCGGTGTAATGGAGCCAGCCTGTAGGGGGTACTTAACATTTAATTCCCAGCCGGTCCGCCCCTGTTCCCGGACTGACAGTGGGTAATTGGGAAAGAGGACGTTGCTCTTTTGATGGCCCGCGCCGGCCAGTCTCGCCGACGCCACACTGGGTTTGACGTCACGGGCCCAGCCCCAGAGCCGGGAGCATAGAGCAGGGGGAGGGAAAAGGAGAGGAGGGGGATACCAGGGAGGGAGGGCCGAGGTCGGCCCCGGGACCCACGGGGAAGGAAGGGGGAAGGGAGCGCGGCCGGAGAGAGGCTGCGGCGCGTGGCCTGAGGCGCAGAGCGGGGCTGCGGGGGTCTGGGCTAGGCCAGGCGCCGGCCTGACCCGCCGTGCCGGCAAATGCAGGCCCGGCTTCCTCCTCCGGGGGCAAGGGGGAGGGGAGGGGAGGGGGCTCGAGGCTGGGAGAAAGGGAGGGAAGGTGGTCCGGATTCCCCCTCTGCCGTACCCTGCAGAGCTGATCCTGGCCTCCTGCGGAGACGCTCAGTGCCCTCCAGCAGACCTGCCCGCCCCTCCCCGGGCACCCCGGCCCAGGCCTGGTCTACGAGCCCCCCTCCTCCCCTGGAGCGGCCGGCGGAGCTCGGGTGGAGAAAGCCGGGAGGAGACCGAGGACGAAGCTGCCGCCCCGGGCTCCCGTAGGGCGCGAGGCCTCCCTCAGCAGGGTAAGGGGCTAGCCAATGGCCTGGATGCCTGGGACCCTGGGGGCAAGTATCTGGGAGCCGAGCAGGAGACGACGCAGCCGCCGCCCTCCCACCACCACCACGACCCCACCCCCCAGGAGCCGAGTCCCTGCGTGTGGCGGCAGGAGCCAATTTGGCCTATCTGCAACGCCAGGCCTCGAGGCGGCTGCTTTAGGCGTCAAGTTGAGCGGGGTGTGTGTGCCCTCTTGGGGAAAGGGTAAGAAATGGAGCCTGACTTTCTCTCCTGGGTCGGGGTAAGCTGGGGGACCCCCCCCTCAACAAACGCCCATGTACAGGTCCCACCCACCCTCCCTCCGCGAGCGCAGAGGCTGCCCGGATGGAAGCGGGGAACCCGGTCCCGCGGGGCAGAGGGGAGGAGCTTGACCCCCAGGCTCACCCCTGGGGTCTCGGGACCCAGAGATCGGAGATCCACGAAGCCA
>NW_006431956.1:2083967-2098902 GCF_000325575.1 Pteropus alecto | reverse complement strand
GCCCGCGCGCAGCCCGCAGCGGGAAACCAGAAAAGCCGAGCCTCGGGGTCGAAGTCATAAAGTTACTAATCCCGCGCAGGGGGAGTGAGCGTGCCTCGGGCCGCCTGGGGCGGTCATTTGAGCGTGTTTACTTAAGGACTTTGCAAGCGGAGCGCGCGCGAAACAGTCGGATTTCCAGCGAGGCAGCAAATATTTGCAAGCGAGAGAAAGAAGCGGAGCCGGGCCGCGCCGCCGAGTCCCTCCCCCCGGAGCCGCGGCGCCGGCCTGGGCGGACCCGGCCTCACAGTTAAAGACAGAAATGAAGCCGGGGACCTGCGGGGCTGGGGGCGGGGAGGGCGCAGAGCGACAGCAAAGGCCAGAAATTGGAGCGCGGCCCCGAGGCCCAGGCGAGCCGGGGGCTGGGGGAGGAGAAATCCCTTCCCTTTCCAGCTCGATCAATCTTCCTTGGCTGCGATCGGTCAATAAAAATGGTGTGAACCAGCCGTGGTCGCTGTGCGTCTGGGGAGGAAGTGGAGGCCAGAGGTGCCGAGGCCGGCGCCGGCGCCCCTTACCAGCCCCGTTCGCACCTGGGCGGTCTGCAAGCCCCAGGCCGGCGGCCAGTTCGTCGCGGGGAGCCCAGCGCGGCCCCGCGGGGCCTTTAATTGGGTGTCTCCATTTTAATAGTGGCCATTGTTGGAGCAATTAGCGAGAGACAATCACCGCCAAGAGGCGTTTAATTCGATTCCCCGCGCCGGCAGCCGCCCGGGCGAGGGGACTCTGGAGGAAGAGCGAGGGCTGGGAGGGAAGATCTGCTTTAGGTCCGCTCCCTTCCTTGCGGGTTTTTGTCTGGGGTGTGGAAGTTTTAACGGTGGCGAGTTGAAAGCGGCGCGAGAGCGAGCTGGTCCTGGTTCTGGACAGGGAGCACCGGTCCTGGGCCTCGCTGGCCCCGCGGGGCGCCCCCGGGACCGCAGCGCCTGCTGGCAGCACGCGTCTGAGCTGCGGCTACGCGCCTGTCCCCGGTGCCTGCTGAAGGGAGGAAAGCGGAGACGACAGGGAGGTAGAAACCGGCCTCCCCTCTCCCTAGCCCCGGGGAGGCTAGCCCCCACCTCGATCACGCGAACCGCGTCCCAGTTTCCTTCCTCATCGGGGAGGAGGGGCAAGGCAGAAAGAAGCCCCTGTGGCGCGCGCACCTCCCTCTCCACTGAGCCAGCCTCACCGCCCCCTCCTCCGCCTCGGCCCTCGGATTAGGTTACCGCGGCCGGGCGAGGATTTTTACTGGATACGAGAATAGCACAGGTAAAGCTGTATAAACAGCCCGCCGGCTGCAGGACGGGAGGGTTACGCCGGGGACACGGCCCCAGGCGCCACCGCCCGGCCCCGGCCGCGCGGGTGAAACGGCGCGGAGCCGGCTCCGGCGCGGCGCCCCGAGACGGCGCAGGTTAAACACACGCCACGTTCTCTCTGTGCGGTGCCCACCCAGGCCCGTTCCCTCTCCCGCATGAGCTGAAAGGCAGAGTGGGCAGCGAAATCCAAAGGCGGGGAGCCACGCGCAGGCAGAGCGGGCAGGGGAGCTGTTCTCTTGGAAAGAAACACAGCGCGTGAGGGACCTGGGGGAACGCGGGGGGAAGGGGACCCTCCAAACTCACTGGCAAAGGGAAGATGCTGGAGGTGGAAACGTCAAAGGGGAAGCCCGCGGGAACTCAGGCGCGAAGGGCGCCGCGCGCGCCACTCTCCTCGCGTCTCCCACGCCCACCCGCCCCAGGCCTGAGTTCCACCTGCCCTGGGAAATGAGCCATCGCTTTGGGGGGCGGGGGGGGAGTGGTGATGTGTGGTTTGATTTACTTTTTTTTTTTTTTTTGCTTATTCATCTATCACCGGTTAAAAATCGGAAGGAAACCCGCCCGGGCCAGGAGAGGAGCCGCGAAAGATGCGAAGCGTCAGAGAGAGATGCGCCGGGAGATTACCGCTCCCGCGCCGCCCGCCGCCCGCCGCCGGCCCTGCCCTCCAGCTTCGAGGGATCCTGGCCCTCCTGCCGCGCGCCCCTCTCCTCCCCGGTCGAGAAAACCCCTCTCGGAGCGAGATAAAAAATGGGGCAGGTGGGAGTGCAGCGGAAAGGGGGAGGAGGGAGCGAGAGGGCAGAGGGTTTCTGTTTGAAACTGAACGACGCTCAGGTCCGGGGGCTGACGGAGCGGGGAGCCCCGGGGCTGGACAGAAGAGGAGGATTTCCCCGGGGGAGGGTGAATGGAAAGGAGTGCGAGTCACCCTGGAAGGGGGGCGGAGGGAGGGCGCACCTCCCAGCTCCCCCCACTCCCCTACCCCCCCCCCGCCCCGGCCTTGGCGGTTAGGGGGACAGGTGGGCGCCTCAGAGAAAAGGAAGGGATGGAGGGCTTCCAGCTGGTCCGCGCGGGGCCCCGGGGCCGCAGGCCTCTGATCCGGCCCTGAGCGGTCCCACTGACTCTGGAGGGGCCCGCGCGTCTGGACCCAGGCTCCGCTCCGACGGTGTCCTCAGGCGACGCCGCTAAAGCCGCCAAGACTCCCAGGGAAGGCAGCGACCAGCATGCCCGGGGACTGGTCGGCAGGCGGGACTCACCCGGGCGAACCCCAGGCCCCGCATGCTTCGGGTGAGGGCGGGTGCACGTGGGCCCCTGACCCACTCCCCAGGACCCGGCCTCCTGGCTTGGCGCTGGCCGCCTGACCGCCCTCACCTCCGGCCCCAGCCCGGAGCCCTGGACGCGGGCCTCGACCGCCTCTCCTCCGGCCACTTCGGCTTGTCACTGCAGGAGGAGGGCTTTATCTTGGGGCTATTGTGGCCTTACTTCTCTAGCTTCGCCCGAAAACGGGGGTGTGGTTGTCGCTGGACAATCGCCGGTGGGCTTCAAGGGGAGGGGGCGCCCACACGGGGAGCGAGAAGACGGGGGAGGCGATTTCGTTCTCATCAGGAGCCGGTAGACAGGAGCTCCGAAAAGCGGGAATTGTTCGCGCCTTCCCTCGGACACGCCGGAGCCCCCGCGGTCACCTCCGCGGGCCTGCGCCCTCCGCTCCCCGACGTGCGCCCTGCCGGCCGCCACCCCGTGGACCCCAGGCAATTTATTATATAAAACGACACAGCAGCCTCACGCGTGCGCCCGCAGACCCGCGGCGAGGGACACCCAGGGAACCGGCACAACGTTCTTCCCGCCCTTCCGAGGACCGCACCTACCGCCACCAGCTCTAGACCCTTGTGTCCAGCGGCCAGAAGCAAAGTGGGGCTGGGACTCCAGCTCGCGGGCGCCTTGGCCGAACCGGCGCTTGCGGAACCTCTCTGGGTTACTTCGACCATTAAGAGAAGGATGTGGTCCCCACACAAAGACCGCGCGAAAAGAATGTGAGCGCGGCCGCCCTGCCACGCGGCCCAGAAGTGGCTACAATAACCCAGGGACGGACACCGGGCTTTCGGACTCTGCCCCCGCACACCTTATCGGCTCCCTAATGCCACATCCGACAGTTCCTGCCACACCTTGCCTTAACCTCCGCAAGAGAGGTTCTCGGCCACCACATGCCGCCACATGCCTGCCCCTCCGCAGGCTCTGCGTGTGGCCCTGGGCTGCTCCGGGTCGCAAGAGAGAGGCTCCCTCAACCAGTGCTGTGGGTGCCCACTCCCGTCCCTTCTCCACACCCTCACTCACCCCCATGCCATGTACCTTCTACAAAAAGGCAGGGCAGAAATATCAATAAAGGAAAATGCAGCTCCTCCTGCCTCTGCGCTTTTGGTAGGCAAACCGACCCACCCCTGAGTCCCCAGGGCTGGCACAGGTATCTTGTGTGGAGTGGAGGGTGGGCCCACGGGGTCCATGGCTTGTGTACCCAGAACCACTCACTGGTATCCTCAAAATCCAGCTGGCTTCTCAAACCAGGAACCTTAGGCCTGCAGGGCAACTGGCTGGCAGCTGGGCCTCCTGCTCCATCCCATGCGGAAGTCGACAGCGGCACCCCAAAACCACCTGGGGCTTGGACACCGCACCCCAGCCCGGATTTAAATGGGCAGGAAACACTTTCCTCAGAATCGCACAAACGTGTAAGAGGTTTCATGGCCACCCCGCTCCCACAACCAGCCATCTAGGCCCTGCAAGCACCTCACATCCAGACACCTGGCTCTGCTCTGCCCGCCTCGCTGGGACTCCCTGCCCCAAGCCTGTGGCAGGACCGCCGGCCCCTACACACACCTTCCCAACACAGCCGCCAAGGGGGACAAGGGCTGCAGATGCTACTTTATTATTCGTCCCTTTAAATTTCATCATCTCTCATCCACCACCCAGGCGTCCCTAGTGACTGTGACTGACGGAGGAGAAAAGGACCAGGAGACACGAGGACCAAAGCAGAGGGGGGACCCCGCCGGGGGCAGTTGTCCGTTCCTCTTCCCTGGACCCAGTCGCCCTCGTCAGTCCCCTCAGGACCCTGGCTGGGTATCTGGAAGGAGGCGAAAATGTCCGAAAGCAGCTCTGCCCAGATTCTCCCAGCCTCCCTCGCATTTTAACGTTCTCTCTCTTGGTTGGGACCTGCCTCCGATTAAGTGACGTCTTGGAGGTCTTGTTTGTCGGTCCAGTGTCCCAGGAGAAAGTAGAATTCTTGTCCCCTCTGTCCAGTGTCCCAGGAGAAAGTAGAATTCTTGTCTCCCCATGACCGTGGGCACCCTCTCAGAGCCTATGGTTTTCTTACCCACTTCAGGGCGCTCCAGGAAGCAAAGGCGCCTCCCAGTCACCAGGTCCCCCCCTCCTGGGGGGGTGCCAGATGCCCACACATCTGGGCTCCAACTTTTATCTCACAGAGCACAGCTGTTTCTTTAATTATATGCAGAGACAACGAGCCTAAACACACACTTGTAAGCGGAGGGAAATAAACATGAAATTGACACTTGGACCTTGCAGCCACCTTCAGGAGAAGGCTGAGCTGCTTCTCCGCAAATGGGCTTTTCCCCCCCAGTCCTCTGCACCCCTGATATGGAAAACACGTGTCTGGCCCGTCCCGTGTATTCCCACCACCTTTATTTCTCCGCTTAGTTTTTCTTCGCGTGCCTCCCGTTCCCAGCTCCCTTCTCCAAACAAGGACACACGCACATGCACACACCGTGCTCGCCCAAGGTCACTGCAGAAAAGCCCAAGATTTCCAGTGACCAGAAAGAACAATAGGACCGAGGTCTCGGTCACTTTCTTCCAGGGGCAGCTGTCCCTTTGCGGTCGAGACCTCCTTTTAATTCTCTCCACGTGGAGCGCGGAAAGCGGGTGCAGAGTTAGAGGAGATAGCGACATTCACTGACCTGGGTGGCTCGCTCCCGCCGGCCAGCTGTTTTTTATTTTTTTCCCCCCCACGACTTGCCGGAGAACCGAAGGCAGAACTGACAGGCAGACTTGGCCACCGTTGTTGCCTCTGTGGTCCCCGCCGCCCCAGCTGGTTACGGCATCTCACGCAGGCTTCCAGCAAGAAGTAAACCCTGGGTGATGTGCATCCTTCCTAGCAAGCCCTCCCTCCGCCTTCTCCTGCTGACTGTAGACAGCAGAGCTCTTCCGGGTTGCGAAGGGGGAAAGGGAGGGAGGGCAGAAGACTGAGCCAGGAACGAATCTCACCCCCTTTTGCAAACATGCAAACCACACGCGAGGGGTGGGTGATGCCGGCAGAGTTTGGGGGATGGGGAAAGATTGCCTGACATGTGACCAGCCCCTGGCTCCTGCAAAGCCCACTGTCTCTGGCAGGGTCAGAATTAACAGTGTAAATGTCATCGGCAGTTGACTGGGTCGCTAGCTAGCCACCGTAGGTGTAAAGACTTTTGTAGAGTTTCCTCCCATTTTTGGAGGAAGTGGGGACCCCGTGGGAGCATCTAGAGATACAACTGATGGCCACCATTACAGGGCCCATGTCCCATGGGGCTTTCCCTCTCCCTTCTGACTCTTCCTCCTGTTTCTGTTTATGCTGACACCTCAGAAACGCCTGCACGCTTCAGCCACCGCCGGCCAGTAAGTTAGAAAAAGCAGGATGGATGGTGGGGGACTGGGCTCTGGGCCTCCTCCCAGTCTTTGGCCCTCTTCCTGGCGGGTGTGAAAGCGTTTGGGGGCAGGGGTGCCTATGCACGCACTAAGTAGAGGTTTGGGGAGGGGCTCTCTGGGGGTCCCAACTCATAAAGAATTGTAGGGAAAAGTTACTTTTTAGGACAGTGAGATAAGAGAGAGAGACAGAGGAAGCTCTGAAGATAAAATGTCTAAGGCAAATGACCTGTGAGTCCACCCACTGGACTCAGCGAGCTGCAGCCCTCGTGTGAAGCCCCCCCACTCCCGCACCGCCCCTGCGGATACGAATAACCCACGGAGGAGTCTGTGGAGACAAAATTTCTGCAAGAGTAAAGTGAAACTCTATCAACACTAGGGGAGAGAGGTCAGGGTCCGTTTGTTTTGACAGGTAGAGCTTTCCCTTCACAATATTTATACAATGAGAATATGGAGACTGACTTTAAAAATAAATACATCTTTGGGGAGAAATAAAATAAAACCTGTCCACTGCCCAGAAAGGAAGTCAAGAAGTTTCTGGTGCCGGAACCAGGTAGGAAAGAGTCGCCGGCTCAGAGGCGCACAGTGTTCGGAGGCGGCTGTCGGGTTGGAGGGAGGCCGAGGCCATTGGACAGCAAGGCCAGGGACAGCTGGGCAGCGCCAAGGAGCGCGGCGTGAGGGCAGAGCTGGCCGTGGAGCCTGGTGTCCGGAGAGCGGGTACAGACGCTGCCCAGCCCGGGGAGCCTCGCGCTCGGGATGGGCCGGAGCTGCGGGGACGCGGACGCGGCCTCCAGCCGCCCCCGGACCCCGGACACCGCAGCTCCCGGTCGCGCCCTCCGCTCCCACCCTCGGGGGTCCGGGCTGGAGCCGAGAGCGCGGAGCGAGGGGCTCGTCATTTGCCAGCCAGGCCAGGGGAGGAGAAGGCCGCCGCCCCCGCCCCCCGCCGCGCCACGGAGGGGGCCCCGGAGCCCACCTCCGTCACGAGCTCAGCCCCTCCTCCGCCCTCCTGCCCTCGCGCGCCCGCCTTCCGCCACCAAGCGGCCGAATCCAGCTCCCTGGCGCCAGGGCGCGGAGTCGGCGGCGCTGCGCCTCTGCGGACGCGGGGGAGCAGGCCCTCCTCCTGACGGCTTCACCCCACCTGTTGCCCGGCCCTCCGCGGGGGGCTGCGTGGGCCGGGCCGGGGAGGCGGCGACGGCCAGGGGGCTCCGGGGCCCTGTAGGATCCCGAGACCCCATCGCGCCTTGTCGCGCGTGCTGCCACTTGGGGAACTGGACTGCGGGCCCCGGGAGGGGTCATCCGTCACGCAGACGGTGACAATTGTCTCCTCGGCCTCGGTGTTAGCTGTACCCCAACTCGTCGTCCACTAGGCCCGTGGGGGCCCTTTGCGTCTTCCTCCGAGCTGTCCTCCCCGCTCTGGCCCCTCTGGGAGGGGGGGTCACAATATCCCACGTCCTTCCCCCCCCACACACACACCCCGAGATTCTCCTCCAACTGCAAAGCCCAAGTCCCGTCCCTTCGGTCCCTTCGACCCAGATCCCGCCCGCAGCCCCGGAGCCAAGTCTGGTTCCCGCTCCCGCTCCTCCAGGCGCTCTGGGCCACCGCGTCCCCGCGCGCGCCCGCGACCTCCGGGGTTCCGGCGGGGCTGGCGGCCCCTCTCTGCGTTCCTTTTCTGCCGACGCGGGCACTTGCTCGTCTCCGGGTCTAAAGTGACCGGTGAGGGACTGAGAAACGTAATCGTACGCGCCGCTCCCCCGTCACCCCAATACCACCTCTAGCAAAGGAAGGCTTCATTGGAGGACATTCGGCTGCCAGACACTCAGACTTTTAAAAAGAAAAACAACCCAACGGACGCAATGAAAATCTAACTGGTTTTCAATTTGATGGTCGGACAGAGGCAACGCTCAGCGAAGAAATGCCAGCTGGGCGCTCCCTGTCTTAATGGACTTACGGGCGGACCCTGCCACTAGCTGGGGAAACGAGAGCGAATTATTCCGGGAGGGTTGGGGGAGACCTGACATTGGGGCAGGTGGGGTGAGGAAAGGAGAGAATTTATCTTGAGAAGTAAAGTGAGGCGCTGGGCGCTTCGTCGGACGGGCTGAAGATTTATTCACGATTGGTGGACGCTGGCCCCTGCACACTGTAAAGATGCTGCTTTAATGAAGCCACAAGTCGCTTTCTGAATTTTAAAAGCTCCCACTCTGTCTCGCTGATTCGTGGTTCGGGTCTCTGTGCGTGTGTATATATATTCGCGCGCGACAGACAGAGCACAGCGGCCCTTCGCTGTTCCCCGGCCACTGTCTGAGTTAAAGGCTGAGGGCCAGGGGATCCCCGGGTGCTCAGAGCCTGCCCCGGTCCAACGAGCCAGAGGGGATAGGGTGACTTCTCTCCCAAGATTTCAGCACTCTCCGATGACCCGTTTTATTGAGAAGTCCTTGCTTGGGGCGAGCGAGAAGGCAGGGACCCAGCTCTCTGCCACGCACAGACGGCACGTGCCCCTCAGGTGCCTCTCACCTATGGCCAGCACCCCTGCCCACCGTACCCTGCTGCCCCTCTCCCGGGGGGGATGAAAGACCTCAGGCCTCTTAACCCCTTAACCCTGGATAGGAGGTCCTCCTTCCTGGGTTTAGATTCAGAGGCTGAACCAGGTAGAGACATGTTCTGAGGCTCCTTCTGGGCCTGGGGACGGAGCTTGGTTGGGGGTCCTTCCCGGAGGCAATCGCGCCATGCTAATTATACGGCACCAGCATCCACCGCTTTAAGTCGCATGTCGCATGGGGCCACATGCCTCCAAGCAAAGGCTTTTGGTTGAATTTTAAATATAAAGGGAAGTCACCGGGGCTTGTGGAGGTGGAAGGTGGATCAGTAAATGACTAAATAGATAACAGAAATAGTGTGTCCTGGATCTCTGCCACCAGCACGTAGATGTGAAGTTCACCTGTTGGATAAAGAAAAAGGAGAGAGACCTTATGGGAAGAAATAATCGCTGGCAGGATCTTCAATCTTTCTAAGATGTGTGGCCACTTAGAGTTGCTCTACGCAGGGCTGGGGACACGGTATATTTATTCTTCCGGGTTTCCAACACCCCGTTTCTTTCCCCTAAAACACAGGTGGTCTTTTTCTTTCTGCCTACGGGTCTTCGGCATCGCTCCCTCATCCTTTTTTCTACCTTCCAGTACATCCCCTCACACTGGTTTAGTTAAGTTCCCTCTCCGCCAGATGAAAACGCACTCAACATTAGCCTTGGTTTGAAAGTTCTAATCTTTCAATTCCACTCATTGAGATTTAATTTATTATAAATGCGTAAGGGGGAGGGGTTGTTGAGAGGCTGTAAATGGGATCTGGGGTGGGGACAACCAGTTCTTTCATTTTCTTTTTTATTTTTTCTTTTTCTAACAGAACATTTTTATGAAACTCAACTTTCAGGTCAGTGACTTTGCCTCTGCCTCCCCGCCCAAGAAGACGGCCTGGTTGGGGGATGACAGGGTGGTACGGGACCCTTGTCCTGTCCCTGGTCGGGGGCGTTGGGTAGCGTGGAACCCTGGACGTCTCAAATGAAAGTTTCACGAAGCAGTGGCTGGAAATTTAAAAAAAAAAAAAATTCAGACCTATTCCACCCAGGCGCCCTAAATAAATAGCCCCGTTTGCAAATTCCTATCAATTATTACATGATGGGAAAAAATCCTATCTGAAAATAAAGCACGTGGACGTGGAGAATTTTAATTAAATCTTACTGTGGATATAATAACATGGAAGTGATTTTTCATTCGGCGCTTGCCTGCTCACCAGTGTTTTATGGCGTTTTCTTGCCTCTGACTTTATTTTAAAATATTAGACGAGGTGGAGAATTATAAACGAGTCTTTCCTTATCTGTACTGCTCACATATCCAGGATCAGAGGAGCTGATTAAGAAAGAAGTCAGAGGCAACGTTGGATTCATAATGATTTGGAATAATGAATCCTTATCTCTGCTTTCCAGATTATCTGCCTTTCAGCTCCCAATGTTTTGTTACATGGGATAATTTATTGCATCTAATACATCACAATGAATCTGATGGTAGAAAGTGATGGCCAATGTTGTGAAAAGGGGACTCTTATTTTTTATCCCAGGGCAATGAAACTGCTTTTTGCAGTTTTTAATTGGGAAAATATAAGGTAGATCTGATAAAAAAAAAAAAAAGCGCTGGGTATAATCTTGCCTGCTCCCCGCTTTACCATGCTGCTCTTTAATTAGTGTGTCAATTTCAGGCTGAAATTAACAAGATCGACCTGAAACCAGTGCTTAGTTTCTCCCCAGCGCCCAGATCCTAATTTTTAACATGATTTATTTTTATGAAAAAGGAGATAATTAATCATAAACACTGACTAAAGCACAGAGCCAAGTTAAGATAAAATGCCATTTGCATCTTTATATTGAAAGATAGCAATAATGTTAATTTTTCTGAGATTTTCTCTCTCCTAACCATCTCCTGCCCCCACAAAGCGCCCATTCTGACCGCCGCCCACCCCAGCCTCATTCCAAGTGAACGAGAAAAAAAAATCAATTCCAGGTTTCTTCCAGAATTCATTGCTCTCTTTTTCAAAGTATTATACTTATATGTATATGTATATATGTATATGTATATATGGACATGTATATATGGACGTATATGTGTGTATAGCTTTTCTGGCTTTGTCAGCACTTGCAGAATGTGCACGGGTGGTGGGTGGACCTGCCTGTTGTTCTCCTAGACACCCCTCCTAGACCTACCCTCATCATCTCCCCTCCATTTTCGAGTGAGAAAGCAGAGGACACACATCTCATTTAATGGTTAATTAGTTACAATAATCGGCATTTTTGTTTCCTTTGTCTTTTGCCTTAACGCCAAAGGAACAAAAGCCATCTAAACGCAACAGGCTTTACTCTCTGCCTCTTGTAGGATGGATTTCAGAATCCAAGGCTATGGCCAGAGCCTCCCCCGCCTCCCTCCATGACAATAGCAGCCACCTCCAGGCTTCAGGAAGTTGAAGGGGCAGGAGCCACTGGTAATTTGCTCTTTAAGCTTTTTGTGCCTGTTGATTACTTTCTGGTTGCTTGGATTAAACAATTGTTGCAAATATGCAAACCAGTGAGGAGAGATTCATACATATTCGCTCTCCAATTGTCCCTCCTGACGTCAGATCATAATTTGCTGGTAATTGGATGGCTTGCACCCGAATAATGCTCCTCTGAAATTCTCCACGTTTCTCTAGGTTGCAGTAGATTTCGTACTGGGAGGTGGGAGGAGGACTTGATCTTTTTCTTTCTTTTTTTTTTTTGAAAGAATTCTTTTCTGTTTCCTGTAGTTGCTATTGTCTTTCTTCTTCTCCTACACTTAAGTACATTTACTTCTGAAATGCGAGGATATGGAGTTTGTTTCTTGGGAATACGATTTTACAGACGGTCCCCGAGTAGGTTGAAGAATGTTGAACACAGCGGGGAAACATGGAGGAAGTGGGGATGCTGTTGGGGAACAGCACATCTGGGTATAATCTATAGCCCGGACTCCTTTCCTGCCTTGGCTTCGATCTACAGAGTCCTGGATGTCACCCTTCCCACCATTCAGAGCTCCTCTCCTGAGACTGCCTTAGGCTCCCAGCTAGCTGGAGTTCGAGACTCAATTCCCAAGTCTGTCCCACACTCTCAAAGTGGGCAGCCACGTAATCACAGATGTTAGAAGCTCGAATCTCGATGATAAAGATATTTCAGATTTTGGGTGGTGCGAGAGAGAGAGAGACCTGATTTTGTGATTTTCTGGGATATTTTCCTTCCTCTCTCAGTTCCCTTTGGCCTTAGTGGACGGACCTCAGACGTCTGGTTCCAGTTTCGTGTTCGACCCTGTGTGACGCCCCCTCCTTCCTCTCTCCTTCTCTGTCTCCTTCTCCTCCCTCCCCTCCTCCCCCTCCCCCTCTCTTCCCTCTCTTTAGGACACATGACTCCCAGAATTTCAAGTATCAATTATAAAGAATATTCATTTCTCAGCCCCAACCGGTGAAGTACAGATGATCTGATAGGAAGAAAAAACCCCAGAGCTCCCCTAGATGAAACAGGCCAGCGGAGCCTACTGGGCCGTTCCCATGCCCAGGTGAACATTCAATTTCCCAGCATTATCTCCGCACTTAAACTCGCTTTCTCCATTTCTGTGCCAAGATAAATTTGCATAATATTTGCAGCTGTAATTAGCTGATGAGCATCTCCCAGCCTCCCCTTTTGTTTCTCTCTGCATCTGGTCTTCCATTGATGCCACGTTTGATCTTTAATAGACAGGATTCCCAATAGAGGACCGCGTATCTTATCTCCTCGGCTCCAAGATCTTCTAAGAAGGAGGGAGGGAGGGAGGGAGGGAGGGAGAGACGGGGTTTGGGGAGAAGAGCGAGTGAGGAGAATGAAGCTTCGCTCATCAGAGTTTGCAAAGGTGGCGTCGGAATAAGGTGTAAAGTGATGGAACACAACCGAATCCGTGGACAATCACAGTGGGTGGGGGTGGGAAGAGGCGGGACCGGCCTCTGGGAGTGGGGGAGTCTGGAATACGCGGGCTATCATTTAGAGAATTCGGGAGGGGGGTCGGAGAGCGTGGGCTGAGACCTGGAACACGGATGGGGTGAGGGGACCGTGAGTATCAGCCAGCCCCAACCGCGTGGCCCTTCCTCCTTTTCTGGGGACACGTCATTGCCAGGGTTTGAAATAAGACACTCTGTTGGGGGGCTGCCCTCAAGGAAACACTGGAACTTTTTGAGACCAGACGACAGTGTATCTGCCCATCTGTATGACTCTCGCTGGTAGAGGGCACAGCAGTCCTGAATTTCTCTAATGCTATGGACACTGTGGAAAAGAAATAACTGCCCCCTTAAAAAAAAAAAGAAAGAAAGAAAGAAAAAGGAAAAAGAAAAGAATCAGAAGAAAAAGAGAAAACAGGAAAGACGAGACGAGGGACTATTAAAAGGAGGAGACAGGGAGTCCACCTCAGCGAATGGAGTCACCTGCACAGGTGGAGCAGGACCAGAAAAGTGTCCCCTCGCCTCGTCCTGCTCGCCATTGTTCTGTTAGTTTTTCTGACTTGGGTGGCGGCGGGTGGGTGGGCAGACGGATCGGAGGAGCCACTGGGTGGATCGGTATTTGTGGGAATCCGGAGGGGCACAGGGAGAAAGGAAAGGGAAGAGGGAGGAGGAGGGAAAAAAAGAAGACGAGAAAGAGTCGCCTTTCATGCCAATCATTGGAACAAATAGCTAACATTTAACGTTTACACCCGCACTGGCGGCGCCCTGGCGCTGCGCGGACCTGGAGCCGGGGCTAAAATGTCGCGAAAGCCTTTGGAGAAACGACTCTCCAGCTATCAGGTTCTCCTCATCCCCCCCTTTCGCGAGGCTTCGGTTTCAGGCTGGACTTGTCCAATGTCTGCGCCGCTGCTGGGAGCTCCTGGATGAGTGTCCAGGAGGCCAATATCAAATAGCGCCGGGGTCAAGGCGATTTAGTTAGCCGTGCGGGGCGCTCGGGACTTGGAACTTGTGTGGGACCCGCGGGGGAATGAGGCGGGCGGAGGGAGGGAGGGAGGAAGGAGGGATGGAAAGAGGGAGTGGAGGAAGGAAGGAAGGGAGGAAGGGGAGACCCAGACACAGGTGGGCTGAGAGAACCCCACAAGTCTCCACACCCTTGCAGGGCAAAGTAAAGCTCTCAGTTTCCGAAAAGTCCCATAAAAGTTTTGTTTGTTTGTTTGTTTGTTTAATGAGGCCAATTTTCTAAAGTGACTTTAAGAAACTGGGCTCTCGTCAGCGTGTGCCTTTGGCACATGCATTACCTCAGGGCCTCAGTTTCCCCCACGTGCTGAGGGGCTTGAACTTGATGGTGGTTAAGGTCTCTTCTTGCTGGGGACAGAGGGTAGGCTGCGGGCGTGGGGCGGTTACAGGGGAGGGAGTGGAGCGTGCGGAGGTGACCTGGGGACCTGGGACCGCAGCCTGGCCACTCTGACTTCCAGCAGAGAGGGCCATAAACCTCCTCAGCACAAGTGCTGAGGGCCCCCCAGTCCCCAGAGCTCTGCGGTCAGAAGCAATAGCCACCATTCTGGGGGCCCCGCCTGGGGCAGGCCAGCTTCCCTGCCTGGCCCGCTAGGGTCCTCGGGCGCTCTCTCCCCGGGGTCTTGTGCCTCCTACGGGTTTGCAAAAGGGAACAACTTTTTTTTGGGGGGGGGTGAGGAAATTCCCAGCTCCAGTGTCGGAGCTAAAGTCCCCGCAGGCTCCGCACCCAGAGGAGGAGTTAGGAATCGATTAACCGCAGGCGGCTCCTTAGGAATTGAGGTTCCCCCCCCCACTTTATTTTTGAGCCCCGGTTTCTGTGCTGGAGGTAGAGGCAGGCACGTGTGCGGGTGTTTCAGCCGCGCTCCAGGCACTGGGGGGAGGTCACAGGCGGGAAGTGGGGTGCATCATACTCGACGATTCATTTACGCGAACCCCGAGGCGAAAATCGAGTGGAGGCAGCACGCAGCCCGCAAGAGGCTGCTTCGAAGGCTGCTCTCAGGCTCCAGGGCTGGGAACCGGGGGACGCCCACCCCCCATCACTCCCCCTCCGGTGTTGCTCGGGGGTCCGGCCAAGGCTGAGCGCCAGGCCCGGGCCTCTCTGTCCAGTGCCCGTGAGCCTGCAGCCTGGGCCTCGGTGCGGGAGGCTGCGGGGCAGTGAGGGTGGGGGGGACTATGGGGGGCGGGACGCGAGGATTTCCCCGAGCGAGCGGCGGCGGGGGTTGGGGGGGGCTGTCTGCTTCAACGCCCCTCCTTTTGGCGAGTCTCTTCCCTCTCCTTGGTGTAACTCTCCATGAGAGTCATGAAGACGAATCGCGATGCTACTTTCTCCTTCTGTCTCAAATTAAAACGAGAGAGAGAGAGAGAGAGAGAGAGAGAGACGCGCGCCCCCACACTCGCGTCCGGGCCGGAGAAAT
>NW_006431956.1:2057091-2083726 GCF_000325575.1 Pteropus alecto | reverse complement strand
AGAGAGAGAGAGAGAGAGAGAGAGAGAGAGAGAGAGAGAGAGAGACGCGCGCACCTCCACTAGCGTCCGGGTTCCGGAGAAATTCTCAAATAGAGCAGTGTAATTTCTCAGTTGGTTTTGATTGACATACTGTCCCTGGGATCATGTGTTAATCCCTTCTTCACTCAAGCCTTTTCATAACTCATTTCTCTCTTGCTAGATGGGGCCTCTGATGGTTACCGAGGCAACGACGATAGCACTAAGCTATTTCCCTCTCTGCGAGGAGACCATTATTCCGCATGCATAGGCCATTTGCAGCAGAGGTCGTCACAAAGTCATTCACAACACAGCACACGTTTATTAAACTTTTATTCTCCTTCCCCCCGACACAGAAACTAGTTTGCACTTGTACCGGGGGCGCCATTGTCCCGCTCTCTGCTGGCGGCGAGTGCGCCGAGGGCGTGGGCTCCACGCGACACCCCTGGACACACCTGTGCCGGGGCCAGGGGTCGCTCCGCGTCCCTATCCGCCCCTGGGGGTCTAGTCCGACGCCACCTCCGGGGCCTTGAGCATAAGAAGAGGCGGTGGCAGCATCTAAGCGTGGGCGGGACCGGCCTCCCGGGTCAGGCCCCCGCCTCCTGGGGACTCGGTTAAGGCTCCTTCTCTGCCGCCCTCGCACGCGGCTCCCTTTTGGTGGACACTTCCCTCCTGCCCTGCTCGGGCTCCGCCCCGGCCGAGGCCCCTCCCGGCTCGTGCTGGCGGCCGTGGCTCTGCAGAGGCCACCTGCCCGGAGCGGTCTTGGGGTTCTCTCCCCAGTCTGGCCAGGAAGGGTTCCTGCTGGGGCCGGGGATCCGTGCCTGGGACGGGGGCTGGCGAGGGCGGGGACGAGACGACCCCGGACGTCGAGGACGGTCCGCCCAGGACAGATTGACCAGTCCACATTGAAGCCACCTTGGCAAACATTTCTATTCCCGTCGGGCAGGGCCGCAGGACCAAAGCGCGGGCCGGAGGCCTCTGCTGCGCGCTTCCTCCCAGCTCCGCCCTGCTTTCTGTTCCTTCCGTTCCTTCCCCTTCGCCCTCCCAGGCTTTGCTCCGGGGTGGGGGGCCACTCCGGCTCGGCGCAGCCTCTGCGGACCTGACCCCGACTTGACCCACCCACCGCCTTTGTGACCCCTGCAGCCCCCAGCGCCCTGCTGCGCTCGCCATCCCTCGGCCAGGGACGCGTCCGGGAGGAGTGGTCTCCCGGCCACCTCACTGGGGCCTGTCTGGGCACCCGCCAGCCAGGACCAGGCCGCGGAGCTGGGCCGTGCCCCGCAGACACCGGGCTGGGACAGGGCTGGGACAGGGCTGGGACAGGTCCGGGATGGGCAGGTGGCAGGGGTTCCCCAGGCGCTCCGAGGGACCAGCGCCCTCCCAGAGCCGGGGATTGCCCCGCCACCTGTCGCCACCCTGCAAGAGGCGTGGTCGTCCAGAGGGCATGCCTTTTGCACTGTGACCCGCCATTTCCGTGAGCACAGGCAAGGACGCTCTCCTTAACTACGGAGGTGACATCCTTGCCCCAGCCAGAAGGCGCCTGGTTGGGGGGCAGGGGGTGGGGGGGAGGCCTTGGGTGCCAGAAGTGCCCATAGTTGGTCTGCCATGTGCCAGCCTTCTCTAGCCCCCTAGAGCAAGGGGCGGGGGGGTCCCAGGGAGAAAGGGAGGGAACCTGCCACAGGAAGTCACGGGCTTCTCCTGGGTCTCTCCTTCCCAATCTAGAATTGTCCCCAGAAAAATAATCTAGAGAAAGGAACCTCAGGCCACCTGGGCTTTCTGCGAGTCCTTCCCAAAGAGGTGTCTGCGTGCTGGCATCTAAAGCACCCGGCCGCAGGAGCTGACAGGGGACGTGGGTGACGGGAGGGCTGCAGTGGCCTGAGCAGAGGCCACACAAAGTGGGGTGAGTGTGGGCGGCTGACCTAGCCTTTTCGAAGGAGACCCCGAGTGCCAGGCGTGCAGGCTGAGGGCTGGGAGGGGGCCAGGAGGAAGTGGACAGAGCTCCTGCACGGGCCCTGCCCTGCGGTTCAGAGGGTCACAGGTCACATCTGACTGTGCCTGGGTGTTGGCCAGGAGCTGGAGACCTGGGTCTCTAAGTGTTGGAGCCTCACATAGCGGGGTGGGGAGGGGAAAGCCACAGAACTTCGGGGTGTTGGGGACATGCCCACGTGTGCTTCAGGCTGAGGGCCAGCTTACAGGTGCGTGGAGGTGGGAGGTAAGCGTAGCGCTCCAGTGGCCAGGGAGCCTTGCTGAGGGTCAGGCTTGGGTCTCACGAGTCTGCGGTCCATGTGTTTTAAGGCACCGCATGTGACACGACTCTTGGCCCAGCTGAGTTATCCTGGAGAAACCAGACTAGTGGAGATTCTGTCCCAGGAACACAGCTGTCCAGGTGATCTGAAGCTCAGGCATGTGTAGCAAAGGCCATAACGATATTATTATATAATTACAATAACCGCATCCATCATAAATACATAGGTTACAAGAAAATGCTCATTAAATACTCAGAACATCCTATGCGATAAGTTTATCCCTTTTCTCCGGGGGGGCCCAGTCTGTCCGACGGGGACTCCCCTTCTCATCGCTGCCCGTGGACCTTCCTCCAGGAGGTCTCGGGGACACAAAGGAATATCGATAGACTTTCGAGCATTTATATCGATTGATTCATCATTCCTTCCTTCCTTCGACACCGAGTCCCCCTAATGGACACCCCGCTAAGCTCTGAGGCTGCGAAGTAGGAAACTTCCTCTGTCCACGGGTGGAGTGGGGAGGAAGACAGAAAGTCATCGCGGATGCAGTAGACACTGTCAAGAGCGCGGCGTGACGGTGCGTGCGCCCTGGGGGGCCCCTAGCATGTGCCAGCGAGGCCATCAGGGGACACCCAGGACCTGATGAAGCAGAGCCGGGGCCAAAGGGGCTCCGGGAGGGAACGCACGAGTACAGCGGCACGGGGAAAGGGAGAGCTTGAGACACGTGACAGGGTGGCATCTCGAAAGTCAAGCTGAGTGGCTTTACCCTGTGGGCATGGCGGAACCAGGATGGCCTTCAAGGAGAGGAGCCGCCGGCTCGGAGGCAGCTGAGTTATGGACGCGAGGTGACATTCTGGCCACTGGCTTCCCCCTTCCCTCAGCCACACACCCGAAACTGAGGTATCTGCCCTAATATTTCCAGTTGTATAAAGTAAGCGAGTAATAACACTGTTTTATTTTGTTTTGCTGTTGCCTTTGATTTTTGCAGAACGCTAAGCAAACGCAAACACTTACGCCAAAGCTCACGTTTCTCGTTGCGTTTCATGGACACTGCTGCGTGCGACCTCGGCCCACGCAGCGTGTCGGGGTGTCGAGAACAGCGGCCCCGGTCCTTGGCTTTGTTTCGGAACCACAGCTTCGCCCGGACCTACAGCCCTCTGAGTGTCCAACTAGTGCAACGGAGACGAACCACCGCTCAGGAGGTTCGTCACCGCCCGGAAAGCCAGGCTGGCGACCGCGTCTGATGGAGAGACGAGACAGGAGGGAGCACTCTCGCGAATATATGGCAGGTATCTACAAAGCCTCACGCTAATTGATGGGCTCTCTGTATATCATCCCAGATAAAGGGCCCCTGTGCAGTAAATGCTGATGGTTAGAACATCCTGATAGGGCTTCTTAACAAGAAGATAACGGAAGAGCAAGATATGTTTGTTTAGCTGCCTATAGATAAACTCAAGAGGTCTTTGTTAACTTTTCATGACTGATGGCAACCACTAGCCATGATAAATAATCCTGGAAAAGGGAACCTTATTTAAAGTGCCAGAAACGAGGCCGAAATTTTTAGCTCTTTGGAATGAGGAGGCGGTGTTCTCTGTGTGTGAGCACACGTATGTCACAGGACGTCAGCTCCCGATTTCCTCTCCATCATTTTAAGCCATCGGCCGAAGCCCCAAAGCCCTGGACCTTTCCCAGCGTGTGCTATGTTCCAATCGTTTGATACTGAGCATGTCTAAGGAGTTGGATGCACAGGCCGGCCTTCAAGAGAGCGGCAGGACCTTGAGAAACCAACGCAAACGGTTTTCTCAAGCCCCAAAGCCCTGGACCTTTCCCAGCGTGTGCTGTGTTCCAATCTACGAACAGGTGACTACGAACAGGTGAAAATACGCTTTTCGATCCTTGTAAGGAATGTGGGAGGCAGAGATGCTTGTCCTTGCACCACGCTGGGAGCTGCAATGTCTTACTCCAAACCGACGGCCGAATATTTATTTTTAAAAGCTGAAGAGTTAAGTTTTTCTCACTGGTTTTAAGCGATGTCTTGCCTACTTAGTCCACCGTCCTTTTAACTAGAGAGTCACCAGTATTGCTATGTGCAGAGCTCACCCAGACTGAGGCCGCCATGTACGTCGAAGGCGGCTATTTCATGCCTCCGGTTCCAGAGACCAAACTTTCGTGCCGTTATCATTACACCGTTATCTTTAATGCGATCTTTTAAGAGAAGGCCATCACTTTTACTAAAAACTTCATTTGAATTTTATCTGTGCTAAAACGCTAGGGAGGAGGGGCAGGGTTGGCCTGACCATATAATCTTCCCTAACCTGCAGACTCATCAGTTTTGATGGGAGACGCCATATCGGGTCTGTGAAGTTAACTGGATTCACCACCAGTAAATGGAGGGCCCAGGTGGTTTCCATTCTAGTCCACTTTTTAAACCTCGCACCGCTGTTTGACATAAGATGCACTGTTTCTACTCGCCTTCGTCATACTGTCTGATTTCTGATGCTGCTCCAGTTAATATATATATATATATTTTAAAATTTTTCTTGTGAAAAAAAAAATTGGACCATGCCAGTGAAAGAGCGGCGAATGACTGCGTCGAGGTCTGTTTGCTTTAGTGACACGAGCCGTCAACCCACCTGAGCAGTGACGGGGGGAAGACAGCCCACCTGGACCTTTCCTTAACGTTGTTCCGACCTTCCCCCTCCCCCATCTGTGAGCACTAATGAAACACGATGCACAACTTTTTGAAAAATAGGGGCTTGCAAACTCAAAACCATACTCTTGTTTTCAAGCGCACTATACATATTAAAAACAATAGCCATTTAATGCCGCTTTTGCCTCCGTCGACCGCATAACTGCAAAAATTCTACGTGAATATATGTAAATACGAAGTGTGGTGAGCTGTATATGATAAGCGCATTGCGTATTTTTATATAAACATCCTTCGGATGAGTCTACATGCACAACGTTGAATGTGCTTCTCAGAGACAAAGTGGGCCACTGTGACATCACCACTAACCTAAGTTGCTTGGGAAAGGAGGTGAGTAACCTCTCATGACAGAAATACCATCTTGCGAATCCAAATGGCTGGGACTTCCGCTGCATTAAATTGCCGTATTGTCTGTGGCTACAAACTGAAACACTCTGGCTGGGTTTTGGTAATCTGGTAACTTGAAGCCCACAAATAGGGCTTGGTATTTTGCAATCAATAAGTGGACCTTTTCTAGTGTTTCTAGTGATTTGAAACAAAGTCAGTGACAATGATTTGAGCATAAAAACGTTTGAAAAAAATAACTAGCCATCCAAGAAATGAAGTAGATGTTGAAAGGGCTTATCTTACCCTCTTAGAGGCTAGCAATCTTAGAGAAACAGTTCAAGTGTCGGCAGGTTCGGTGTCTGTGTAACCACCTCCTATGTTCGTATTAATGGCGAAGTCAGAGCAGGAGAACGTTCTCACTAAAGTCTGAGACGAACCGCTGATATTTTGGACACGGGGTGCAGGCTCCTGGATACATATGTACTTAGTGCAAGGTGGTTAGGAAGTTGAAAACATCAGGCTCTGTCCACTTGGCTTCTTTCGTTTTATTGACAATTAAGCAGCATAAATGCCTGTCTGCTGTTTTATTCAACCTTTTGTAATTAAAGATACGGGCTGTGCAGGGAATGTTAGTTAACGTGCTCCATTCTGGTCAGCTAGAAATGTCCTTCCTTGAGCCTTTTGGAAATGTGCTCTTGCAAGAGGAAATCGGTCTGAAAAGGGTGACTTCTGTACCTACTTTTTGTATCTTACTTTTCTTTCTTTCTTTTCTTTTTTTTTAAACTTTAAAACTCTTCTTCATGTTATTTTCAACCAAATCTATACTTTAAAAATCTGGAGGGTGAACACATGATGCAATCTATCTCTCTCTCTCTCTCTCTCTCTATCTCTATCTATCTATCATCTATCTATCTATCTATCTATCTATCTATCTATCTATCTATCTATGCCTTACTGCTAAATTGTACACCTGAAACTTACTGGATTTCATTAACCAATGTCACCATAATAAAAATAAATAAATAAATTTTTTAAAAAATGTGGAGGGGAAGCAGTTTCTGACTGGGTTCTAGCCACACAAACGCACGTAACCCTTCACCCGCGGCTCAGACGTCAGCAGGCATTGGATACGTGCTGCGTGTCACTGCCTCTCAAACAGAACTTATTTCTTCGTACCTTTTCCCATCGCGGGCACGACAGCACAGAGATCTCGTGCTGAGGTCCGTGGACGATCAGGGCACACGGTTAGCTGAGCGCGCTTCCTACCACTCGCCTGACACGGTGCTCGCCGGCCACACAGAAGAGCGGGCTTGCGGCGAAGTAGCGAGGGCCGTAGGCACCTTCGTGGATGCTCGGGGACCGCGCTCTGCCGTGCGGCAGCTACCAGCCACCTGTGGTTGTCTAAATTGCAATTAGTTAAAATTAAATAAAATTTGAAATTCGGTTTCTTAGTCACATTAGCCACATTTCAAATGCTCTACAGCTCATGTGGCCGCGGCTACAGCATTAGAAACTACAGACCATTTCCATCGTCACCGAAAACTCTACCGAACAGCCCGAGACCTGGGATGGATTGACTGCGGTGACCAAAGAACACACGCTTTTGAGTGTGGACAGTTCTAAATGCAGAGCAGAGGCGCCTGCTCCACTAGGGGGCGCGCTAACGACAAGTGCATCCCTGCAGAGGGACCGCATTTACAAGGCTGGGAGGAACCTCTCATTTTAAGTGTAAAGCTGGGTTTCCTCACTTTATCTGATATATTTACTGAACCAGGACTACGTTGTTCAAGAATAGACATGCCATCGTGGACCTGCTGATTTTTTTTACGCAGGAGAAGCCAAACCATGGCTTGTCCTCTGTGCTTAACTATTCCATTTTCTGAGACTGTTCAGTGTAATGATTAGAAGGCCATTAAGTCAATTACATTTTGAGGTTGCAGATTACCGTTGGTTATACGGTTAGGTCTGGGGTGGTGCAAACTTCTCCCTGAGCTGGAGAAAAAGGGCTCCGGGAGGAAGCCTGTCCCCCCCAGAGACATTCTATGTCCAATAATCAAATCCTTTGACAATACAATCGCCTAGTTAATGTCTTGTCTGACTTCTCAAGCCTTGATTGTAATATTAAGATCAGTCTTTCGATGGGGGCGTTGAAACTCAGAATCTGAGACTCAGAAAATCCAGAGTTCATAGAGCACTGGAAAATTATTGAAAGAGCAAGATGAAACATATTAATGGATTCAACTAAAAAAAAAAAAAGCCACAGTAGATGCTGCAGCCGCCATTTATTGAGCTCTTACCGTGTGTTAAATGCTTTTCCGGCAATGTCAGTTTTCGCAACTCTTCAAAGCAGATGTTCTCGTTCTTCTTTTACAGAGAAGGAAACTGAGATTTAGAGAAATTAAATGATTTATTCAAGTTCATTCAGAAGCTGAGCAACAGAGCCAGGATTCATCCAGTTCTGACTTAAAAAAGAAAAAAGAAAAAAGTGTGCTCTTGGCTACTATCCTATCTCGATCCCTTAAAATTCAGGTAAAGGTCTGAACACAATCTGAAGACATGTAAAGCGGAAACTATCAATTTAATGTGCGAAGCTCATCAAACCCCGTAAGAACTTTAAGTGTGTGTGTGGGGTGGGGTGGGGAATAGGTCTGGCTGATTCAACTTAATTTCTTAAAGTTGGTAAAAACATGGTAAGACAAAAACATTTCTTTTATCGTACTTTGAACAATATTTGACCTGAAGTGTACTTACTAGACAAGTGCTTGAGGGTCTAGGTGCCAGGTCCCCAGACTCAGGCAGGTCAGCTGACCACATCACCCCGAAAGCAAATATGCCCATCTATAAAGGTTTTCAAAGTCAAGTGCTTACAGGTCTGGGCTACACTCTCCCCAAGGCAAAATGAAGCCAGAAAAGCCCGCCCACCACACCTGTGGGCCTGTGTCCATTTGCGATTTGGGGTGGAGAGTGACATCTGAGAGGACATTGGCTGAGCTTCTACGAGGCGTCATTCTGAGCATCCCTACTGGGAAGTGGCCGTTGCAGCTGGCCTCACTATATTCCAAAGTTAAAAAAATTGCTTTTCTTCATACTTTTTATATTTAAATTCCTCAGGTGTTTGTTAATTTTTTTCCCCTCCTACCCTACTTCCTTGGTGAGAATTCACCTTACTGTTGTTCCTTTAAGCAAAACTCTTCTCTGGCATCTAGTGTGACCGGATTTACAAAAAATTGACTCACCCAAACTAAACACATTACAAGAAAGGACTACTATAGACCGATAAAAACAAACTGGACGTCCATATACTGCATTGGAAACACATTTATTTCAGTAGATTGATTTTGTCTCTCTAGGGAGCCCTGATCTTCTGTTTTTACTCGGGTTCGAATCCAATAATTCTTCATAATTTTGTCAGCTTCCTCCCCTTGCCCCCTCACTATTATTTTTTAAATTGTGGAGAATTAGCACAAAAATAGCTAACGCTTACACCCAGTTTTAACTACTGGTTATACAGTGACGTCTGTAGAACCACTTCCCTGGTAGAGGAGATGTTTCCTGTATCCCCGACGCCTGAGCGTGCCCTCGGCTTCCCATCCAGACTCCCCCGGCCCCCGCCCCCCGGGAACCCCCCCCCCTTGTACTTGGATCCCCCTCCTTTCCTCCCTAAACCTATGGCATATGCTCCTCCGTTTGGACTTTACATACAAGGAGTCACATTACAAATTCTTACGTCTGTGTCCGCTTGCCTGTGGTGGGACGTCCCTTAGTCTTGCCGACCTAAAATTGAAAATTAATCGAATAGTAGTCAGAAGTGACCACCTTTCTCTGAACGCCTGGCTTGGCTCCGTTTTGGGGGCGCACACTGCATTTCTAACATAACTGCCTGTCGGTCACAGCTCTCTGCGACACTGGGGACGCGTGTCACTCCGCCTTGGCATCCCCACGGCATGTGGTGTGCCTTGCCCGCAGAGAGTGGTGACGATTCTTCTGAGGAGTGTGTGGCTATGTCTCAGGGGATGACATTCGGGGCCTACTATTTGTTTTTGCTTATGTCGTAAACAGCCACGTCAAAATGGACAGGATGAAGGAAAGATGAGGGATGGGTCATTTAGCGACCCACTTACAAAGAATTCCCTTTCTCAAAACTAGCAAAAATAGTTTAAGCAACATTCCAAACAGCACGTGAGAAATCATCGGCCCACAACCAGGTAATATTTTTGGATGAAACGAGTTAACCAGAAGTAGCGTAAATGTTTTGTTCATACTGTGTAACTTGGTGATAGTCAACTCACTAAGGGCGGTAACTGTGACATTTTTGGGGTTTGTGCTGTTTTGCTTAAGGTAGTCAGTCCCATTTTAAGCGTTTCCTTAATCAAAAACAAGATCGAACCAAACTAAAACAAAGCAAAAACAAGAAACCCCACAAAACTTCAAAGGGTTAACAAAATACTGAGTAGGTTCCAAAAATATAGATTATCACTTTGGGAAAAGTACCTAAAATATGCTTCTGTTCTGAAAACCCAACACATTTATACTTCGTGGTGTGCGCGTGCGTGTGTGTGTGCACGCGTGCGTGTATATGTATGTGTGTATCTCGATACATTGTCGACTCTTGCAGTTCCTAGGATCGTTAATGTAACCACTTGCTAAGCTTTTAAACATTTTGTCGTAAATCTAAACATTGCAAAGCGTAAAGCTACATCCTTAAAAACCACTCGTCACCTAAGGTGGACATGAAGATTATTATGTGTAGAAAAATGGGAAAAGACCGTACGGAGGATGCTTGGGGTTCGATGAAGCACGTTTTAACACACAGCGCATCGTGGAAACAGCTGGAAAACTGTGCAGAGAAGCGACCGAGCCCTGCGGGAGCCAGACCACTCAACACGCTGCACGTGGGGCTCGAACTTGCGACAGCCGGGTGGACGACCCTCGGCGTTTCCCGCTGTCCCTCACCTTGAAAATCGAGTCGTCCAGGATGGAAAAAGTAACCAGCCGTTGTTTCAATAACTCACGTCAATGGAATGTTCTCTTTAAATGACATTAAGAAGAAACCGTTCAAGTGTCCATCTGATTATCTATTTTCCAGTGTCACCTACTGGCCCGCACGCACGGATTGAGAGCTACTTTACCCTTTCTGGGTACAACGAATGCGAGATTCTCGAAGGAACAGTTCGCTGACGGGGTGGCTGGCACTATTGTGGGAAGAGAGATGACTCAGAACGTTATCTACGTCGCTCGTCGGGGCGACTCAGCTACGTTCAGACTTAGACGCCTGAAGAAGGCTGCTGGCCACGAAGTTAGCCCGCGTGCCCTTGGCGAGCTTCGTCACCGGCATTTGTACCAGCCAGGTTTCGGCATCTCGGTTCGTTTTATACTTTCATCTGGTTAGTAGGTCTTTGTTTAATCGTCTTATGGAAAGGAGGACAAAGGCGGGGAGGGTAACGCACTACATTTTATCTCTGAAAAAAAAAAAAAAAAAAAAAAAAGCCCAACAAAAAAAAAAAGCCAGACAAAGCCAGAAGGCTCTAATGGCCTCCGATTTTCTTCGGGACATTTGGCACCATGCATCAGCTGGGGGATAAGGATCTCCCTCCCCGTACTTAACTGCGGACAGCTTCAGAACAGAAATGATGCTTTGCCAGCTGCACGGGGCTGCGAAGGCAGATTATCTCCCCAGAAAGGGTTCTGTGTCCTGGAGGGGAGGGCGTCTGTTTCTTAGATGCCACCTCCTCTGATAAAATCACTAGCCAGGGCAGTTCCCCCCGACAAGGCTGTCTCTTCATAAAGCATGCCGGTAAGGCCAGGTGACAGAGCTGGCGTACGTGGGGACAGCTCACGAGCACACCGGCCACTGGACGGCTTCTAACACTGCAAGGGGCCGCAGCGGCCACTCCTTTGCTTGGAATTTTGTCCCAGTAGCTCAGGCTCCTGCTGCTGAGACTTCCCTCTAAAGTCAAGACCCATTTTCTTCTTCCTGTTTGGGTCCCCTCACGTTTTTCTCCAGATGAAATCACCTTTGCCAAGGTAGAGCCCTCTCCTCATCTCACACACGCTGCTTCTTTTTCTTTTGTTTGACTTGATTAGGGAAAGTGGCTCGTCCCCACGCGTCGTGGCGGCCGGCATTTGGAGGCTACCCTCTGTTCCTTCGGCATTGCTTTCTGGAGAATGACCGTGGCCAACTTCCTAACTTTGCTTTGGGACACAGGTGTTTTATTTTCAAATCTGCGTTTCCCTCTGCAGTTTGCTAAACTTCCTTCGGTGGGCGTATGGACAGCTGTCTGGCGGCAACGGAGACCGCCAGTCCCTGACGCACAGGTCGCCCGGGTCCCTAGTGACTTGGACTGGACTCAACTCACTGACCTTGAGGTGAAAAGCTCTGTACCCCATTACTAATCCCTGGAGCTCTCCGGCCCCCTGAAAATGATTCTTTGGTTTTCTTATTGCAAAGGTCATTTATAAAATCATGAACTGGATTTAGGAAAGCAACCATGAAATAGCAAGGGACAAGGCACTGATTGAAATTCCTGCGACGTCGTGTGGGCTGAGCCTCTCAGACAGTGGGACCGGGGGAAGGTGACATTATCGGCACCCCCATTCTTATTTCAGTAGCATGACCGGCTCACTTAGACGTGTCAACTTTACACCCACTGACCATGCCTCGGGGAACTAAATCCTAAATAAAGAAAATGGAAGAGCAAACTATGAAATAGCCAATAATCTTTATTTTGCACGTCCCCACCCCCATCCCTCTCCAGAAAGCACTAATGGGTATATTTGTGCATGTGAAAATATTGTATAAAGTATTTAGAATGATCTCAAATTAATAGAACAAAAACACAAATCTCAACATAGATGTTTTGTTTCTTTGCAGGGATAGAAAAATTTGGCTTCTAGAACAAGAAGGGCAATGAAATACCACACTCTTCAAAGGGCTACTCCATTTCCACTGATTTTCAATTTAATATTCATGGCAGAAAATCTCATTTCTCTAACCACATAATACGTCTTAAAATATGACTAATTCATACACTAATATCAATTTACTTGGCATTAAAAAAATCACAATTTCTATTAATATATTTATATTAGGTTCAAAGCCCATATTCTAGCATTTAAGATATCTATTACACTGGCCCAGGTTGAGATTATTTCAAAATCAAGTAAAAGTCCATATTAATTCCAAAGTTGCTAAAATATGCTAATAAAATTAAATTTGAGGTTTTACATTAAAAATAAAATATTTGGTTTATTTCTTAGACATCTATAACATATAATAAATAATGGGCAGTATAGTAATATAATAAAGTTTTGTGATACCCTGAAATTTGATGAGTTTTCTTTAAAAAAATCATAGTATTCTTCATTTCAGCCTTAAACCACAATATCAATGAATAGATCTGCAGAAATGAAACAATATAAACACAAAATGCTACAGTTTTTTTTGTTTTTTTGTTTTTGTTTTTTTTTACTTTTGGGGAATCTACATGTCCTTTTAGTCGAAGTAAGTCAAAGAAATGTACAGAAACAAAATAGATAACAAAACATTTTCGAATCAGGAACCATGGGTTGAACTGTGTATTTTCCTTCCACCTGCAGGGCCGTTTTCCCGCCTCGTTCTGGACCCTTCGCTCAGTCAGCTCAGACTGACGGCTTTCGGCTCCGGCCCAGTTTCCCGCTCCTTTGCTTATTATATACAGCAGTCATTACAGACATGGCTGAGATTGCAGTGGATTTCAGAGAAAGCCAGAATTAAACACGATAAAAAATTTAAAAAATAACTACTTCATAAATATTTATTATTTACAGGAGGGGGGAATCTTCTAGTCTGGAGAGTTCTTATACAAGCCGATGACGTGTATAAGCCGTGAGAAGAAGGCCAGCAGTTTACGGAAGAGCAAACTCAGAACCCAACAAAGGTAGAAAATACGTGAGAGTTGACAAAAATAATCTGCACGAAAGCAAACAGGACATGATAGAAACCTTTTTCTTAAAAAATATAAGGTATTTCACAAAAGCCCGAACATTTACAGGTTAGTACTAAAAACGGGAGGAGGGGAAGCTTCATATATTTTCATCACAAAAATATTTACCAGTACTCCGACCGGAGTCCTCTTACGCTCTTGTGATTATCCTACTGGAGACAGGAAGAGGCTGAAACTGTATGCGGACTCACGAGACGACCCCTACGTCCCAGTCAAGGCCGTCTGCGCGTCATCTTCCCATCTGACACCTTCGTGAAAGGCCCTCGACAGAATCAAGAAGCCGCAAGGGAAGACTCTGGCCTCTTTATTGATAACACTCGTCACCGGTAACGACACGGAGGCGGGGCGGTCCTCGGCCACGCCGGCCCTGAGCTCTTCTGCGTCTCGGCGCGCGGGCCACGGGCGGTCTGCTCCCTTTTTTTTGCCTCCGCCTCCCGCGCCGCCACCCGCGGGGCGCAGGGCCGGGGCGTCAGTGCGCCCGGTGCTTCCTCTTCTTGTGCTTCTTGTCCTTCTTCTTGTTGGCACACTTGTTGCAGAACCACTGCATCTCCTCCGGGGGCGCGGTCATCAGCCCCACGCAGGACCTGCACGTTCGAAGAAAGAATTCGGACAAACGCGTTCTTTTTGCTTCTATGCTTTCAAATCATTTTAAGCGATTAAACAAAACTTTACGTCTACGGTCTCGGTACCAGACATGCGAGTGAAACAGCTCTGATTTGCGGAGTGCCACCGGGGGCGGGAGGACGAGGACAGCACGGTGTCCCTGTCGCGGCCAGCGGAGAGGGCCGCCGGCCCACCCACCCTGTCGGCCGGGCCGGTGACCACCCTGCGCCACAGCTTTTGTCACCTTACGGCTGTCACGCACCCTGTACCCTAATGCATTTCTATCTTTTCACATCTGATATTTTAAAAGTAAAATGAGATTATCTGCATAAATGCTGGTAGCATTTCCTCGGCTGTGGGAGCTACTGACGAGGCGTAAAGGACAGATAAGCTGTCTCTTTTTCTGCAGCTTATGATATGTGTACAGAGCGGCTACTTCAAGGTCACTGCCAAGCTCGGCAGCTCTTACAGCAGTGACTGGCGAGGAAGGAAAGGGGAACCCACCTCTTTTTGTGCCATAGGATACATAAGTTAAGTGAAACGTCGGGAACTTAGGCTCCATAACGATGCTGCAGACACTGGATTTTTGTGTGTGATCGACAAGAATCGCATCCTACAGGCTCATGGCCCGTGCGACGGGAGGCGGTGGGGGGAGTGGGGGGAACCCAGGTGGCCGTCCAGCCTGCACTAGGCGGGGTGCCTCCCCTCCGGGCCCAGGCGCTCACCAGTGGTACCAGTCGTCACAGTCGTCACACCCAATCATGGGACTCCCGTCGTCAGGCTTGTCACATCCAGGACAGATCCAGATCTGATTTCCCCACTCATCTCGGATCTGAGGAATTTTTTTGGCGGGGGGGGAAGCGGGGGGGACAAAAACAGAGATCGAATGGTGAGAAGGGACCAAAGAGAGGGCGGGATGAAACCGATCACTTTATGCCGCAAACCCAATAAACCAACTACTGAACTAAGGAAAATACGCTAGTCACGTTCGTAAAGCCACGACCGCCACGGTCGTCACTATTCCGGGACCACGTGACAAAAAGACCAGCTACTAAGTGCTCGGTGATAAGACATTTCTGTGAATATTTTCAACTCTCTTTTGTAAGTCATAAAAACAAAGCATTTTATAATAATTTCTGTGAACAATATGACCTGTAGGCACCTTTATCTAAAAAATAAAGTTCTTAACGATTAGGGTCTTTATGGCAGTGACAACCGATCCTTTCGACTGCTATCGGGCCCAGCTGCGCGCTGGCTCCTCAGTCACATTCACGGGCGTGGATTAATCCATGCGGCCAACTGTGCACGTACCGCCTCATTACTTATTAGCCAAACCCTTCTCCTGAACCAGCTGATAAGATCAAGGATATAAAAGAGTCGTTACTGAGTAACTTTCCATTCCCTTTATGACATTTTCAGGAAAGTACAATCACGAAAGGGCAAATGAAACAAGGGACTGAGGGAGCCAACGAGCTGCACAGTTTACCATTTTGCAACAAATACGCGGTGCTCCGGAGTTGACTTAACTCCAAACAAGGAGCATCCTTAACTGCTCCGCATGCAGCAGACCTCGGTGGGAGAAACGATTCTGTGGCGGGCGGTCAAAAACAGCAGCGACTAAACGCTAACGCTCAAGTTCTTGTAGTAACAGGGCATGTGACGTCATTCAGCTCATTCTGCAAGGTGGGGTTCCTTCACCTTCGGTCACACCAGTGGCTGCACGTGCAGAACACAAAGGCCGTTCTTTGTGTGCCATGGTGTATTGCGGGGACAGATGTTTCAGTCTACGGATGTGCTATTTTAAAGCCTGCCATTTTTGAAAAAGTCTCTCCAAAGGCAAATGAGTTCATATGAAAGCTTCCTAAAGAAATGTGTGGGCAGTGACACCAGGGACTCAGCCCCCTCCAGGTCCGAGGGGAGAGGACCATCAGCTCCCCGTGCCAGCTGTCCAGGGTGACGACCCGTCCCGCATCCGGGGCCTGAGGCTGCCTCGCGTGGCCAGCCCCACTGCTGGCTAACCTTTCTTGAACTTAGAAGGCCGTGACTGTTGCTACATGAGAAATCTGACTGGAGAGTCAGAAATTTTAGGGTTAGAACACAGTACGGTGAGCACCTAGCCTAGAGCAGACTCCTAGTTACAGATGGCGAAATGAAGGTTGAGGGACTAAACATCAAACCCTTCCCGATCGGCCCATCTGGGGGTCTGTGGCCTCAGTTAAACACCAAGAGCAAGTGGTCCTCGAATAGATCCATCTGGTGATCACAGATTATTCTATCACATCTTTATGTCTTGAATTGTCAATTTAATATTTTCCTGTTAGTTTTCATGGCTTTATAGCCTCTCCCAATACTTTTGAGATTTTCTTCTTATTCTTTGTATCATTATAGTGCCTCAAATATTTAATGATCTGTTGAAACCTCCTTCCGAAACGCCTGGAAGAGATGTAATATTTGCATAACTTATGACAATCCCGCCACCGTGCAATCACTTCTATGCAGAAGGGGCTGCGCCATCACTGGGCCGATAGGTCAGTCTCCAGATCTGGTGGTCCTGGCAACGTCAGACACGCTCGGATGCTCAGGGAGCTCCGTGGTCTGCAAGTTCATTTGCATTGTGCGCCTTCACCCACACAATACTGTCATTAGTGGCTATCAAAAACAGCGGCTGGCCCACCAGAGCTGCGTATGTTACGTGAATTCTACTCTTAAGTGAATAATTTAATTGCTTGATCGAGAAATTGACTGTGGGATTTAAATATCACTATTTCTCTCTATAGTTATACTTTGATATTGTTGTATATACATATGTAGTCATATTCTAAAACAATATAAAGAAAAACAACGCTTTGACGTTATTTATGGAGACGAAATATGCAAACACTGTAATATAGTACTTTTCGGCCAAAAGCTAGAAAATGTAATAACACTGTTCCAGTTATAAAGAATTATCTTTGAAATTCAATCCGATACATATGACTCTGCTTTTTAATTGCAAACGCTTTCATGATAAAATAGGAAGCTGTTAAGTGACTTTTTCGTAAATACTATAAAAATAAACGCAACGTACCACGTAAGTGCTGACTGTCTCCGTTACCACGCTCCGGACGGGGGCTTTGGAACTTCCAGCTCCAGAGATGGCAGGGGATGGAGACGCCATTAAAGCGGGGGACACGGTGGACTGTGTGAGGAGTGGCAAGGGCACCGGGGGAGGGGTGACATGCACAGGGACGGGTGCGGTGGCGGGTGCGGGCGGCGGGGTCTTGGGTCTGTTCAGAGAGGGAGCTGCCTTAGGCTCCGGGGCTGGAACCACCTTGCTGATGACGCTGTTGACAAAAGAGAAAGAAAAAAAGTCAAAACGCGGCTGCTGACTCCAACTACGTATTTTAAAACACCATGAAATAACTTCTTCTAGCAGCAACTACTCTTTGGAAGTGTCCAGACGTGCTCCAGGCCTCAGAGTTCAAGGCCTGCACGAATTAACTGCAACTTAGGCTCCGGGGCTGGAACCACCTTGCTGATGACGCTGTTGACAAAAGAGAAAGAAAAAAAGTCAAAACGCGGCTGCTGACTCCAACTACGTATTTTAAAACACCATGAAATAACTTCTTCTAGCAGCAACTACTCTTTGGAAGTGTCCAGATGTGCTCCAGGCCTCAGAGTTCAAGGCCTGCACAAATTAACCGCAACCAGTTCAGAGTCGTGGCTGGGGAGGGACGCTGAGTGGCGGGCGGTGCCTGGCTCCTGGGAGGGAGACGGAGGCCCCGGCCCCGTTCCCGGTGACGATCCCCACCAATAGGCGGCACTGGAGACCGCCGGCTGTCTCTCCATGCAGCGTCTCGTCCGCAGACCTCGGGCGGCCCCGGAGGCGTGGGCTCAGAGTTCGGACGCCTGGGTCCAAATCCTAGATCTGCCACGAGCTGGCTGTGCGGCCTTGCGCAAATCATTTAAAGACATGACTTACGGAGCCCCTTAAGAAGTCGGCTATTACACCTGGCACTTTACACGTATCGGCTCACTCGGTCCTCACGACGGCTTCAAAGGCGTCATAGTGATTCCACTTTGCGGACGAGGCAATGGGGCTAGAGACAGACGGGAACTGGGCAAATGGGTGCCAGGCTCTAAGCAGAGGTCTGGATTCCACAACTCTTCCAAGTTTCTTCATTTGAAAAAATTATGTATCATTTGAAGCATAGAGAAAACACTATAGCAGACGGCTTAGGTAACAGAGAACGGACAGGGCCTCTCGCCATATTTGCTGCAGACTGTCCCCCTCCTGCAGAAGTCACCACTGTCCTCGACCTGCCAGGTATGTTTCTGTAATTTTGTTTCTGCCTCGCAGACACCCATAAGCAATCGATACGGTACTACTCTCTTATGTGTTTCAACTATGCAAACTGAATTTATCCTCCCTCTGTAACTAGCTTTCCTCAGTTTTTTTTAAAATTTTTTTATTAAGATATAACTGACACATAACGTTGTGTAAGTCGGGTGCGCACTGCGCTGGTCTGATACATTTGTACATCCCGATATGATTATCACACTGGCTAATGTCTTTCTCATGCCACATAATTATCATTTCTTCTTTGCCTTGAGAAAAGTTAAGATCTAGTATGTGCAGCTTTGCAGTTTCAATAAGTGTTGTTGGCTACAATCTCTATGCTGTGCGTTTGATCCCCAGAACTTACTCGTCTCCTAGTTAGTTGCCCACTTAGTTTTAGGTCTTGTGATCTGTCCGTGTTGATACGTACGATCTACGTTATTTGTTACACTTGTTCAACTGTATTCCATGGTGTGAACAAGTCAAGGGGGTTTTGCCCATCGCCCCACTGAGTGGAGGACATACTACCGCGTAAATGTTACACGGTACCTGTACATATGCTCAGGTATTTCTCCAGGCTATATTCCTAGAAACAGAGTCGCGGGGTCACAAGGTGTGCACACCCCTGCCTTTACCGGGGACCCCACGCTGCTCTCTAAAGGGACTGCGCCAGCCCGTCTCCTTCCGCTGTCCCACGCATCGCTTTCTAGGCCTTTCTAGGCCAAGAAGCGCGTCACAAGCTCCGTGCGATGTGAAGCGTCAGCACTGGTGCCCTCCTCACGGACTGCGCCAGCCCGTCTCCTTCCGCTGTCCCACGCTTCGCTTTCTAGGCCCTGCTCTTCTGGTCAGCGAAGTGGGTACGTTCAGCTGCCTCTGGCGGTTGTGAGCAGCTGACACAGAGAAGCGCGTCACAAGCTCTGTGCGATGTGAAGCGTCAGCACTGGTACCCTCCTCACAGCCGTTGCTCACGGCAGCCGCTGGCACCATCGCCACCAGCCTGGATGGTTCCACTTTCTCAAGACACCGCCCCCCAAAGCACGGATTCTTTGCTGTGCTGATGAGAAGTTTATAAAGCATTAATTATTGCAAAAATGTCCTCATTATATAAGCGAAAAATTAATGCTGTCTCATTGCTCTCCACTTGTTTCACACAAGTGTGACGGCCTTCCTGACCCGAATATAGCCCGAGACTAGAGAGTTAACGTGGCCCGTTTGTGAAGGAGACACTCGATAAGTGCTTAAGATAACGAATAGTGAACATTTACTGAACACTGACTAAGTACCCAACTGTTCTAAGCACTTGAAAGCCAACAGGATACTGGGCACCGTGCTACATGTTCACCTGCCTCATCTCACTTGATCCTCATGACCACCAGATGAAGCAAGCGCTATCGTTACTCTCCATCGGAAGACACCCAGGCACAGGAGGTTACGGACCCTCGCAGATGCGCAGACCTCCGTGTGGGAGAGCCAGGATTCAAACCCGGGCAGTCGGACTTCAGACCCACACGGACACCGGCGGAGCGTCCTGAATGAGCTCTGCCTCACACATGAGGTGGGGCTGCAGAGTTCCTACTGTGGCATTTACACCCATAGGGCAAGCACTCCCTATTTTTATGGTTAGACTAAAATTTTAAAACACACTATTTTTGGAGGCATTTCCCATTATGGCCTCAAACATCGGTGCTGGAACCAGAACCCAAGGAGAAGTGGGAACCCAGAGAGGTAAGTAGAACCCAGATGTTTCACTCAAGGGCATCTGCCCACTAGGCGAATCTGATCTTTGGTTTTGATAAAGAGGACAGGATTTGAAGCCCAGGGCCTGGCAAAGTGTGCAGTCTACGAGTACTCACGCCTCCCCACATGAAGGCCTCTGAACGAGCTACAGAAATTAGGTAAAGATGAACCAGAATCTGGTGAACTCTCAGTTCTGGTGGCCCAGGACATTATAATTAAAGTCATTTAGACTAGTAATGTGCCCAGGTACCCAGCACTAATCACCTTGAGAGGAACTAACATAAAATCCAGGACTTGTATCGTTAATATAGATAATTATTTAAGGAAAAAAAGCAGCAGATAATCAAAGATAACCAAACATACAAAGAAGCAACGTAGCATCAGGGAGAAGCAGAAGAAATAAGAGACAGTATATAGAGACCTATAAAAAACACAGATACAAGAATTATCAACTACAAAACAACTCCACTCATGTTTAAAAAATGAAAGGCAAAGCCTGACATTACCTGCAGGAAATAGGAGTAACCTAGTAGATCTGAAAAGAACAGATCTGGAAATGAAAAGTGCAATAAGTAAAATTTAAAATGCAATAGATGGTAGAACTATAAACTGAATAGTAGGACAGAAGAAATGATCTAGAACGTAGTCTGGAGAGGAAAAGAGAATCTGATAAAAAGGTCTACTTAGTCCATGTTTGATCATAAATCTAGAGAGAGATTGGAGCAGAGGCAAAAAGAAAGAATTATCTGAGACTTCTACAGAACTGATGAAAGATATCAATCCACAGACTTAAGATGCCTAACAAACCCCCGGTGAGATAAATAAAAAGAAATCTGTACTTAGATACATCAGAGTGAAACTATGAAACATCACAGACAAAGAGAAAAGCCTTGAAAAGCAGCCAGAGGGAAAAAAGAATAATTATTTTCAAAGAAGAAACAGCAATGATGAACTAGAAGACAGTGGAATAACATTTTCGATGTGCTGCAGAAAAGGAAATTTTGTCTGAAAACATCTTTTAAGAATAAGGATGAAATAAAGACATTTTCAGGCAAGCAAAATCTGAGGATTTGCCACCAGTGGATGCTTAGTAAAAGAAATTCTAAAATAACTATTTTCAAATTATTTTTACATTCTTAGAAATTACTGAGAAACCCAAAGAAGTCTTATGTGCATTTTTTCTGTGAATATTTACCATATTAGACATTGTAAGAGAGAAATTAAAACATTATTTAATAATTCACTTAAAAGGAGCAGTAATAAACCCATTACATGTTAACAGATAACATATATATATATATATATTTAATGAAAAGCACGTTTTCCAAGACAAAACTGTTTTGCGAGAGGACTGGCACTGTTTTATATTTTTGCAAATCTCCTTACTGCACGCTTATGTAACTGGAGAAAGGAGGGGAAAAGCATTTTAATGGCCTTTTCAGATTACTGTGTAAATTCTTTGATGCTGCACCAAAATGCAACCACTGGCAGTTTCTTAAAAGGCAGTTGGGTGTCTACAACCTGAAACTGTATCAAAGCTTTTCATGTTCTGTTACATAAAAACCCACTGAGCTGTCTAGCGCGCTAAATAGATGTTTTACCCGTGTGCATGATTTCATAAGTTCTATATTGGTCATCTGGAATGCTGATTGACTGAGTTATACGGATCTTCCAAACACACATTTTATTATACAAATACTAAAAAAGTTACATTTGTTGGTCCAGCTCACCATCCAGCTCACCAAAAATTTCTTAAAGTATTGAGGAGCTGTCATAACGGTGTGTTTTCTAAACTAAATTCTAACTTTTATTTACAAGCGTTAATTTTATAATTTATAACAAATACTCTCAGGTCCTTTCTTTGAAATAACAGGCTTACCGTATTCATTTGTGAGAAAATGTTGGCCAAATATCCAAGTCTGAATAACCACTGTTTGTCAGTTGTTCTTTCAAGTAAAAATGGTATTATGTGAGCAAAGCAGCTAGTTTAGTTTGCAACTTCGACAGTCACACAAATGCTTTTCCTCAAAACAACCACCGTTTTTCCCATTCGCTACCTTCCACTCCGGCACACACACTACTGAAAAGGTGCACGTTCCAAGGGCCCCGTGCCACACCTGGAGCACACCTGGGCTCTGAGGGAGGCAAGCACTTCCGCTCAAGACAGATCGTCTCACCCGACGGCCTGAGGTGCAAGGAGGAGCGGGGACGAGTGACAGCGTCGGCGAGGCCGAACAGACGCCGACGCGAGAAAACCACAGCAATATGGCAGCCAGCGGGGCTGGCCAGAGCGGAGGCGCTCCAACGGCCTCCATGATCTGGGAGGAGGTGTGAAGGTATTGACCTTAAAATGTTGTAATATCTAGGGTATGTGAAGACTAAGAATAAAGAATATATATAGCCGCTAAACTCGTATAGAGAAAAATAGAATGATTAAAAAATAACCAATCCGAGAGGAAAGAGAAAAAGAAACGCTGAACAGTAAGACAGAGAGAGAGCTTTAACAAGGTAGATTTTTTTTTTAACTCAAAATAACGATAATTAATCATGTAAATGGTCTCTGAGGTTCTGGTGGCAGATGGGGTGAAACGGTGACATCCAACCTCGTCTAGCAACAGAAAGGCAGAGAGGAGGAGGCTGGGAAAAGAGGCCGTAGCACTCAGACGCTTTTAAGGCGAGGGCTCCCAGTGACAACGAAGGGTACTTCATAACGATAAGAGTTCCAATGTGCCAGGAAGAGACGACGATTTAAAATGTGAATGCACCTAAGAATACGTCCTTGAAATACATAAAGCGCAACCGGCAAAGCTGTAAGAAACAGACAAATCCACAGTATCATCGGGGATTTTAGCATGTCTCTCTCTCTCTCACTGACAGAGTAAGCAGTCAACAACCAATAAAGACTTGAAGGTTTGAACAAAATAACACAAGTAACAAAACTGAAAAGTAATCTGGGAGTGAAGCGGATGGATATGTTAAACACTGATTACAGATGTGAAAAACAAAACGAAACTAAACAAAACAAAACTGACCCAATGGACATTTTAAAAGCTCTGTATTCAAAGAATACAGAATACTCGCTCTTTTCAAAACGACACCAAAAAAAACTGACGGGACAAATTTCATAAGGCTGCAGAATGACTGAAGAGTCTGTGCACGTATCTGTCACCCTGCTTTCGACGGGTGGAAAGCCTTTCACGGCTCCCAACGTGGGAGCTGGCGCTTAGTGGGCACCTCGTACATCCGAACATATGTAATTTCACTGGCCAAACAAACAAAACAAACAAAAGCTGGCCCTGAAATAGCGAGTTCCTAGATGAAATGATATATTTAGCGATGTAGTAATTTTGTAGATGAAATGATACATCATTCGTCTGGCCAATAAAAATTATGGGAAAAACTGTGCAGTAACATGTACTGTGACGTGGGAAGAAAGATGAAATAAAGGACAGCTGGGGGAACTGTGGGGTACCAGTGAGGAGAGGAGAGAGAACGAGAGGAAGGAAGGAATTACGGATTCAGCTGAGGGGCCGGGGGGATCCCAGGCACCGTCAGTTCTGGGCTCCGGGAGGTGATTCCGGGAAGAGAGCAGAAGACAGGAAGCAGGAAACGGGTTTGCGATTCACTGTCACCGGGGAGAAGTAAGCCAGAAAACCTAAGACAGCGACAAGAGGTTACCGGGAACAACGTTTTCTATCTTATACCTACCCACAGAGTTGACAGATGGGACTCAGACAACTATTTGCAAAGAATTTGTTCCTTTCATCGCTTTATTTCATGTTCACTATCTGTTTGCTACACTAGTGGGAGATGTCGGCGTAACTGCTGAATCTACTATCTAAAATGGTTTTTAGATATTCACGTGCTCTAATATATAATGACCATACGAAAGTGAGAATTAGCTCTGAGCTGTAAGACGATGGAGTTAACTTAAAAAAGAAAACTCAAATTACAGCTATATCACAAACCATAAATTCTAGAGGGATTAAAGATTTGGTCAAAGAAAACATAAAACCATAAAAATACCCCAAAAAGTAAGTCAACATATGTTTTTGATCTTTAGATTGGAAAGATTTTCTAGGCATCTCACCAAAAGTAGGAACCATAAGGGAAACACTGAATTGATTGTGCAAAATCTTTAAAATATCATAAGCAAAGTTCAATGGAAAAAGGCAAAATGAAGAAAATTATGTGAAACACACATGATAATGAGTTCAGTCCTTATATCAAAATTTCTTTCGAATCAAAACCAAAAAGACTAACATTCTTGTTAAAACACGAGTAAGGGACATGAGGAAGTGACACAGAATAAAAGACACAAACGGCCGACAGACAGGAAAAAGTGTTCGCTGTTCACGGAGATCAATGACATGGCCATGAAAACAACGAAAAGTACCTTTTTTGGTAAAAATGAAAAAGACTGACAACACTTAGTATTATCAAGATATGGGAATGGGAGAGGCAGTTGGCACGTATTTCTGAATGTTATCAAAACCTTAAAAACGTACAAGTCTAAACCAGCAATTCCATGTCTAGAAATCAATCTTGTGAAATGATTAGATAGCTATGCAACGATATGGGGTAAAGAACAGTATTTACAGTATTATTTATGATTGCAAAAAAACCCCCCCAAAACTAGAACATAATTTTAAAAACTCCCAATAGAGGAATTGGTTAAATAAATGATAATAAAATACTATGCTGTCATTTGAAGCAATGACAAACACACACATACACACGATATATCTGCCCCCCAAAAGATTATAGACAGTATGTATAATAGGGTCTAATCTGTGTAAGAAAAAAAAAGCAAACAAGAATGCATGAGTGTGTACTTAGAAAAAAGTTAAGAAAAAAAGGCCCAGAAATTGGCTCTGTATGGTGGGACTGTTGGTATCTTTTTCTTTTTGGTTTGTCTATAATTAACAACAACGAAAAGAATAAATTAAAAATACCGTCATATACATATCTAGTGCTGCCGAGAATTTTTAGATGGTTTAACGAGTTGTACATTTTTAACATGCCCACTTTTCTGCACATAGGTTGTACTTTATTAAATCACTGGCGAAATACGATGGCCTGGCTAACGCCTTCCAGACGGATGCTGACCGTGGTCCAGCTGTAAACTTGAAGGCTGCCTGGATGGGGCATCCAAACTGAGTGCACCGTCCTCGACAGAGATCAGTAGGGCAAGGGCCCGGGGAGGGGAACATCCTAACACTACGCTGTTTTGGTACGTAATTAAAATCATCAATTTGAACAGCCTGCAGACATTAAGGTTGGCGCACGGTCTTGGGTCCTTGCAAAGAAACATAACATCCGCGGCCACCTGCGCCCCAAACGCGTGCACACCTGCCCCTATCACCCACACCATGCAGCTCGCTGCTTAGGAGTGAATGTGTGTCTCACTCATCTTTGAGTTATCTGCAGTATTAAACAATGACCTAACCCACATTCATCGCCTCTAATAAGCTAAGCCTGACGCTGCACTGAGAACGCTCCTATGAAAATATTTTACTGTAAAATATTTTTGTCTGTTGAAAATGCTTTAAAATAGGCCAATTTCCCCTTTCTCCCCTTCCTGCCTCCCTCCTTCTGCACTACGTAACGAGTTCCAAGACCACTGAGACTCCTGAGCAGCTGCTCACTGTCAGGCCCAGAATATCAGCATACAAACAAACGCAAGGTGCGACACACCACACAGGTCGCCCTCCGCTGTCGCCCGGAAATGCTTTTCGACTGTTCTAAGCTGCGCCAAACACACAATGAATATTATTTGCCTTACTTGGCTGTTTTCCAACCCCCTTTCATTTTCTCTTTCTCTTTGATTTCTCCCTTTCCTATAAGGCCTGGGAACGGTGCCCGCGAGAATGGGTTGGTATTAGCAATACAGCTGATGGATGTAAGCAGACTGTTGACTCGTTTTCTGGGGCAGCACCTGAAACCTCAGAGACGTCTACTTGTGCATATCTTTTTATTTCTCAATTTAGAGAAACAGCATTTGGGTGAAAATAACTCGTAATAAAAATCATCCTTCCAAAACGCCTAATATTCCCCTCCATTTCAATTAAATTACTCCTTTAAAATTACGTATTTCTCATTCAAATTTTCTGAGCAGCAAAAGGACAGATGTCAAAGTGGTCAGTGTGGTTGAGACGGCCCATGTCCCAAGCATCCTCCTGGAGAGCAGATGGTATTACGTAGGCACTAGTGTGGCTCATTCCTACCAATCCTTTTGAATTTCACGAGAAAATCCACTAGAGTTTGAAAGTTATTTTTGAGTTTAGCTGCTCAATTACTTTTGTGGTACGTAGAAACAGAGTTTCACGGATGATCTTTTTATTCTCTTTTCAATTTTGAACATAAGTAGTATAACATGACATAGTTTCTCATCACCTGGGATAAACTATCATCACGTACCTAATAGGGTGATTGTAAAAATAACGCTGGCTTCCTATTGGCCTTGCTCGCCGACCTTTACCGCTGCTCCATATTTTTCTCCCCGAGTATCATTTTTTCCCTATTTAACTGCACAGTGAGCTCTCCTCTAGCATGTTGTTGAATGAGCGGAGTCTGCCGAGTAACCAACACCGCCCACAGCTGCGTCCCCAACGGCTCAGGCTGCTACCATTACATCTCTGAGGACTTGATCGGGGTGCTCGAACTGTGATAAACACAGGTGTGATTCATAAAATGTGCAGAAGGA
>NW_006431956.1:1989210-2057018 GCF_000325575.1 Pteropus alecto | reverse complement strand
TTCTTTACCTGTTTCCCCACCACAAAACAGTGAAATAAACACAAAGGGTCACGAGCTGCTGGGCCTGTAATGCAAACTCACGGAGTGACAAGTCAGTCAAGAGCCAATTGTCACCTGTCCGGCCACACAGAGCCTCCGAGGTTACCGAACACCGTTTGGATGCATCTGCACGGGAGTGTAATGGTCCTTATTATTCAGGCATTGTGTGCAAACACGGTGAGGCCGGTGACCCAAATTACCAAAGTCTCAGTGACTGGGTACTGAGCTGCACGCAAAGTTCCAAAGCTCCCTCGCAGTGGCTTACTTATTTACCCTTGAAAGTGAACTGCTATTTAAAAATGGTAACAAAACAATGCCACAGGTAGAGATTATTGTAATCACCTCCATGAATTTTACATTAACTTCTGAAGAGGGAAGTTCTTGAGCGTTTAGGAGAAAAAAAAGCACAGATAAAAAATATGTTCCTTAAGCCACAACTCCCTTTTCTTCAGATTTAAAATTCTAATCGATCTCAGAAATAGCACGCACCTTTAGAAATACTATATGAAACATCCCCATGTTGTATTTTAAACCGATCCCTCCTTACCACAAACAAACAAAGCCCACTGAGATCTCACTATATAACATTACTACAAAACCACAGAGTTGGGTCAGTGGATATATATAACATTACAGCTTTGCTTTCTTTTATTTTCAAAGCTCCAGAGAGACTAAGCCCAAGCGTAGCGGTCAGCTTTGGATGGACCCGCTCCCACTCTTCCCACACTGGTGCCGTCCTTCGTAGAATGGGCAGGCTGACTCGGATGGCCCACACACAGGACACTGGGAATGTAGTGGTTTGTGTGCGACATCCGAGCTAGGTCGCAGAGACACTGCAGCTGCCGCCTTCCTGTCTTCTGGAGCACTCGATCTGGGGAAGCCAGTGGCTAAGTCGTGAGGACACTGGTGCTGCCTTAGGAAGAGGCCCGTGTGACCAGCAACTGAGGCCTCCTGCCAATAGCCACGTGTGTGAGCTCACGGCACACTATCCAGCCTTGATGAGGCCTTCCAAAGACTGCAGCCCAGGGCGGCAGCTTGACTAGAGATCAGGGTCTGAACTACCCAAATTCCTGGCCCACAGGGAACTAGAAGTAATAAAAGCTTATTGCTTTAAAATGCTGCTAAGTATTAGGATCATTTGTTATATAAAAGCAGAAGATATATTGAGTATTTATCTCATTTAGGTATATAAATAAATATTCAGAATTTAGGAGAAATCACATTTTAGAGTATCGGTACTTAAAATGCCAAATTGTAATGCAGTCATTTCCATATTTCGCATTTGAATAAAAGGAACAAATACCCAAAGACAATTATGAGAATCGGTTTTATGTTGATTTTTCAAATCAATCATAACTTCTTATTCTTGATCTTTACAGCTCAACTTTTTGCATTCACATAATTATAACTCGGCTGTAAATGGATTTGATTCCTCAAGCTCACAGGGCTTGCCTCTTGAATATTTACATCATCTCACAAAATGGATAGTTTATCTTGTCATAGCTCAAGTACATATCAAGTAGCAAACATTTTATCTTTTAATTCAGGCATGACCTATTTGAAACAGGAAACAAATTGCATGAAGTAATTAGAGGAAAATACAGCCATTGTAGAATCTTCATTTCCAAAGGAGATAGCCAAATGATTATACTTTGTTGTTAAATGTTCAAAATCTGTAAAATATCCTAAAAGGGCATTAATGCTCATAAATAATAAATAATGCATGTTTTTAAAAAACCCTAGGATAATAATAAAAAAGAAACAAGAATAGTGACCTATAGGGAAAGGGATACAAACAGACTTCTCATTACAGTTTCAACGTCTTACATATTCAGAAAATTAATTTATAAAATTGCCTCCGAGGTGAAAATAAGCGGAAAGGAATGGAACTCAATGTATATCATGCTGGTGACATGACCACACAGAAAAGGGAAATCAAGTCAGGTGACTTTAGGAGGACGGACTTTTGGTCATACATCCACAGTGGATTTATTTTAAGAACAAAGAGATTGAAAAAAATCGTAATCTTTAACTCCATTCAACAGTCGTCTGTCTCATTGACTGGAGAGTGTAAACTCATACTTTGTTTCTTTTCAAAAAACGCCCATTTCCCAGTGCTGTCCGTCATGAAGGCGTACACGATGAGCAAGGACTTCGCAGCAGCAACGGGCACCTCCGCTACCAGACTACGATTCCTAAGAGGCAGTCCCCACAAAAAGGCACCAACGGCCCCCGAGGAATGACTGATTCCAGGTCTGTAGCAGGAAATACCGAAGATAAACTGGAACAACTAGTCCAGGAAGAAAGAAAGATGTCAAGATGAACGGGGTTGTGTCGCTGTCTCAGACATCAGGGACAAAGTTCCACTGGCCAAGATGGGACAATGTGAACATGAATAAGGGGAGGAGAGGGGGAGGAAGGTCTTTTCAAAAGCAAAACTCAGCGGTCACCACGGGAGGCAACTGTGGCATCTGTGCCACCAGCTTCTTACACTGGAGTCTGGGGAAGGAGGAGAAAGAACGAAGCGTTTTACTCCGCTTTCCCTGTCTGAACTGTATTTCTGGACAACCTGAATGCTCTAGGTGATGAAAAATTCGCCTTACTGAAGGATTTCAGCTAATAAATGTGAAAGAAATAACTGAATTAAAAAAAAAATCCATCATTTCACAACTCGTAATGAACCGACGGACCTGGTATCACTAAGATGTGACAACCAGACGTTCCATGCCTAACGACGCGCAATGAGAAACAGACAGCAGCTAAACACCCTTGTCAAAAAAGCAAGCCTGATCCAACCACGTCGTAAGGGCTGAACGCCCGCTGCAAGGGCAGAATGATTTCAGTGACACCACGAGGAGGTAAACAGAGTCCGAACGTGGGCGTCTCCTGGACAAGCGGTCTGGCTTCCTCAGTGTGTGAGTCGCACGGCAAACGGGTGAGTGAGGGTGAGGGCGAGGGCGCGTGGAGAGACGCGAGTCTGGTTTGGACCCTGATTCAAACACACCGACTGTCAAAAGATATTTTTGAGACAAATGTTGAAATCTGAATATGGACTGAGTATCAGAGAATAGCAAGAAAATCGTCTGCGGATTTGATGTGGGTAACGGCACTGTGTGAGACAGACGAGAATGACCTTAGGCCTGGATTTGGGGTCAAATGCCCGAGGCAGGAAGAAGGCAGGATCAGGCCAAGCAGAGTGGCGAAATCAGATCCTTGGGTAGTCTGTTAGGTAGGGGGTACATAAAAGCTTATTACTTTTCTTTTATGTCTGAAAACGTTCATAATCAAAAATTTAAAACATGTTGGTAATATGCATTTTATCCAGAATGATCGAAGATCATAAAACACGATAGAACTGGGGCCCATAGGTACTACTATGCTGAATTTCAACAGCATATTATTGAAATTTCTTAGGGTAAATGTGCTTTGGTTATTTGCCTTAATACAGGAGTCTCTAATCCCCGGGCCGCATAGTACCGGTATAGGTCCTGGCCCGTTAGGAACTGGGCCGCACAGCAGGAGGTGAGAGGCAGGTGGGTGAGCAAAATTTCATCTGTATTCACAGCCGCTCCCCAGGGCCAGCATCACCGACTCAGCTCCGCCTCAGTTCATCAGGCACTAGATGCTCAGAGGAGCCTGGTCCCTCGTGCCACAAAGGTTGGGGACCGCTGGTCTAGGGCACAGTCAGGGTTCCTTTCAAAACCAAATGAACTTCTAAAAGGTTCTGTGATTTCAGAAAGGCTTCTGCTTCTCTCTGGCAAATAAGAGGGTGTTTGTAGAGAGGAAAGCTAAGCAAACGAAACTGAACATTCAACGTAAAGGAGACTTTACTTTTACGACTAGTCTCCGAGCCTAGAGTCTACAGAGGATGTTTCTTAATAATTTATGTAAACATACACTAAAGTTGCAAGTTAACCATAAAAGAGAAACATCCATTCACTCACTCATTCTAGGATTAAATAACATCCCAAATTATTTTAAAACATTAAAAGCAGTAAGGTGACACTCAGTAAACTTGAAAAATAAACAAGATTGTGATTAAGATTTGCATCTCGTTGGAATGTTATAAAATTCAGTTGTTACTGTAGCCATGCTTGGAAAATCGACGAAACTACTTTAAAATATATTAGAATCTGGTAATAGCTGCTGTGGCTTCACCAAAAATTACCATGCTTTAACATAAACTATCTTCCTCTGTAAACAGCATGGAATATATTATATGTATATTTACAGCATGTGATATGATATGCGCATATATACACATATATGCAATTTCATCTTTGTGGGCTAAAATAAGTAGATAAATGAATATATTTTATACAAATATATATACCCATATACTATACTCCTGACAGTTTTACACACACACACACACACACACACACACACACACACACACACACACGGTGCCTTTTAACATTCAGCATATCACAAGATTTGAGCAAGCTAGAAGGAAACTTAAAAAAAAATCAAACATGGCACTGCAGAAGGGACATCAGCGGTGTCTGCCTACTTACGCACGGCACCCACCTTCCCTCCGCGTTCAGTCCACAGAGTGGGGCAGCCTTTGCCTTCCCCGACCTCCGAGCCAGGACACGGCAGCCAGGCCCAGGAGGCCACCACAACTCTACGGCGACCGTGACTCCTGGGGACGGACAGAGGATCCCAGCCGGGACAACCTCCTCTGGGTTGATAAACTCGTGGAAAGTGTACTTGAACTCACGTAGGCCATCTCTGCCACAATGGGGACAAGGCTAAGCTGATACAAGATCGTCTCCAAAATGCCCGGGAAAAAAAATCTTTATAATAACTGGAAAACGGGCAACAAACATAACATTGAAACTTATATAGACAAAATTCTTATTCTGGCACACAGCCAAAGGTAAACTTTTAAATATAAAGGACAAACAATGCAGCATCTTAGAAATTCACAAGGAATTTACAACAGACACTCGTTTTCAACAAGAGGAGGCGCTATCGGAAGGGCTAAAGAAAAACGCCCACTTGATGACCTCGAGGTAACAGCAAATACATCAGCCTTAAACCTTTTTTTTAAAAACTGTGTATTTCAAACAACTGAATAAATTCACCATACTCACCACATCCCTTTCACAGATTAATTTGACACATGAACCCCAAGGCACAAATACTGTCACTGAGAGGGAGGGAGACTCCCCAACGGCCCACGTGCTTCAGAAGCCACCCGGGAACAGGCTGGGCAAACACGCCAACTGCTCTTACATCGAGAGCTCCCCCAGAAAAAGGGCCCCCACACAGGAACTCACAGGTCCACGAGGGGAATCTAGCTACACATATAAAATGACTTCGAATTTCAGAAGTGTCAATTTAACTGATCCTTCTTACGTATGGTCATTCCAGTCTCATTTACGGCCGATGGAAATTTTAATTAGTATGGCCTTTTGGATGATAATCTGGCATAATAATCTCTTAAAAATCTTACATGTTCACATTCTTTGATCCAGCAATATTTGATCTACATGCGAGGCTGCTGGTTATTTGTTCGAGCAAAATCTGGAACAGCTCAAATGCTCCAAAACGGGTGACTGAAAAGACAAGTCCGTTCTGATACAACAGTAAAATGAAAGACCGCGTCCTACAGAGCCGGGAAGGTGCCTGTGACGCAGCTAACAGGAGGGGCACGCGAGGCGCCGAGCCGTGTAGGGTGATTGACCCCCCAGTTTCTAAATTGGCTGAACGCACGCCAAGCAGTGTCGGTGATTACTGTGAGAAGACTGTGATTTAGAGCAACTTTTCTAAGTTACACCTTTCTAAACAGTGTACCTTAAAAAACAAACAAACAAACAAAATCAAAACACTGACCACGTATTATTTTTATAATCAGAAAAGAAAGTTCGGAAACAAAGCCAGGTACTTTCACATTTAGTTAGCACTTGTTCAGAATATGTTTTGAAAAGCCCCTTTGCTTTTTATATTTGATTTCATCCAAAGGATATAAAAGAATAAGGTAACATCTTGGTGAAAGTATCTCCCTTTAGAACAAATGTCAACAGTCGGCATTAAAAGGAAGAAAACAGATGACTAACATTTATTGAAAATGGATGCTCTGAACTCATCGTAAAGAGATAAAAACCAAGACAAAGGACAAAGTTGGGGAAATAATGGCACGTTCAGTTTCGGAAACGCTACGGCTGAGGTGCCTGTGGCCTGTCCGGTCAGAACTTTCTCGTAGGGCAGATGAGTCTGCATCCTGGGGCAGTCTGGGCTGGAAACGAAGATTTGGGAATCATCACATCATTTAGAAATATAAGGAGTGAATAAGGAAATGTAGGGAGGAAGAACAGAGTAGTCGGCTGAGGAGGACAAGAAGAGAAAGAAAAAGAAGGCCATAAAAGAAAAACAGAAGGACGGCTAAGAGAGCATCAGACGAGTGAAGTATCAGGAAAAATGAAGAACAGAAACTGGAACCACACGTCTAGACAGCAGAGACGAGACCCTTTCCAGGGCCGAGCGTGGCCGGTGGGTGCATTTCAGGGCCGAGCGTGGCCGGTGGGTGCATTTCAGGGCCTCGGAGAGAAGCTTCAGAAGTTTCTAGGGCAGAAACCAGAAGACGGTGGGCTTAGGGATGAAAAACTGGAGGAAAGTCCATATAACAGCAAGTTTTGAGAAGCTGGAATGGAAAGAGGAAGTCACGTGCCTTTCTGTCGCCTGAGGCGGCGTGGGGAAGGCGAAGGGCTGGATGGGAAAAGACGAGGCCCAAGGGAAGACACGAGAAAGAGGGAGGAGAGGGAGACAGAGGCAGGAAGGTGATGAGGGAAAGAACTTCTGGGGTTCGGGGGTGCAGGAAGGGGAATGAGGGGGGCACAAGAGGAAGACGGATCTGAAAGCTGAGAAGGGACACCGTGCTCCTCCCTGGAGCCTGAGGACGGCTGTGGGGAGAGGCACAGTTCTGGAACCCAGACAGGGGACACGCGGCGAGTCAGCAGCTCACAGTGACATGTCCCTCGACCCACGTGCTGAGACTTGGCACCCACGTTTTGAAAAGGCTGCGCTCTCCTACATCACAGAGGCCCCGCGGTGCCAGGGACATCCGTCTCCCGAGCTACTGAGGCCGGAGTGGGGGGTGGGGGTGATGGGACACTGAGACTCTGTGACTCTCGGGTCTCTATGTAAGCATTTCACTACTGCTATCGGCCCATAAAACGACAGGACGTAACAGAAGGCAAGGAACTTACACACCCCGTGTGGTTCTCAGCAACGATGAGGGCGCCTAAGCGCTTTCAGCACGTACGTATTCTTTTTAAAACACTAGAAGTGTGAGTAGTTTGATCTTTAGGGGAAATTATAGTCAGATAATATCCAAAAGGTTACCACGATATAGCTGAATGATCTCTGCCTGTCACAGGTTAAAGAACATTTAAATTCTGGAAGCTCACGTCAGCTTTTTCCAGATAACAAATCTTAAGTGCCTTCCTATATTCACTCAATTAGCGATCTGGGGCCTTGATAGCGCTGCAGAGAGAAACTTTCCAAGTAGCGTTCAAATCATATCTGAAAAGGTGGTCATAAATATTTTAGAGCCTAAGTGAACTAATAAGACCTAGACCCATTAAGGATAAGATCTTTTACAACAAATTAAATAAAACAATTTATTGAAGTCTGGGCTCGAGATAAGCTAGATTTACTAGCTGACCTTTTATTCATTTAAAGAACAAAATTAGCTCTAATTGCATTAGAATGGAATCCAGTAAATTTTCCTGAGTCTTCTAACGCGGCGTCCGCGTACGAACTGCTGTAATTGTTTACAAGGAAGATGGAAGCGCCTTGATTATGATCTTTCCGCTTGTTCTACTATGTAGTAAAAGCCAGTTTTTCTGACAGCACTATAATGTGCCAGGGGAAGACAACAAACTTGGAGATTCCGCCATAATCTTAGGTCAGTGAAGAGGAGAGAGTGGCGGAAGGAGGTCAAGAACTGCGAGTCGAGGCAAAACAGAAGAGGGCGGAAGACGGGAGCCAGAGCCACCCTGACTCCCGGCCTCCTCCGGACGCCTGACTGGGACCCGCAGGTCTGGGGCTGTCGCCTTTATTCTGTAAAGGCAGTGAGAATGGCACATATAATCCTCGACTTGTGTTTTCAGTCGTTCAGCGGCTAGAGGATTTCATTTGCTATGTTACCAGCTCTCGCTGGCATTAAAAGTAAGTCATTTACCATAAATTTTAAATACAGTCACTCTTAAGGTTTTTGGTCATTGTTCTTGTTATTTAGCTCTAATACAGGCGAAATACCTGTGCAATGTTTTGGTGTCAGTGGTCAGTTTAGTTAACCCGGGGAAAAAGCAACCATCGACCCTTCCAATCTTTTTTTTTTTTTTTTTTTTTTAAGCAAAAGCAGACAGTTTTATCTGAAGAGAAACAAATTAAGAACAGAAAAGCAAAAGGCCTTCCAAGTGTGACAGGATGACGCTCTGAAACGTCCTAAACCATATTTCTAAAGGGTCATTTTATAAAACCAACAAGTTTCTTTGCTTCAACACACTTTTATAAAAACACAAAATCTGACTGCCTTTTCCCAAAATAAAATAAAACAAATAAAATGATAAAACAAAGTAATAAAAAATAAAATAAAATAAAATCTGCCCTCCATCCCTTAATCTGGTAGGAGAGTCCTCCTTCCTTCTGGAACCTACGGGGCTGTGTCCCCTACCACAGGGGCGCTGACGGGCTGGCCAGCGGCAGTCTGTGATGGGGACAGAGAACGGATGCTGCTCGCTGGGGTCACCGAGCACCGAGAACCAAGCGTATCGGCCTCGAGCGACTCGGGCCACCTTTGCCACCACAGAGAGGCAGGACAGAGAGACAGACGCCAAGCAGAGCCCGACTGACACTTTTCGACACTGGCACCATGTCACCCAAAGCCTAATGTACCCTTTCACTCTGCTCCGTGAGCTGGTGGACCTGGGTTTGTGCCGCCTGCATCCGAGAGGCCTGACCAAACCGAGAAAACAAGAGTGTTTCGCCAGAGACGAGGGCTCTCGGCGGTCGTCCTCTTGGCTGAGTGGGCTCCCACGCTGCACCCCCGGATTGGCGGTTGGTGCAAGAAATCGTCAAATAAAAAATGCTTTTGCGTCTGCTGTAAAAGCTGTTGTGGAAGACTCTGCTCCTGCTATCTGGCTCCATTCAGAAATAAAGTTTCAAACTTAGTGCCTTGAAAAACCTTGTCTCTCCCGAGAAATGAGGAGGTGTTTCCCTTTTTGCCCTTACTGCTAGGAAGCCATAGTCATATTTGACGTGCAATCCTTTGCTTCTTTTTCCTCTCCTTGGTCTGAGTTTCCTATTTCTATTTTGTAGTAAGTTAATTACATGTTCTCTTTGCGTTACCCTAAACTCATTTAGATGGGAAATAAATTATATACGAATCAAGAACATTTCAAATATAGAAGGAAAATTTGGAAAGTGAGATAAAAACCATTTGCCATTATTTCTTTAAAGAGTTTATCACTAAAACACCACTACACGTTTCACGCTGTTAAATGTCTTTTGGCTAAATCTGGCTACATTTTAAAACAAAAACACTTTATTTAAAAATATTTTAAGTGGTTATTTTTGTAATTGTCCGTGATCCTTCTCTATTTCTAGTGTATTGTTAAAAAGGATGAATCACAAAAAGACAGCAAATACCTATAAATATTGTTTTTAAAGAGTAAACCCTTATGCTTCTCAAATTTAATGAGCAAAGTTACTGCTCCCATTTTCATAGTATATATAGATAATTTAGAAATCCCAACTATTCAAAAGCCCCCTCCGAGGCATAAGCTGAACTCTGTAAACTGTAAGAAGAAACTAAATTACTCACAGGAAAAGGAAAGCATCACATTTTCAGCACCTCTGCCAGGTGAGGTATGAAATTGTAAGAAATCTGATAATACTCATGGTTATGTTAACATTGAAAATCGGAATTTTAGCAGAAAGAGAATTATAATTGCCAGCTGTAAAGTGGTCACTGACAAATACCTCAGCATAATTTGCGTACCTTGGAGAAAGAGTTAAATTTGTACAAGAAACTATTGTGACCTTCTCTGTCAAAGAAAATGCAGAATTGTCATTGACAATAATACTATTCTCTGAGAGGCATCATTAACGATTCCGTGTCACCTGATCAACTACAGTATTAGATATTAATTAGAAAAATGACCGAGCATTATTGGACGTTTGGAGGGTCCCAATTAATAACCCCTCCTCTGGCGAGGCCACTGCATAAGGGCAGCTGACGACTTCTCCAACACAGTAACCCCATCGACCGTCCTGGCACTGATGACAGAAGGGACAGAGCCTCCTCCCGGCACCGGCCGGGACAGCGCTGAAGAGACATCTGAGAAGTGGCAGTGGGGGAGAACACCTAATCCCCTAACTGCCATTATTCATCCCCAAATCTTTATATCCATTTGTTTTTTCTTAATACTTTACCAATATTTAAAATTATTATTTTTTTCATGAGAAGCTCCTTTAGCAGTATTTTGAGCTTTGTAAATATAGCCACACATTTAAACTTAGAAGTTGTGGGTCCTGTGCTGCCATGTCGTTCCTGACAGCCCTGTCTTAACAGTCCCTGCCCCTAAGATACCCATCACCTCACTTTGCTCTATTTTCTTCATAGAAATGAATGAATGAATGAATGAATGAATGCCATAAGTTAGCCCACTCTTCCTGTACTTGCTCAAAATAAACTAACTCAGAAAACAGAGAAGACGTGGATGACAACATGACAACTGTGTCGCCACCGCCCCTCCACCGCACTAGCCCTGCCCTTCGTCACTGAGTCCAAGTGGGACCTCGGAATCCTGATCAATATGGTTCTAGGCAGCTGTTCCGGACAAGCTGAAACCCACCTGACTGTCAGACCGGGATCGGCTATCTGTTGGCAATTTACCTGAATGGGCTGTTTCTTCCCATTCGTACGACTCCAACAGACTTCGCAGGTGTTAAGATTGAAATTTCAGGGTATTTGAGTTTCATCTTCAATACAGACTAGGGGGCTCTGGATACCCGTTAATGGAGACACAGCAAAAGAATCGGAGGTCCTTGCAAAGTCATCTAGAATTTTAACACCATCGGGGGGAGGTACTGACTCGACAAAGACCCTTTAGGATATAATTTCCAGGCACATTAAATAAAGGCAAAAGTAAGGTACCTCTGTCTTGCTTCAAGGCACAATAAGAGAATAGAGGAGATAATCTAACCTCACAGCACTTCCCTGGATCAAGGGCAGAAGACATAACGTCTTTATTTAAGGAGATTTAGAAACTAAATATTGTCTTAAAGATCTTTCAACGAGAGGGTATAATTTGAACCCTGTAAAGCTTTTTCTTTTTCCTATAATTTTGAAAGACTCTATTCTCTCTGCCTGTTTTTCAGCAGTAAACGACCCCCTCCCCAGACTATTCAAACCCCAAGTCCGCTCGTTAATTTCACTTCAAAAGAGTATCACTGCCCCCCAAGTGCGCACAAACCGAGGGGGTACATGCACATCAGTATGAATCTGCCGCTTCTTCTCCATTATTACCGTGGGGAGGAAGCCGTGCACCCTCATGCTACAGCGCGAGAGAGACTTTTAACTTCATATGTGATAAAATATTACTTTTTACATTTTTTCCACACAAACACAGGCAGCGGGATGGACCTGGCCCATGGGCCGCGGTTTGCTGACCTCTGATTTAGATTAAAAAAAGAAAAACTCTTTACTGATCAAGTTACATAACGTGCATTACTATGTGATGTGTGCCTCTTTTCCCCTCTCTTATTTAAATGTAAAATGTAGTATATTTCACTGAATTTATTCTTTAGTTCATTATAAGTATTTCCTCGAGTCTGACTTTGGTCGAATGATTATTACTCATACAACATGGCAGTTATATCTGAAAGTTCACCTGCTATATAACGTACTCCATGGGCAATTCGTCTGTAATGTCTGGGTACTGCGACCCCCAAAGCTGTACCTTCTGTTCCACAGTAACGGAATCTATTTCTCACATCTTCCGGTATCTCAGGTGTATGAGTGACTTACTGAGAGAAGAAAAAGTCGACAGAATGACTGAAAGACGCTTAAGGGTGGATGAGATGACTATTATTATCACTGCTCCTTTTTACAAAGCCCATTTCTCCAAAGGGAACGTGCAAGCCAAACGCGTGTGGAAGTAAAGATTAAGTGACTTACTGAGAAACAGGAATAAACATGAACTAGTAGGAGAAAAGTATTTGTTGACTGACATATAAAAACATCTTCCCCTTAGAGACATAAGCCCAAACCCAGAATTCCCGAGAAGATGGTACGAACAGTTACTCTGGTTGGGTCTCCTTGCTGACCGACCTCTGTCCCCTACTGGTTGAGAGAGATAAGGGTAAATTTATTCAAATTTTTGTAGGTAAGGTCGAGGGCACCAGGTATACCAGTAACTGGTTAATAAAGAGCCGAATCTACAGTATTTTTGTTACGCTGTCTAAGCGTCGGCAAAACCACCATCTATCGTCTAGGTTTCTACTGGTGAAACCAAAAAGAGGACTGTGGAGATTGTGCAGATAATTTAGGTAGGAAAAGAACGAACTATCTGGATTTTCTCCTTTCTATCTTCAGAAGAGCATACGCTCCCCCAGAAGGCTGTTTATCATAATGGTGACGGACTTTCGTCAATGAATTACATTGGAAGTTCACAAAAGCGGCAGCATAAAATAAATACAAACTTTAAATGGAATGAACCACCGAGAACACAAAGCATATTTTTACTCTACCTACTAAACAAATCCATGGGCCCTATTTTCATTTTTGTAGTTAAAAACTGAATGAAAATTAACTGTCTTGTAAGCCTATTTTCTACAGAATATTTGATTGTTTGCAATGTAAACTAATCCATTTTCAGGCTTACTGGTAAAAAAATAAGGTTGTCAACTTGTACATTTAGCTTGTGAAATTCATTGAAATGATATATAGTATGATTTTTGAATAAAAGGAAGACTTCAATGTGATTTACCAAAAAAAAAAAAATCCTTATTAGGATCACAAAAGAGCATTGCGGGCCCTAATTCACACCCCAGAAATGAATAAAGAAGCACAGCCACTTCATTCACTTTCAAGAAAGGTGGGGGCTGATGTGATGATGTTGTAAAAATTAAGACAAACAGCACACCTGGGGTTTACGTTTAACTTCTCTCTTAAAAATAAAAGCAGGTAATTAAGATTTCCGTTATTATTATGTACTGGTTTATGAAGCCTTTGGCAGTAGCTTTGTTTTACAGGTACAGAATAAAGCCATGTGCCATCTGAGCGAGAAGAGAATCTCGGTGTCTGCGATAGTGACGGGGAATACATACTGAGAAGGTGTAGCATTACACCCGCCGAGGTGTACTACGGCAGTTCATCTCTTCAATACATAATCTCTTACTTACTTTTCAGATAACCAGAACTGTAAAAGCCAGGCAAAAGCAATGTTATGTGCTCGTACTTAATAAAGAGAGAAAGAACAAGGAAATTAAAAAAAAAAAAAAAAGATCATACATGTTAAATAAAGCAATATGCATTTACTCTGCGGAAGAAAGCAATACGAATTGAAAATGAAGGATTCTCAAAGTAAGGCATGAGCCTGCATTTCACACCGGGTGAAGGAAAGCTCCGAATCCATCAGGCAAGAGAAGAGACGGTTCAGTTCAATCCACTCCACTCTAACTCACACGCTCATACTCACATCTTGTCTTGGCCAGCACCGACTCGGAGGGTTAATCTGGGGATAACCGGACTTGGGGCTGGAACAGCTGGCTCCACTTTTATCTGTTGAAGTTAGGACAGCAGAGTGAAATACAGTTTTTTTTTGTTTTTTTTTTTTTTTCCACCAAAAGTACCTCCTACTGCTTCTCCTACTTCCCCATCTCCACAAACCTGATAAGCAGGTTTAAGCCTCAAACGCGGCTAGAAGACTTGCTGGATGCACAGATAACCTGGGCCACACAAGGCTCTGGCTTCTCAACGACCAAAGGCTACCTGGCATCGTGAGAAATTCTACAAACTTTAATCACGTCCTGTCAATGGGGTCGTTATCTATTTTCTTAGTTTTGGTTAATTTCTTAGATTTTATTGTTAGAATTTTTTAAACAGAAATTGTTATCTAGAGCACCTGGTGGAGAGCTGAAGTAGTTGCCAGACTTACCATGAACAGAAAAAAAAAAATACAGTGATCTCTCCGCTATAAAAGGCATCTATTATGGGATTTGTAAAACTGTAAACTCACCTTAAGTCTGCATTACATAAGAGAGTGAAACATCAAGTGTGACTATAGCATTAAACTGCTCAATTTCTTGGCTAGTAGAACAAAGATCCGAAATACTATAAAGAAACCAAATATGTTTTAGAAAGGATGTGTGGCGAAGGCAGCGACTGATGGAGAAGTTAAAGGTCACAGAGAGTCGGAAAGGGGGGGACACGATTAAGTACAATGTCAGAGGGGCCCTTTCCATTTGGGTGAAGACCCTATGGAGTAACAAATACGTGGAATGAACAGACTGAAAAAACATTATCATCTATATCACAGCTTTGCAACAGGGGATTTATTCCCATTTTTGGTGGGGCAGCTCTTTGTTGAGTGGGACTGTGCCGGGCACTGCCGGATGGTGACCGCCCAGGTCTCGGGTAGTACTGTAGACACACTGCTCGTCACTGTGACATCCACCAGCAAACTACTGATGATACATTTCGAGCTTAAGAATTAAATCGTAATGAAACAGACTGGTGGTTTTAAAGGAGAATGAATATATTACAATACCCAATATATTATATCATATGACTTATATATTGCACATTGAGCAAATCTACTCTTTTTTCATAAATTTTTACCTGTCCTCTTTTAAAGTTTATTTTTAATGTTGTTACATCAAGATCTATGGCCTGGACCGCTAGGGAAACTGTCAAGCCCCCACAAACTCGTGTCCCCGACTCCACTAGGGCCCACCTCCGCGGTGTGCTAACACACCTTCCCCCATCGATGAGCCTGTTCGTTTCTGCGTTTTCGACCTCAGTCCCATTCAACATTTTCATGCAGCTTTTACAAGTGCTTGACTTCATCTTTTCCTTAAATTGCCTCTTCTTCAGTCTCTAGCTTTCCACGGACTCCTCAACCCGCTCCAATCTACTCTCAGCCCAGCCACGCCGCCAAGCCCACTCGCTCTGGACGCCACTTACTTCCTAACGTCCCTCACGTCCCAGGACGTTTCTCCAGGGTAGGTCTCCTCCCTCCTCCTCCTCCTCTCTTACAAAGCCCTCTGCTTGTGCCTGACCTTATTTGGTCCTCTCCTCCTGTCATCCCCCCCGTTTCTTCAGTGATCCATCCCTGTCCATGGTTTTCAGTGTAAGCCTGAAATATGCCGTGTCTCCAGACTCTCCCCTAGGCTGGCACTGAGGGAGCCGAAGACTGAAACCTAATGTTGCTGACGGAGCGTTTTCAACCACAGAGCTGAATGGTGCTTCACCTCATCACACCTTTAACTCCCAGCTTCCCCAAAGACCTGCCCCTCTCCATGGTACCACCTTTTTTGGGGGGGAGGCGGATGGCCCCTTCATCTGCCTAGGTCTTTGGATGGTATGGCCCAGCCATTTTCCTTGAACCCTTAGGGGATCAAGAGTCCGTGGGGTGGGGTCAGAGCAAGACCCCTGTACAATAAGTGAGGTGACTCTGCCACATCTCAATGCTGAGGTCTCGCATAAAGCTGTCCACTTTGTCTGCAGCATCTTTTACGATGACTGACATAGACTTGTGAGATGGCTAAGGTTGGTGGTAAAATATTTTTTTTCTCCATGGAAGGCTAACTAGTTTATGTGGAAAGTGAGATTAACTTTGACCTCACTTCCCCTCAACTAAACTGCCTGGCTTTTCGATGCTGTCTTAAATGGCTTGGCGGGGGACAAAAGAATTAAGACACGGTCTCTTCATGGGCCACCATAAAAAAAAGTTAAATGATGCCACATGTAAAAAATAAGAATAATAGAGATACTTCTTATAAGTCAAATTAAAAATGGTATAAATGTAACCTGAAGACAAGAGCTATTTAGTAAACCTGTTGAGTTACTGAATGATTTAGAGCCTGTTACCTCGGCTCGAAGTTTTACCTGTAATGAAGATGAGCACACAGTCCAAACAGCGATACCTCTGAGAGTGAAGGTGGGCAGAGTTATCCACAGCACACGACCGGTGCAAGCTGGACTGTCCTGGACAAACCAGGACATCCGGTCACCCTACCTAAGATACTCAAGTGCCTTCATTTCGTTCTTAAAGAAGCTAAATCAGATTTAACTTAAAGACAAAAATCCAGCAAGTGTTGAAAAAGGTTAATAACAATGCTAATAACGCAGATAGAGAAAGTACAATTTCTAAATAAAGATTTCTGTGCTTGCTTCGGCAGCACGTGTACTAAAATTGGAACAATACGCAGAAGATTAGCATGGCCCCAGCGCAGAGATGCCACGCAAATTCGTGAAGCGTTCCATATCTTAAAACAATAATTAAAAAATAACAGAAATTCCTCACCAGACTCTTGTTTACGCTAACTTTGTGCAAATGCCTACCAAGATAAAGAGACGTTTCCTACAATCCTAAACCAATTTCCCAGAAATCAACAAACGAAATGACAATTACTTCAATCGCTTAAACGTATGACTAACGCCATCTTTGTATGGCATGAAGCCAAGACCTGGGGACGGCGTGGGCCTCTAAGGGTTAAAATAAAAGAAGAGGGCTTTGGAGGGTTGCTGAGAACTGGGGCGCGCGGGAGAGCATTTACAGTGGATTACCACGTCCCGATTCTCCGAAGAGGCAAAGTCCAGTAATGTTAGACTCCTTTGTGGCTAACTAAAAATACATTGTCAGTGGATTTGTCCAGTTTTATGTATAAGCAATACTTCTTTCACCTGAACTAATACTAGTAGTCATATAAGCCCCTTATTGCCATGTGCTGCATTTTTTTTGCTAATCTTCAAGGATTTAGCTTCTTTGCCACATACCTCAGGGCACCAACTGATAAAGCTCTAACTCTCCATTTTTCCAGGACACCAGCAGTGCGGCCTTGCAAAAAATGAAAATCGCTCAAGAGATTTAAAGGGGAAATTTATTTTTAAAATCCTGACTTGAAGCAAAGAGGTGGATTTTTAAAAAGCTTATCTATAAAGAATCAGTTTAAATTTAAATTCTATCTTGGAACTCTTTCATGCATTCCAGCTTTAAAGTTTATCTTCTGACAGGGACTTTCTGCAAAGGTAATGGGCAGCTTTGTCAATATAATCTGGCCAAGTTTTTATTTTCTATTTTTTCTTAATGTTAAACTTCTTTCATTAAAAAAGCCCCATGTATGTGTGCTAGGTAGGGTAGCAGCCAGTTCAGCCAGCATTAGTTCAGATTCCTGTCTATGCTAGTATGTCGGAAAAATATCCACAAATAGTGGGGATGAAAAGCCAAATTTAATTACCTAACGACCTGGATGTTGAACTATGACAACTGGTAACCATCTTACTGTCTTTCTTAGCAGTCGAGGTCTTTACGTTACTTCCACGTAGAAACATAGTCTAAGTAAACACTGATACACCATTTAAAATATTAAAAGGATGGTCAAAGAGAAGGTGGCCTATGCTGTGGTCACACAGGACAAGTGGAATCCAGCAAGGACAAGAGAAGAGTCAGGCTTTCGTTAAGCGCTCGGTGTTCACTCACATGAAGACTTGGGGATGGCCTTTGGTAAACGTCTATAAATTCAAATGTGCTCATTTAAACATCGGTTACTAGTTTCCTCTTGGAACAGACAGTAATAAGAAACAGGAAAGGAATATTTCCCTCTTTTTACTGGGTTATTTTATTTACCGAAAACCCTTCATTTCACTAGTTAATTATGAGAGCAGTTAAGACTGGAAATGAGATGTTACTTTAAATAGCAGGGAATAAATTATATAAACGTCTAACTAAAACAAATAAATAAACAAACAGATAAACAAACAGAAGGGAAGATGATGAGAACCTTTTGTTACAGGCACGTGGCAGTAAGACTATCATTCTCTAAAGAGCAAACTGTTTAAGTGCAATAAAAGACTATTTTGGGGGGCAAATGCTGAGGATTTGGGGATAGACTGAGGAAACGTTCGACCCTGTAACTGTTCATTACTGAAGCCACAGAAGCTTCGAGGCCCTCCACTGCCTGTCCCTTCAGATACGGCAGCTGAACAGGAGCTCTCTGAGGTCTCTTCAGGGACTAAACTTTTCTAGATCATGACGTCACCTTGCTCGAGAGGATGAAGCCGTGCCTGTCCCTGTCATCGGCTTCCATCAGAGGAGATGGCCTGAGGAGGCTGTCGGGTAACAGAGAACGCAGGCTTTGCTCAGACAGACCCGGGGCGAGCTGTGGCTCTTCACTCGCCAGCTGCAAGTTCCCTGACCTTTCCGTTGTCCTCAACGGCAAAGCAGCAGCGACAGTACCAAACCCTCGGAGCCGTTGGGGGGATTAATTAATCGAATTCTGGCCAGGTCTGGCAAGTACCAACTGTACGTACTCAGTAAATGATGGCTGCCAGCGTCACTATCTGGGTTAGTTCATGCAAAAGCTGACGTTAGCTCAAATAAAACGACTCATCAGTAGGTAGGATAATAACTTGGGAAATCCTTTACAGAACTGATGAGCTGTCCATTACGAGCAAATCTCAGTCCTCTATGAGTTGACTATCGATGTTCATTAGCTGTACGAAAATCTGGAATTGTCACAGTCATCTACTAGTCTTAAATGGCACAAACTAATCTTGTTTTCTATGAGAGGGCTGAAGAGAAGGCCTGTTAAGCCACAACATTGTTAGAGAAGGTAGAGGTGACCCACACTGCTGTGACGCTGTCTTCCCTAGTCCTGAAGGGGAGGAAGGAGGCAGAGGGAGGGAGAGAGGGCCGGCAGTCAGGCGAGGCTGGTGGATGAGCTGAGTTTAGATCCACGTTGTCTGACTGCTGAAGCCCATGCCCTCCGCGGGCCGGCGCGGGCCCTCTTTCTCTACTGACGTCATCGTTTTGGGGGTGAAACTCTAGGATGGCGTCTTAGATCACATTCCAATAAGAGCATAAAAACATGTTTCTAAGTTTGACTGATGGATTTGGGCTCATCTCCTACATAAGGCTATCTGTAAAACTGTTCAATTCCATTAACATAAATGAGACGTTCTCTTTAACAGTGATCCTCCTCCACCCCCCCCCAAAACACTTAAAATACTAAATTTTAATTAACATAGTCCTGTAACATTCATCTAAACCTCAAAGATCCACGGCTAATAAATTAAGTCACACGATACATGCACCGACACAAACACAAAGTTTTTAAACTGCTCTGAAAGTTACTGCGGGGTGTGTCACACGTCGACACCATTGCTCTTACTTAAAGAGGGAGAGCCCAGACTCCCGGCCCTGGCTAATGCGTGATATTAACTACCGGCTTGTGAGTCAGTCGCTGTCCTCTGCATTACAACCGCGACTGGGAAAACGAGTTTGCTTCTGATGGCGCGTCACTCAACCAGGCGCCTGCGCACGCCGCTTCGCTCGGCCCATTTCAAATTCAATGCAGCAGAGCGCAGTGGTTAGCGAGGCCGGTTACGGCATCCGATGGCCTGGGCTGGACTGCGCCTCCCGTTCAGCCCCTACCTAAGTGTGTGATCTTGTGCGGGTTTGTTAATCTCTCTAAGCCCCAATTTCTCATCTTAAAGTGATAATAATTACAGTAACTACCTTACAGAGTTGTGGTAAGGACGTAAACTTATAGTGTTTAGCATATAGTGATCACTCAATAAATGTTAACTCTTACTGTTCCGCTGTTTTAAAAAAAAAGTGTGATTATCATATTCCTACTTTAAAGACGAAGTACCTGGGGAGTAAAGAAATGAAAAAGCTTGTCCTGGCTCTTCCCTCAGATCTGCTGGATTCCAAAGCTCCAGGCTCCTTCTCCTCACCATGCAGATCCCCATTTAATAAACGGTACCGTTGTTGGTGCTTGTACTGGTAAATGTGGGTGTGACAGGTAAAAACTCTACAGGCAGGTAGAAGAGCTATGGGGAGGTTACTTTCTTGTATTATGACGACACCCTCGCTTGCTGCTCTGGGTCAGTGTCAGAGAACTGCTCCTGTGAGCTGGCCGGGACGAGGGGGCAGCTCACATAGGCCTCACCTTGATGTGCCCTTGACCTTTGCTGTCTTTCTTCTGTGGTCAGGAAGGGGTTTCTTAGAGCACGGAGCACACCAGCTTTGGCATTGCTTCCGTTCGCTCGCATGTCTTGAGACTTGGGGGGATTCAGTGGGGTTAACAGCTCAGTTTCTACTCCTTGTCGATGGCGTTTCCATGGGCTGCCCTGGCTATGTCTTTCCTAACTGCATAAAGCGCTGAAATTTAAAAGACTGCCCAAGGAGCAGAAATAATTTTTGAACACCGTGACCACGCTGACCTGCCCTGTCGCACATACGTTAGCTTGTACCGTCGACGGTGTAAAAACTCTGGGTTTCTAGCTTCCAGGGGTTGGCTCGGAGTGGAATAACAACACTCGCCACCAGCATCACCGTCACGTCTGTTTGCGGAGCGTTTGCTTACGTGCCAGACACAGCGCTCAGCGCGTCTCGGCGGTTATCTCATCTCATTTGCTCCTCACAGAACTAACTTGCCCGACTTCACGCAGCTCAAAAAAGTCAGGATTTGAACTCAGGTTTAACTCTAGAGACAATGCTGTTTATTTTTTTTTAAAGACCTTATACGATAGCTGACTTTTTAAGCGTTTACTTTTTGTCACTGACCTGCTCCATAGCCAATCAAAACTGACACAAGGCCTTGAAGGCTTCTGTGAGCGAAATGTGTCACTTGGAACCGAGCCTTTGCCTCCAGCGAGGGTGGTCAGAGGAACTTTGCCTTCTCACGGCCAGACAGATGCGGAGCAGGCATGGGCTGCTGCCGCAGATCTAACCTGACTGGCTTACTCGGATTCACGACGGCCCCACTGACTTCCGAAGCTGAGACGGTGCCGGAAGCAACAGGACCTGTTTGGTTGGCTGGAGGCTCGGCCGCCAGGTTGCTAGGTATATGATGGGTAAGTGACTGATTACGGCCAGGCAAGGTGTCTGAAACAGGAAGGACACCTGTGTGCACGCGACCTGGCTCTGGCCGCCTGGGTGACCTTGGCTTGGACAAGTCACTCTCTCTGGCTCAGTTTCTCATCGGTCAATGGTGATAACAGTACCTGCTGGACCTCTGTCCCAGGTGTGTTAGGAGAAGAAAATAAGGTATGTGGAAGTGCCAGGTACTACATAGGTGATGAAATGACTTTTAAAATGGAAAGAAGAGTTGGATTTCTGTGTCTTGTTAACTTGCCCACGTTCGGTTCTTAATCAGAGTTTCATTCTACTTCTTCATATTTTAGAATACCCAAGGGCTATTTATTAAAGTTAGGCAGAAAAATGTGAGGGTTGCCGTCACATCTGGTCAGCCCGACGAGTTCTTCTAAGTTTGAAATGAAAAATATTGCCAAAGTATTGATAATAGATCTGTGGTAGGTCAAATAGATCATATTTTATCAAGTGAGAAAAATGACTGTGTATTGTTTTGTAGCTAGCCTCAAAGAGGACAGCCTCTAGAAGGCAAGAAAAGGTGTCTGAGGACCTAACTGTACGTCTGCTAGCGGGAGTTCCTGGAAACTTCTGAAGAAAGTTTAAAAGAGAATTTCGAATCAACCAGTCTACCGCTAGGAATCCAAAGAACTCGGACTAAAGAGCCAGGCCATGGAAGCAGAGGCCACGCCTCGCACGCCCGAAGGATGGTGGCCGAGCTCCCCCACGGGACCGCGGGATGGCTACTGGTTCCTGCACTGTGCTCCACCAAGCCCGACTGACCCGCAGCGTAAGACGTTCGCGGTCGCTTTCCTCCCCCGGCCCGGGCTGCAGATCAGCCCGGAGACTCGGAAACAGGTCCTAAGCTTACCAAAGCAGAACGCAGAAGGGCGAGGGATGCCACAGATCGTAGCAGACACCATAACCTTAAATATTTGCAAAAATGGCTCACTCAGAAGAAAATGAGCAAGCAAGGAAGGACCCGGGGTCTTGCTAACTAACTTAAAATAGAGCCGTGGTCCTGCATGCTCTTGGAAAAATGAATGCTGTCCTCTTCGGGTATCTAGTATTTGGGTACAAAACGGTATGTAGTAGACTCGATCCTTACAAAAATATCGTTCACGGTTTAAGATTACCAATCTCTTTAACCTGCCAGAGATTAGTACGGTTAATAGAGAGCTGATGGTCTGATTAGAATCCTCTTAAATTGTTAACGCTTTCTAGTGTATAAGGGGCTTAATTACAAGTCTGTAAGTTTTACAATTAAAGTTAAATTTTGTAACCCCATTACCAACACGTTTCCAGTGACATGGGTGACCTGCATCCAAAACACGGACATAACTGCTGGCCCTGTCACCTGCATTTTTCATCGTCACTGGGACCGTGTTCGGGTCGTGCTGGAAACAGGCAAGTGCTTACTTTTTCGTGCTTGTGTTTCTCCTTTTCTCGCTCTCTCTTCTCTCTCTCTCTCTTCTCTTTCTCTCTCTCCTTCTCTTTCTTCTCCTTTTCCTTCTCCTTCTCTTTCTTTTTCTTCTTCTCCTTTTTGTCCTTTTTCCTTTCTTTGTCCTTAGGTTTCTCTTTTTCTTCAAACAGCTTTTCGGGCAGCATGGGCGACAGGGAGGGCAGCAGGGCCGGGCCCCTGGCGGCCGGGACGGGGCTGAACAGGGGCAGGGCCACGTCCTTGGGTGGCAGTACCAGGGGGGCTGGTGGCGCTTTCCCCTTGTCCTCGCGACCCTTCTCTTTGACTCTGTCCCTGTCTCGCTTCTCTTTCTCCTTCTTGCCCTTTTCTCTATCTTTCTTCTTATCTTTATGCTTCTCCTTGTCCTTCCTCACGAGCCCGTCTTTCAGCCGCACTTTGGAGTCGACGTCCTCGAATTCTCTGATTTTGAACTTGTAGGGGTCCGACTCGTCCTCCCGCAGGAGCTCCTTCCACGGGGACTTGGTCTCCTTGCTGGCTTCCTTTTCCTTCTCCTTATCTTTCCCTTTCTCCTTCTCCTTACTTCTGTCCTTGCCTTTGTCTCTCTCCCTCTCCCTGTCTCTCTGCTTCTCTTTCTTCTTCATTTTCGTCTTCAGTTCCTTTTTCAACTTCTTTTTGACGTCCGCCGAGGACGGCGGTTTGGCCCGCTCCTCGTACAGCTTGTGCAGGGGTTCGGGCGTGGGAGGGGAGATGGAGGGAGACGACAGGTAAGGGAAGCTGGGGGGCACGCCGGGCGCCGTCCCCAACTTTGCTTTCCGTACGACCTCGTCGATGGAGGCGTCCATCGTCCAGGAGTTATCCGAGCTGGACGTCCCACTGGCCAGAGGCAGCGGCGTGGCCCCCGCCTTAGTGAAGGTGTTGGAGGGGGCGGCCTTGGGAGTCATGCATTCCGGCCCCGAGATGCGCTTAGGGCTGGTGAACATGTCGCCTTCTGATTCTGAGCCCGAGGAGAACTCGAAAGGGTCCGGCTCCCTCTCGGCACAGGCCCGGGCGATCACGGCGTCGATGGAGTCGTCGATGGTTTTGTCGGTGACCGGGGCCTTTTTGGGCGGATTCTCAGTGCTCAGCTTCCCTGGGTCCGGGGGGATGTGCACGTGTGTGACCGCGGGGGCCTCTTTGCTCATCTTCTCGCCTGCTGTGGCCGAAAGGGTCCTGTTTGGCGTCTCGGGCCTGACGGGTGTTTGGGGGACATGGGACACAGCCTTGGGGCTCTTGGGGCTTCGGGGGCTCTTGGAACGTCCAGGAGATTTCTTTTCTTTGGACATCGTTTTCGGGGACCGGATGGGACTTCCGACCATTGCCGGCGCCTGAGGAGTTTTAGGGGACTTAGACTTCTGTCCCGGAGACGTCGTTTTCGTCTTTGCCTTCGGCGTGAACGACTTTGTCTCTAAGGGCTTTGCGGCTGGCAGCTGTGATTTTGCGACGGGCGCTAACATCGGCGGCTCTGGCGACGCGGGCGCGGGGTCGCTGCTGTCCTGCACGTGGACGGGAGACAGCAGCGGGGGGATCTTCTGCGTGTTGATCGAGCTGAGCGGCTCCCGAGCTTCCGACAGCACCGCGTCCAGCGCGTCCCCCTTGGCGTTCAGCAGTCGCGGCCGCTTCACCGCGGGCATCTCCTCGGCTTCCGGACTGTCCAACGGTCTCTTACCCAAGAAATTCTCGTCATTGATGATCTCCTCCTCCTCCAGCTCGTCGTCTGCTTCCAGGGGAACCTGCATGGCTTCCGCCGACGTCCCCCCATCGGTGGGCACCTGCTCTTCTTCTTCTTCTGGTGAAGGAAGGAAAAACAGTGTTATTGGTGTATTTCAAAAAACAAAAAACAAAACACGTCTAACAAATAAAAATAATACTTTCTAGGAAAGGAAAACAATGATTTCTAGGAAACAGAGAAAATTTTTGACAGTGTTGAGAGGAAAGTTTTCGAGGATCTTCCAGACTCGCACACCGTCATTGTCTGAGGAGCGGCAATCGGTGACGGCCACCGAGGCGAACGACGGGGCCCTGTCTGGTGGTTCGGCCCTACTTTCGGGATCTGGAGTTTGCTAAGTATTTCCTGTCTGTCATCTGCTTCCTTTTATTAATTCTTTTCCTGACCCGACTAAATACTTTCTCTTTTCCTCTTCCTCGTGTACACACACACACACACACACACACACACACACACACGCTTCTCAAAATCAAGATGTTGGTTATTACACGACTACTACCCTTGGAAATGACGGCAAGGCGTACACTTTTTCAGGACCTTTATAACATGTAATTCTCGAGGTTCGGGAACGGGAAGCCTCGACCCGGGCACGACCCGCATGCTCCTGACGCCCTCCGCTTCGCCTGTGTGACACCCGCCGCGTTGCGAGGCGACGTGCCGCAGCGGCACACGTGCTGGCGGGCGTGTCGGCGAGGTGCTGTGTCAGCCAGCGTTCCGGCACTACCGCGGCAGAGGCCGTAGGCAATCTCTCAACGGCTCTGAGCCTGTTTCCCGAACTTTCCAAGGGGGCCAACGTTACTCGCCCTGCGACTCGACGGGGCTGCTGTAAGGTCGCATCACTTTTTTCTGCGCGTGTTAACTACGCGCACACCACGCGCAGCGCACGATGAAGGCCGGGAGCACTCCTGGACTCGATCAGAAACAAATCATGACCTAGGAGAGCTTGTGGTTTAGCAGGGGACGCTGTACGAGTGCATCAGACACGGCATGAGCAGCGCCGTAAGACAAAGCGCTGCAGTAGCTCCGAGAAGCAGGTGGCAGCAATGTCACAGGCGGGGAGACCTGACAGGCTACGCGGCATTCCGGATTTCTAGTGCTGGGGAATAATGAAGCACAGGAACGGGTGACAAAGAGACGGAGTTGGGACACAGGACGTGTAGAAGAACCAGGGAATAATCTGTCTGGAAATCAGGGGACAAAATGGGGGATAAGTTTAGAAGGTAAGTTTAGTAAGGTCACATCTAGATGCCAGAAATTTTGAATTCCAGAAAAATGAACAATGATTTTCATTCTACTGGTAGTTTGGACTTAGTGAAGATTTTTAGACAAGGGAGAAAATGACATATATCGGGGCATATGTTAGCAAAATTATTCTGGCAGGAACACATATGACGGATGGGCGGTAACAGACACTAATGCAGCGGTGACAAGTTAGGGGTCACTGAAATGACGAAGGTAAGTGACAGTGTCTGAACGAGAATAGTGGCAACAAGCAGGAAGTGACAGAGGCGAATGACATGTGAAGATGGACGAACAGAATCTGATAGGTGACTGGTGTAAGGGTGGAGGAAGGGGTCACACGCCACGCCCAGCCTGAGCCCGGGGAGAGAGGGGAAGCCGGTCACTGACGAGGCGGGAGGCAGGCGGAGGAGGAGGACGGCTGTTAATCGGCTCAGGCGCAGATGCGGGGTTTGATGCACAGCTGGCCACTGGTGTCTCCCAGGGAGCTGAAGTCATCCTGAAGTTCGGGACACGGGACCGGGTGTGTGTGTGCGAGGTCTGGCGACATAAATGAAACCACGACAGTGGACGGTATCAGCAGGGGAGGGACGAGGGGTGGGCAGGCCCGGATGCTCTGAGCAGCACCTGCGCCTAACGACAAGAGGGAGCAGGGGAGGCGAGGAAATTCGCGGGGATCAGGAGACGTCAGAGGCAAGGTAAGAGTTTTCAGGAGGAGGGCTGGCGAGCAAAGTGAATGCCTGCGAGGTCGACCAGCGGGAAGGAGCACGGCAGAAGTCACGCCACCGGGGTGTTAAGGAGTGACCAGGAAGTGGGTGACCCCATGAATATGAAAGCGCTTTGTGAACCACAGAGAACAAGGCCCATGAGAGACACAGTTATCACCGCTGTTACTTGCGAATGGCATTACCGCCCGCCCGTCCCCCGGTCAGAAGCACCCCCACATGCCTCTCCTCGCCCCCTTCTCCACCGCCGGCTGTGGACGCGGCGGTGTCCCCGGAGCCTGAGGGTCTTGTGGAACCCTTCTGGGGCTACTGCACGTAGACTGGTCCCCTGCTTACTACTAAATGGAAGGTTACGCCTGAGGTTCTCCATTTAACACGCTGAGCTCCCCAAAAAGCTCTTTGCTGGGAGGCCGAAACATGTTGAAAACCACCATTCTAAAATACAAAACTCCAACTCCGCAGCATGGCCCGCAGGCGCGCCCTCACGCAGCTCAGCAACCCCCACGCCCACCTTTCCTGCTTTTCTGCGGTTACAGATCGTGGTTACACAAGCAACAAAGCAGGCCTAGCAGAGCTGCTACCTGGTCCTTCATGGAAGAGATTTGCTGACTCTTGCCCGAGACCCAACCTATTCAGAGAACTTGAACGTTTTCCCCTTCCCGATCCTTATCGGAATGGCAGGATAAACTTCAAATCTGCTCAAGGGTAAACACACGACATTAGAAAGAAGGCGGCTCTGGAATACTCTCCAAGTGAGCGACAAAGTTCAGAATGCTTATTACGGTTACGTTTCTAAGTCCCAAAGAACCACCTGCCACCCCGCCGGCCCAGAGGTTCGGACGTCCCACGGACGCTGAAGCGGGGGAGAAAGGATCTAAGGGCGACACGTCAGAGCACCTGTCCTCTCCCTCTGGATGACAGCCCGGAGCCTGAGTCCCCAGAGGGGGCCTCAGTGGCCGCTCTAACGTAAGTGGCCCCCAGAAAGGGGCTTCCCGGGACCACCAGGAAGACAGAGCCAGGTCCCCCAGACGGGAGGCCCGTGTCATGGCTGGGCCCACCCGAGCATCTCGCATTCTTGGCACAGCGTGTTATTTCACTAGCGTGAGGGTCTTTCGATCCGGAACTGGCAAGACGGACACCAGATACGCATTTGAACTGCAGGGAGCACAGCATCAAACAAATTCATGGTGGCTGTTCTCGTTCATGGGGAAAAAAATATCAACATAAGGCTCGATTCAGAGTGGTCTCTACAAGCCAGGAGGGGTTACTGTTTTTGTGATTTTTGCTTTTATTGTTTATTTTCATTTTTTTGTTTTTTTCAAGTCCCTGCTGCTAAATTGTATGCATCTAGAAGCTTCACGTGGGTTTGAGGAGTATAAATGATTTATAAAGCTAAGCTATTACAAGTCCTGATTTTAGGAATACAAATTTAAAAATACAAATGCTAATTTTAATAGTTTAACTTACAATTCCTTTTTTATGTTTAGCGATTTTATAAGAGAGAGCTTCCATTGTAGCACTGAAACTAACCAAAACGAAAAAAGAATTTTGCTGGAAGAGCCTTGAACTTTAATAAGATCAGAACAAGTATGAAGAGATTTACAGCACTTTTCTGAATGAGAAATTCTCTGATTCGCCCTCTGCTCTCTCCACCCCAACCTTCACTCTAGGCACCTGCTCTCTCAATTTCTATACGTTCGCCCCTTGTTCCTTTACAGCTTCATCACGTTTGTACCCAGTTTGCTTCTTTGTGAACTTTATGTATGTAAGTGGTATCAGGCTATAACGTTCTTTGGATTCGGTCACCCAGCATACGTCTGTAAGAGTCACCTGTGTTGATGCTGTAGTTCATTCACTGCCATGATTATCAATCCATTCTCCCGGGATGAAAGTTTTCCACTTGAGTAAATATATTTAAAATTTTAAAATACTACAAGAGTCCAACAAATGAATACAGTTGATCTAGCTTATGCTTGCTCGGACACAGATTTAATTGATGATTACACATCAATTTTTTTTATTACATGAGTGATTTTAATTCTATATTCTAAGAGTTTGGAATAAGATAAAATATGTGATGGCTACTGAATGGTTTCTCCTTCACGGTCACCCAAACCCCAACCTGAATGTTAATTTCAGTTCGATAACGGTTGAATGGCAATAAAGTATTCTTCGTGTGTATGTGTATTACAATAAACACCATTTACCAATAATCTATGAAATATCCGCAAGCGTTTTAACGTTCTCTTATGCTCATCCATGGGAACAGTTTTGCTATAACAGCATATAGTTTGGTTTACAGAAGTCGACTATTACAAGATATTTGACCTTGACATGTCACTCCACATAGGTACCAGCTCTAACTTAACACAGCAGCAGAATAAAAGCTGCGTTCCCAAAGGGTGACGTCGTGATATGAGAAGTATTTTAAAGGTGTTTATTTCCACAGAACGAACTCATTTCCTGTTGTTTCAATATTTGGAAACTGGAGGAAAGGACTCTGTATATATGTGATAAACAAATATTGGCGAAAAAAAACAGTTCAAGGAAAACTATTAGTTGTGAGATTTTAAACAAGTTTCTCAACTTCTTAGTGCTCAGTTCCTTGATCCAGAGGACGAGGACATGAGCATCATTTGCCTCGAGAGCGCAGTGAAATTAATGGCTAATTAGAGTTCAGTAAGTATTCAAACTATTAGATAATGCTGGTCAAAAATAGAGATATACATTGTAAAATTAACCTTGCAATCCTTTGAGAAGATTGAGGGGAAAAAACCCCTCTCTTAGCTCTGAGCTCCCTCAACCCATCGAACAAGAGCACAGGGCCAGTTAGCCTCTGCAGGTCAAGTGAGTACCACCACCTCAGCCATCTGTCTCAACAACTCTCCCCCATGATGGAGGCAGGCTGCATTCTGGGGACACTTTTTAGGATAAGATATTGTTAGTAAAAGAAGCTACTTCTGGGTAAGGGTTAATGCTCATGTTGCTGAAGGTATAGTAAGGAATTATTTACAAAACCAGTGTTTTTCTGCTTGTGTTAAAATGCAGATAAAGTTAACAGTGATAAGACTTTTGATTTGATTATCTTTGGTGGGAGAATTTCTTCAAAGTTATGATATTTGCTATAAGTATTAATTAGCACTGTGATTTGTCAAAGAATACCATAAATTAGGACATGACTCCTTTACTTCTAGGAGAAAAAGAAAGATGCTAACAATAACAAAAAAGACACATGAAGAGCCACACTTAGACCGGCGCAGGAGCCCCTATTATCAAAATATATCAAGTTCCTGGTAAAGGTTCATGTCCACTATCGACGACTTTTTAAAAAGATCAATCCACTAAAATAGGAATGCTATAATTCAATCAAAGGGAAATCCTACTGCATTTAAGAAGTAACTCCATTCTGCCAAATCCTCTGCATAAACGGTATGCGTTCGCATTTGTCAAAAAGGGGAAACAATCTGAAACGACAGAAATGACTCAGCACAAATTCATCACCACAGGCAGACATGCAATTTGAAACAGGTATTTAATTAGTAGCGGAATATCTTATCAAAACGTATGGGAAAGGGGGAGACAGAGATGATCTCTAAAGCATCTTCTCATTGAAATAATCAATGATTTCAAGGCAATATCTGATTGCAAAATTATTTAACTTTTTACTTTGAAATAATTTCAAATGTATGAAAAAACGTGTAAGAATACTACAAAGAACTCATGAATACTCTGCACCCAGATTCACCCACTAACATTCGCCTTCAGTGCGTGACTGTAGAACAATTGTCAAAATTCTTTCTAAATTATCTAAGAAATAAAATGGATTCATATTAATGTACATCTTTTGAAAACTTCATAAATGTTGATGGGAGAGGGGAGACTCTACAAAGTCCATTCCAATTTCCCTTCATTAATGATACAAATAAATAACCCACACAGCTACATTTCCCAGAGGAGTAATGAGAAAAACATGCTTCTTCACCAAACTTCTCGAACAAAAACAAAACAAGGCAATAAGGTCTGAACACACCAAAAGGAATTTTTAGGGGTTAATTCTAAGCTACTATAAATATTGACTTAGAACAAAATATCTTTTTAACTAGAAGAGTAAATGCCTTTAAAGAAACTCTATAATCTAAAAAGCTTATGGACATTAGGAAAAAAAAGGAAATTGCTTGCATATGGCATGAAAGCTTTTTATCTCATTAACTACACAGATGCATGCAACTTTCAAATTCAGTGGCATGATCTTCAACTAAGCAGAAAATACATTTGTGGTTCTAAATTTTAAATATAGAGACAATAAAATGCTATATGCATATATTTCATCCAAAATTAAATGTATTTAAAATTAGATTTCTGATTTTTTGGGAAATGTACATGAAGAAATTAATCTCTAGCAATGTCGACTTTTCTATTTTCCTATTAGTTTATGCATCCCACTGTTTTTATGAATCCTCTTTTATTAACAAAAATGAAAGAATTAACTTAAAATACATATTTTTTTCAAGAACACTATTCAATTTATCTGGATATTAGGTATAGTTATTGTAACCAGTTCTTTGAAGTGACTCAGTGCTACTAATGCTCATTCATTCATTCCTTACTCATCCATCCACCCATCCGTCTGTCCGTCTGTCCATCCATCCATCCATCCATCCATCCATCCATCCATCAATATACGTCTACCCACCCACTCACCAAGCCATCCCCGCCCCCTGCCCCCCCCTCCATCCATCTGCTGAATAACTTCCAAATACCACTGCGGCAAGCACTATGTTAGATCCTAGGAAATAAGGTTGAATAAGACATGATTGCCTATCCTTAAGAATCAACCATGTTTTGTGGCCATAGTTCAGGTGCAGTGGCGGGGACAGGTACGAGGCACCCAGGCAGCCACATCCGGGGACGTGAAGACAGAAATCGCACGTTGACTAGAAAGGGAGCTGCACTGACACCTGGGATCCGGTGCCAGGGCCGTGACTGAATGGCCTGTTTACTCTCCCAGACCCGAGTCTTCTCATCTGCAGAATGTAAGTTCCGAATCGGACCTCGAGAGCTTCATTTCCAGTGCCATGTCCACGTGCAGCTGGCCAGGCACGTGGGAGGACCCACAGGGCAGGACAGGGCTACTTCTGCCCCGACATGTCTCTCTGACCACGTACAACAATGCTTGGCATTCTGACCGCTTGATTTACATCTGGCATAAAGGCCGTATCTTGAAAGTTCTGCCACTGAAATATTTTAAGGCTATAAAGCTAATGACGCTATCCTACTTTATGAGGTAAAGAGACTCAGAGAAAATGGAACCTAAGTGAGGTGACTTGAGAATTCAACGGGTCTGGACCGCAGGGTGCTGCCAGGAGGGAAGGTGCCGGGAGGAGGGGAGGCCCGGGCACCTGGGAGACAGGCAGACATGGGTGCCCGGGAAAGAGAGCGACCGCAGCAATACAGATGCGATCGTAACCCCATTCAGCGGTTATCTGTGAGTTCCAAATGAGGCTAAATTCTAAACCCCATCTATTTCCCCTGCCTGTAATATAACAGAAACTAGACCCTTAACACACAACTCAACATGGATAAGTGGGTAGGTATTTTGTAAACAAACCTATTTACTTAAAAAAATGAAACTACTAGCAAAGGCAGGACAATTAGGCGATGACAATCCATCCAGTACAACCAATCAATAACACAATAAATTAATAGCGGAGGGAAGATGATGTGTTGTAATACCTATACACACACCGACCTGTAAAAAAGCACCTTTTTACTAATATTCCGCACAATAAAAAACTAAAACGCTATATAAGCGAGCCAACCTGAAATGACACCTGGCATTATAAATGGCCTAATCTATATGTTAATACTGTTGTATCACATCACCGCAGCGGGAGTGAGATAACAATGTGACTTTGGGTTTCTATGGCTACGTCCTGGGCCGGCTGCTGACACCACGCAAGCGTTCTGAGTGCTTCTTTTTGGTTATTTATGATATGATTTATGATAACGACAACATCTCCTATTTTCTCTCCTCCTCAGATACAATGAATTGCTATCGTTAATCACCCTTCTTGGTTCGACTATGATTACAACAGCATAATAGGGCCTGGCTATGGTAGTGCTGTGGAGTTTTAAAGAAGAAATAAATACGAAGAGATCTCTTTAGACGATGTCAGTATCTCTAATATTTTAATCATCTTCCTTTAAGTCTTGCAGAGTAAATTCTAATACAACTGAGATCCCACACCCAGGACGTAAGCCCTGGGTGCAAATCGAACCCATAACCGAGCGCCACACACTCACAAATCACACTAACCACGATTCTGGAACAGGAACTCTCTGCATGGAATACAGTTTCTTTTCCATGACAATGGCAGTTGTTTCTTTCCTGTATTTGTGAAACCACAGTTTTTTTTTCTCCCCAGAACTAGACAAATTAGGCAAATTGGCCATTCATCTATCAGAAGGCAAAACGGCAGAGAAAGAATAAAAACTCTGCGATCACACAGACGTACGTGACCCGCCTCTGCCAATGACTGGCTGTGCCGCTGCCTGCTCATTCTGAACTTCAGCTTCCCTTTACACCTATTTGGGTTCACAGAGAGTCCTACCTCTGGTTTCTGACGACCAGAAGCAAGTAGAGAACCCAGCGAATTCTTCATGTTTGAGTCAGAGTGTAGAAAAAAGAAGCCCTTCCCCTCCCTCATCTACGCCATTTCCACGGGCCGCCCTTAGACATGGAGCCTCCTAGGATTTGGGTGGCCACGTAACTTGCTTTGGCCGATGGTCAGAGTTGGCAGATGCGACAGAAGCACAGGCTTGAAAGCCCTGGCATGGGGGGCTTGCCCTCTTGCTGCTTCGGACAAACCTGCGACCACCCCCACGTGAGCGAGCCCAGGTGAGCCTGCTGGGAGGTGAGACACACACGGCGTGGCGCCCCAGCCACATCGGCAGACGTAGGAGTGAGGCCGCACTGGTCGGCAGCTGATGGCAAATGCAAAACCGAGCCCGGCCGCGTCCAGCAAAAGGATCGCACAGCTGAGCCAACCCAAAACACCAACCCGCACAATTGCGAGCTAATGCACAGCTGCTGTCTTAAGTCACTAAGTTTTGGGGTGGCTTGCTGCGCCGCGCCATGTTAATGGTCTGTTCATACATACACGTACGGTGGATTCGTGTCATTCGTAGGGGTGACGTTCTTAGAAAGGTGCCACGAGCACTAACGTAACCCCGTTTCACGCGCGTTTCTGTTTAAGGACACCTCATTTACGATATGTCGTTGATTCGGTGGCACTGGACTCACGGCCAAGAGCGCTGTGTCGTGCCTGAAGGAAGCTGCTCTGACACACGTCGTCTCTCTGAAGGCTCAGCTCACCCTCTCGCATTCAGGAATACTAGCCAGCAGGTCAACATTGTGTCTGGGGTCATTTTAAATGGCACAAAGAGCAACAAAAAGCGAAAAATATGAAAAACATGGCACTAAACAGACCTTGGAAATGACACCTGTTTCCAGTATGAAAGCTGAAATAACGAGGCAGAGGGTCGCCTTGTTCAAACTCAGCCGCAAACGTGTGTGCTGGGCAACTCAAGTTTTTTGCTACTCTGCGCATCTGAGAATGAGCGTGAAAGTGATTTTGAGGCTACATTTTAGCAAGTGGGTGTAATTGCAAACACGGAACCCATGCATAATGCGGATAACTATATATAATTACATGGCCATAACCTCATCGACATCGCATGCTTTTATGGAGTACCGACTTAAAATAAAAGATTCTCCTGCAAAGTGATTCCAGTCCTTAGAAGGCAGTTAATGAAAAGATTAAATAAATATGCCTTGCGAACTTTAACACTGTGACCATATCTGGCAAGACAGTGTTCCAAATCCAAACTGGGACATATTTTAGTTTCAATCCGAAGAACTAGCTATGTGCAGAACGCTCTGCTCCAGCCGCATGACCATTCTGTGAATTTCTGGAATACACCAACTTCTCCCCCTCTTCTGGGTATGGACGCAAACACACTCTGCCCCGCTCTGCTCAGAACGCTCTTCTCTTCCTTACTTCTCTGCTTGTCCCTCTCTTGCCTTTTAAGTCATAAGCTTAAGTACTGTCTTCTCAAAGAAGTATTCTCTGGCCACCTGCCAACTCCAAAACAGAGAGAATCGGTAACTGATTGTTAATGCATTTCTTCTTACCTGTTCCCCCAACTAAACTTCACGAAGACACGAACCACCTTTGCCTCTGGCTGCTAAGCAATTAGCACAGGCTTACAAATATTTTCTTCAGTAGTATTACTATTAGGAAAATAAGAAAAATTTTATCATATTTCATTCATTCTAAGTTGTTAAATATGCAATTCTGAAATTGCGATGTGTTTTCTAGTCAACAGCATCTTGTCTCCGTCACTTGGACAAGCGACAGTGACACGGCAGAATGGCCTGAGCATGGTGAACTTGACTGTCATTCTTGGTAGACTTACTGGACACTGTAACTCCTGATGTTTCAATCAACAAACCATTCACACTTTAAAGGAATATTTGTTCTATGTAGTTAGAAACATTGTATATGATAAGAATTGTTTCATAGTCCAATTGACACCGTGTATTTTTGTTTCTTTAGTGATACATAGAAGAACCGTGCTTCTGACTGATGGTGTCTTAGGATCAATGAAATATGACAGTTTGTTCTAAATTAGTAAATGCTTACTCTGTCCTTTCTAATATGGAGAAGCCGTTTTGGTTATTAAAGCAACATTAAACTGAACATACCTAAAATCCAAGGGCCCAAGAAAGGGACACTTACAACCTGTGACTCAGAGGGAAGAGCTTAGATAAGTGGTAACTTGGTTGATGCCCTATGTTGTCCATTTTCTTTTTCTTTTGGTACCCACTTATATGGGACATCTCACTCACCAGCTAGGTCGTGCGTACCCATCTTTCTCCCAGGCTGATTCGCCCCACCACTCTGGTTGCGGGACTGTGTTCAGAGCACGTTCTTTATTTCACGCCGCACGTTACCATCAGGGCAGCGTTTCTTTACCATGGAAACGGCGATGGACTAGAAGATGACCCCAGTGTCCGGCACCAGCCCTTTCTCCTTCCTTCGCACCGATGAGCGCGAGATTCTTTATCCAAACACACACGGAATACTGTCGACCCTACTGACTTCACGGGATTATCATGAGCCATCGGCGAAAATTCAGCGTGAAATCGTCCTGAAACCCGTTCACACAGACGTTCAAAGGACGTTGGCAGCGGTGGCAGCGCAGACCGTTTCACGGCCGTCACCCTCCACTCGCCTGGCCTATGGGGAGCTGCCCCGCGCCCGCCTTCTTCCTGACCCCCAACTATGTGCGTATAGTCCTACAGGTTTTAGTGAAACCACTAAAAAAAGCAAGCTCGGTATAATTCACAACGGCTGTTAAGAAGCAAGATTAGAAAGAAGCCCAAATTTGGCGTGATCTAGTTTGAGACTGTAAGAGAAACATTGATTCAGTACCAAATGATAAATTTGATAGGGAGAAAGAAAATCAGTTGTTTACTCATGTCTCATTTCATCAACTCCAAAGACCTTAATGTTCAGAAGACAGCCTGTAAAATCGGCTGCTGGTCTCTCAAAATTTGGTGACTCAGAACAAGTAGACAAACAAAAACCACCCTAAGATACTATCCATATACAAGCCACAAAACAAGCAATTTGCAACGGTATAAAAATTGCTAGAAAAACGCTGTGAAATCACGGTCAAGTCTTTCCTGGCATAGGGGAGCAGCGGTGGAGAGGGGCGCAGAGGTTAATCGATCTGTGTAATATGAAGTTATCACATGCATCGACCACCTGTATTTTTTATCTATAAAAAAATCTTAAAAATCAGAATAAAAAAGTACTGTATTTAATTCTAAAACTTAGAACTTCATTTAAATTTTCTTTGATGAAAAGTACGTCAGGGAGTCACAGTGTCTCAGGGATGAATGTCACGATATTACACTTGTGTGACTTTGCCAATAAATAGTTTTGACAAAGAAAAAGCGACATATGACTGCTGTCTATTCGCTATTAAGGTCACGTGATGGATGAGACTGGAATTGACTTTCTCCGACTTCAAACGCTAAATCAGATCATTTCTCTCCTCCAAGGCCTCCAACGGTGTCCCGTCACAATGACAATGAACCGCCAACTCCTTACTTTAAGCCACGAGGTCCTAAGACCGTGCCCCCACAGTCTCTACGCCTCCTCCCTCCCACACTGGCCTCGAACTTGTTTCTCGAACTTGCCAAGAGACCCGGCACTCTCCCAACGCCCCGAAGGCCCTTCGTCCAGGGCCTCTTGCGACTTCGCTCATTTTACTCACATCCGCCACGTCACCTCGGGTAGGTCTTCTGTGGTCGCCAGCAACCTGCAACCCTCCCGCCTCTGGATCAGCTCCATGCCCTGCTTTACCTCTGCTGTATTATTTATTTGCTTAGTGTTTTTTTTTTTTTTTTTTGTCTCACCCACTAAAATTAAGCTTTCTGAGGGAAGGGGCTATGTCTTTTGGGTTGTATTTCCAGTGTCTAAAACAGAAGCTAATCCCAAAGAGGCCCTTACTATTTGTTGAGCGAGAGCTCTTAACGACCATGCTGCGCTGCCTACTGTCGTGGCGAGGCCATGGGAGCAGGAGCGGGCATCTGGGGACATACGCAGGGTAAGAGGGCAGAGACCCAGGGCAGACATCTTGGGACACACCAACATTTCAGGCAGTGGCAGGGAAGGAGCCTGAGGAGGAGTGAGACGGGACAGCAAATAAGGTGGGAGAAAACCAGAAAAGAAAGTGTAAGAAAAACGCGTTTCAGTACATAGGGAGTATGCGATTATGCCAAAGATTAGAAAAGCACCAAATACACCAAAAAAGTGTTACGATTCGTGATAAGGGCTGTGAAATATACAGGATAAAGTAGTAGGAAATGACAACTGGGGGGGTACGGGTGAGGCATGACACCTTCTTAGAATAAAGGAACTATCCGAGCACTGATTAACTAAACAGAGAGCTGGATAACCAGACCCGCGGAGACCGGCCGGGGGAGCAGTGTTCTCGGCACGTGGAACAGCGTGTGGAACAGCCACGGCGGAATGAGTGTGTGCGTCCGAGGCACCGAAAGGCGGTCAGTGTGCAAGGGCAGAATAGGTGAGGGGAAGATGGAAGGAGACGAGCTGGAGAGGCAGACGGGGCTTCCCGGGTCACGGTCAAGGGTTTGGATTTTATTTAAAGGTTAAGGGGAAGTCCCTGATAGTTTTAAAGTAGTTTGATCTGCTTTTGAAAAAAGATTCTTCCGGCAGCTGTGTAAAGAATACTAATTAGGTTATTGGTGACCTGAGTGAACAGCTTTGGTCTACTGCGGGCGGAGGCTGGGGGGCAGTGAGGGTAGGGAACGTACACAAAACAGTTTCTCTTCCCCATTCATTCATTCATTCATTCACTCACCCAGCAAATATTTATTACCATCCACGTACGACAGGCAACATCGACATAAGTGAACGAAAGACAAGGTTTCTCTTCCCGTGGACTTTACATGCTGGGAGGGCAGACAGGCGATAAATAATACAGAAGATAATTCACGGTGATTAAGTGCTAGGGAGATCACGGAACGAGATGTCGCGTGTGGGCGGGGAAGGGCCGCTTCAGAGAGAACGGCCACTGAGAACGTGGGACGCTTCAGCTGAAACCAGGCTCATGAGGAAACCACAGCCGGGGGACGATGATGCTGTGAACAAGCATTTCGGGGAGCAGAGCAAGCTGGGCCCTGCTATGGGAACAGCACTGCCGGGCTGGTGGTGGTGGGGGTGGGGGGCCATGGAGCAGAGGTGCTGGCCGGCGTGGGGGCAGGCCTGCTGTGTCCCGGGATCCGGAGTGTCTGAGCACACTGGGAAGCCACCGGCCATTTAAGCAGAGAAGCTTCATCAGAAGACAGGAAAAGAAAGCTAAAGAAAGGTCTTAAAACGCTCACTGTTCGGATAAACAAGATAAGCTATTAGGTAAAATGAACACAAGAAGCGGAAAATAACAGTTCTTTATTCCGCTAATGGGGAAAAAATAACAGCAATACGAAGCTAAAATGACTGGTCAGATTTAAAACAATCATACCTAAGAGAAAATCGATTATTATGTGAAATGATATAAAAATAAAAAAAATCACTAAGCACGCATGAGATCAGCATTATTAGTGAACGTATCCACGGTAAAGCAAACAGGCCAGAGGAAGTGGACCGAGAAAGGCTGTTTATCTCTGGAATAACATCATATTCTATTTTACACAGTTACTACCGTAACAATGAAAGTGAAGAAAAAAAAATCACACCTACGTTTTTAAGTTGTTTGACGCTATAGTTTCATATTGTATCCATTCCTAGATACAGATTAACACATACTTTTAAACAAACCTTTATTCTAATGCAAGACTGTCTCCATGCTCTAAATGACCTTGGCAAAATTCTGGAAGAACTATCTCAAGACCTGGGGCTCTAAAGCTGTTTTAGAATTAGCTCTGAATAATTGTCCCACAATATGAGTTTTTTGATTAATTGCTTAAGATAAGGTCTCCTTTTCGCTGTGGCCTCCAGTGGCTCCTTCCAGCTCCCGTAATCACTTTTGTCTCATTCTCTCCTAAACCCTGGAAGGCCGAGAGAAAAATCAGAGATACCCCAATTCCATTACTTGAGGATTAGCTAAGAGATAGCCCTTTGTGTTCCATTACTGACCATTATTTGAGTAATTATTCAATAACTACCCTATGTTTGAAAGATGCACTAATTGTTTTTCTGAGGCTCACTCCCGCTTCGTGTCAGGCAAGTTAAGAATGTTATGTTTTTAACGGTTCAAATCTACATCTGGGTCACAGGAGAAATATGACTAGTAACTTTTACTGCATTTCATTTTGCTTTGATTTCTTTTCCTCAGTAAAAAGTAAAAGCTGAAACGTGAATAATTAGTCTGTTGAAGGTCTTACTGACTAACTAGAAAATTAGGACTCTACTTTTGCCCGGATTTATGTCTTACAGGAGTCAAATTTCTGCATAATTTAGATAGAAAATTGGCAGGGGGTGGCTGTTCCATCTAATTTCAGCAAAATTAGTATTCAGCAACCTGAATTTTTGGCAGTATTCCAATATGTTTATCCAACGCACTAAGTAGACAGAAAATAAAATTGACAATAATGCCTAAAAAGTTAATTTCTCTTCAGCTCCTTTCCCCACCATCCCTCTCTCTCTCTCCCTCTCTCTCTCTCTCTCTCTCACACACACACATGCACACACAAACATTAAAAAAGTGAGTGAATAATTTTTAAAAAATATTTCGTGAATGGATTCATGGTTTTGTATTCTTCCTTTAATATCAATTGCAGATTGAACAAGAAAACTCACCACAGTTTCAAAGTACAAAGACCCCTGTAATAGTGAGGTGACTTGAAGATGGTTTACCGAGGGGTAATAGTTTTTATTTTCTAATTACTTATCCTCCAAATAAAGCAAATCTGTTACGTCAATTCTTGACTATCTCTGTTAATAGAGGAAAATGACAGACAATGATTCCAATCCATTACGGACTGCTTTGGAATGTGTCCTAATAGAAAGCTGAAAATCCACATAACTCATTTTCTCTTACCTCGGTTCCTCCTAGAACTCACGCTGGTCCAGAAGAAAAACAGTTAAGAGGCACAAATCGTGCATTTAACATTTACCGAGCACCTACCACCTGTAAGCCTTGAGTTCAGAGAAAACTGAAAAGTATTTCTCCTTCGAGGCTGTATTAAGTTTGTGTCTGTAAATGTCCAAGTCTGACAAGGCTGGGAGCCGAGGGGCAGCGGTCGGTGGGAGAGGGGGTTCCATTCAGCGAGCATTTGCTGCACACCTGCTCTGTGTCGGGCCCCCGTGCTAAGACGCCAAATAAGTAAGAGACCCCCGAAATGCTTACCCACGAGAAACTAACAGACCGAGAAACAAACACGTCATTTAAAATGAGACAGTTTGCAATAGTAAATTGTAGCTGTTGTTATTATTACTCTTCCCTCCGTTTTGTGCGCGGGATTCCCTTTCTTGACTTATTTAATCATCCTTCAAGATGCAGTTTAACAAGGGAATGAGAAGACAAGCCACAGACTGAGAGAAAATGCTTGAAAAAGACATAGCTGATAAAGGACTGTCTTCCAAGATACACAAAGAACTCTGAAAACTCAACAGTAAGAAAATAATCTGATTAAAAAATGGGCCAGAGACCTGAATAAACACCTCACCTAGGAGGATACATAGATGGCAAATAAGCAAATGGAAAGATGCTCAACATTATACATAACTAGGGACACTGAAATTAAAATGAGATACCACGACGCACCTACCAGAATGGCCAAAATCTACAGCACTGACAACAGCAACTGCTGACAAGGATATGGAGCAACGGGAACGCGCGCTCACCGCTGACGGTGCAGCCGCCTTGGAACAGAGTTTGGCGGTTTCTTATCAAACTAAACCGACTCTTACGACATGATCCAGCAATCACACTCCTTAAAAGCTGAAAACTTATGTCTACACAGAAACCTGACCATGGATGTTTATAGCGGCTTTATTCATAATTGCCAAAACTTAGAGGCAACCAAGATGTCCTTCGGTAGGTGATAGATAAGCAAACTGGTATTTCAGGCAATGGAATATTATTCAGTGCTAAAATGGAAGAAACTTAAATGCATATTTCTAAACGAAAGAAGTCAAGCTGAAAAGGCTCCATATTGTATGATTCCAACTACACGACATTCTCAAAAAGGCGAAACTATGGAGACACCTGAAAGATCAGTGGTTCCCAGGGGCTGGGGGAGGGGAGGATGAACAGAAGGAGCACGGAGGATTTTAGGGCAGGGGACTACTCTGTATGATGCTCCCATGGCAGACACATGTCATTACATATTAGTCAAAACCTACAGAATGCACAGCACCCAGCATGAGTCCTGATGTAAACGACGGACTTTGGGGGACGGCGACGTGTCCGTGTAGGTTCACAGACTGTAACAAACGCACCGGCTGGTGGAGGGTGTGGATGATGGGGGAGGCCGCGGGGAGGGAGCGCATGGTAGTCTCACCGTCGTCTTCCTAATTACATACAGGGTTGGGCATCTGTCCGTATGCTTATTTGCCATCTGTGCATCTTCTCTGTCGAGGTGTTTGTTCAGGTCTTTGGCTCATTTTTTTTTTTAAATCGGGTTTTCTTATTGTTGAGTTTTAAGAGATTTTTGTATATTTTGGATGACAGTTCTTTATCAGTCCTAACATTCTCTGCTCGATTTTGCTGTGAACTTAAAACTTCTCTAAAAAATAGTATATTGAAAAAAAAAAATGTAGTTCGAGGTCACCTCTTCTGTGAAAAGCCTGCCATAGAATTCTCTACGTATCCTCAACTCTAAAAGAACTAGCTGACATTTGATTCTTAATCATACACTGACAAACTGTCACTGAAATTCTTCTAGTACACAACACCTAGCACATTATTTTTAAAAGTTAAGCAAGGCTTATTACAAGAAAATACTGTTACCTACACAGCTTCCTTTCCGATGCGTGAAGAAACGCACACCTGACGTTTACACCGCCCGCCTGCTTCCATGCCACGGTCAGAACCATGCCACCTCTCAATTTAACACACACCTGCCTCGCTGGTCCAAGATGTCATTTTTGGATGACAGTTCTTTATCAGTCCTAACATTCTCTGCTCGATTTTGCTGTGAACTTAAAACTTCTCTAAAAAATAGTATATTGAAAAAAAAAAATGTAGTTCGAGGCTCACCTCTTCTGTGAAAAGCCTGCCATAGAATTCTCTACGTATCCTCAACTCTAAAAGAACTAGCTGACATTTGATTCTTAATCATACACTGACAAACTGTCACTGAAATTCTTCTAGTACACAACACCTAGCACATTATTTTTAAAAGTTAAGCAAGGCTTATTACAAGAAAATACTGTTACCTACACAGCTTCCTTTCCGATGCATGAAGAAACGCACACCTGACGTTTACACAGCCCGCCTGCTTCCATGCCACGGTCAGAACCATGCCACCTCTCAATTTAACACACACCTGCCTCGCTGGTCCAAGATGTCATTGTCTCTCCTGGGGGGCCCCGCGGACGTGGAGCGGGCTTGCTGCCTCTGCCTGTGCCCTTGGCGGCCGGCAGCCGGTGGGGCTGAGATCACGTTGCACACAGCTTCCTACGCCTACCGACTGGCCTCAGGACACCCTCTGGCGCCCTCCTCATGGTCCACAGATGCCCGACCTACATCACTCCCTCTCCCGCTTAGTCAGCGCCCGGCACTCCGTTCCCTGGAGGGCCTCGCTGCGTTCCAGCCTCAGGGCCTTTGTGCTTCTGCTTCTGCCTGCAACCCGCCCGCAGGTGCAAGCACGCCTGCCCCTTAGCCTCTGTCTCCTAGTTATCGCCCCTCAGAGCGAGCCCCGCTCGGTGCCGTAAGTGACACTGCTCTGCCCGCTCCCGCCAGCTGTATTTTTCTTCTCAGTATTTACCTCCTGACAGTAATATTTGTTACTTGATGTATACTGTCCTGACAGCGAGTGCCTCACGTGGGGACTGTGCCTAGTTCTGACATGAATGAATGGACCGCTTGACACACGGCCAGCAGTCCGTGTTTAATGTCCACTACTGCTTCTCAAAAATGATCACGGTGCTTTTTAATATTAAAAAAGTATGTGATTAAGGTCTTTATATAAGGAGAGCGTAACTGCTGTATTTCTTTGAATCTAAGATGTCATCAATTATAAAACACACTTATTTTATGTACCATTAAGAAAAAGTCTCTGGCAATTAAATGATGAGAATTAATGACTCAGAAATTTTATTTTAGACTAACTGACCTCGCTGTCTAGACTTATTTAGATTTTAACGTGTCACTCAGTTATACATCAAAAAGTGACATTTGTTAGGGCAGTCCTAAAACTTTATACTTTCAGTGTCTAACTTTCTTAATTATTTTTCAACCCTGAGTTGTCAAAATTCATGCTTTACCACACAATATCAATTTCTGTACCGTTAAGAGTGTTAGAAATTTAGCATTCTGTGTTCCATGAGCGTCTCTGACACTCACTGTGCACGTCTGGACGCGCGTGAGCTGGGTAACAACTACGCGGCGGCAGCCACCAGGCGGTGACAGCGAGATGCACGTGGAGCTCAGAAATGCTAAAAATGGAGAAGCGAGCATCTCAGAATCCAGAAAACACGTGTTTACCTAATACACAATTGCAAAGAAAATGTTTACGAGTCTTTCCCGAATCTTGTGGTTTGTATTGCATGCTCATTTTACGTACGACCGTTTTCTCCCGTTTTTCTCCTGCTTTAGACTACAGCGGGAAGAATCCTCCCTAGAGACCTATGGGAGACGGCGCCGATGCGCCCGTGAGCTCGCGCCTGCGTGAGCGTGCCGGCCGGCGCGCCCTCCTACCTTTCACCACGTGGCAGCGCCCCACTTCCCCTTGTACTTGGACTTAGGGAGCAGGTGGGAGGAGGCAAAGGGAACCCAGCAGAGAAATTCCCCGCGTAGATGCTATCACCGCTGGCAGAGTTATTTCAGGAACGGGTCTGCGCCCCTGTGGCACAGCGAGGCTTCGTCAGAGGTGGCACTGTCGCTGGCGTGCGTGCGGCTCCCGGCTCGGCACCGTGTAACTCACTCCTCAGGTGGGCTCCACGACGCCGTGACGCTGAGAACATGCCGAACGTGAGCACAGACGATGAGACGAACTCTTTCCGCTGTATGTCTCTGATCTGGAATTTATTTCACGTAACTGACATTTTAAAAAGCAAAATGCCATAGTGTGTGCGTGTGTTCTTAAACTTCTCTGTACATTTTGAGTGACGGTATTTCAATTAACATGAAATACACACTAAAGATGAAGGGAATCTTGAAGCGAATATAATACCAAGTCATTTTTTAGTAGAAAGAGTCCAACTCAAACTATAAAGATTTAAGCAGAACTGGGTTTCCTCCTAGTCTTGCTCACTTAGTATTAAGTATAACATAAATCAATGTCAGTTAAACACTGGTATTTTGGGCTAAAGAATGAGGTTAACACAACTAGTCTTCACACATCTGGCTTGACTTTAAGTTGGAGAATAGAGACGTTTGAGTTTTACTGGTGATTCTAGCTGCACATTTCTAGTCTGGTCCCACACGTTATCAGTCAGTGTCTGTCTGTCTGTCGGTCTGTCTCTTCCTCTCTCTTAACTTTTGGATATCTGCTGCTGAAAACATCTAAGCAGTACCTCTGGCATTTGTGCTATCAGATGGAATACTGACTGGCTGAGATGTCATTCTCTCTACCAGACCGAATGCAAGCTTGGCTGGTATACAGAATACTCTGTACTCAATGAGCTTTTGTGTTTTCTACGAAGAGGGGAGAAAGACGGAGATTATCAGCGCAGGTGAAAACTGATATCACTCTTTGGGGCACAGATCTATCCTTCATACCATTTTAAACAGGACCGATTGTCACGATGACTGATACAGGTGATCTCTCCTTTCCAAGAACGTAAGAAACAGTGGGGAGGGGAAGGTAGGAAATGCGGAGTTAAGAGAAAATGAGACCAGTAAGGAAAACAAGAACTGGGCTAACACTGCAGTTAACTGCATGTTCACCTTGCTTTACTATTATTATTTTTAAATTGACTATACTCTAGTTAAATTTCTAAGACTCGTTTTTCCCCCAAAAGTAACTAAAACACAAATCCAGATGGGATCCTTTCATTTCTGCATCTCCATGTTGGGTAATATAATAACTTTCTTGAATAACTATCATGACATGAAAACCACACTCTGGAGGCGTGACACTTCGTAGCACCTTGTACTCCTCAAACGCCCGGTGCATTTCTGTCATTTTACCTGCCACACGGTATGGTAAACGACCTGTTTAGGCATTTGTCTTACAAGGCCAAAGACATACCCCGATGCTTCAGAAGGCAGGGACGACCATCGCCGTCTCTGTGTGCCGAGGACCTGGCACACGGTCACCACCTATGAACGTTAGTTAAGCCAGGGGAATGGGTGCTCAGTATTAGCACTTGTCGCCTGATCGCCCACAATCAATTCACATAATTAAACTGCAGCACAGACAAAATATTCATAATCTAAGATTTGAAAACACGGGCTTTTTATCTCGCATTTTCAAATCTTCGAGTTATAATTACCATCTTCTTACATCTCAGAACCTTCATGAAAATCTGTGTTCTGTTATTTACAAAACCTTACTGTATCAGAGATGCAGAAGAACTGAGGGCCGACCCCCGTGGCCTACCAGCATTGAACTTGTGGGCTTGAATTCCCTGGACCGGAGCCCATAGCTAATAAGCCCATCTCAGGTATCTGTGGCAGACCCACCCAGGGTGAAAAGAAAGGGAGCTCCAAGTTCATCCTTGAATGAACTTTAGGACAACAGAAGTATAAACACGGCATAGTGATTAAGAACAAAGTTTCGTGGGGTTCAAGGTCCAAGTTTGCCACTGATTGGCCACGGCACGCGAACAGGTTACTTGGCTTCTCCGCGTCCTCGTTCATCATCAGTAGGATGAGGGATCATGATAACAAAACCAACTCTCAGTTACCGTGAGGAGCGAACTGAATGAGACGCATGATACATATCAAACACTCGATACACGTGAACTAGTATATGGGTTATTTACCAGGCATTACATCTAAATAAGGCAGACAACAAACGAAAACCACAAACAGCCAGAAAAACTAGGCAATGCTACTAGTAATATTAGCTGCTCTGACTGGCATCAGGGGGCAACGAACAGACTCAGCTGGCAATGAGCGCGCACGTTACGTTCTTGTTAAATTTACAGAGTGTACCAGATCTGGTAGATAACGGCTTGGAAAAGGGATTTCTAAAGACAAAGATCCTTTCCCCTCATAGAGATATTAACATACTGTATGTGCCACAAAAACGCATGCCCTGTATTTTCCCACGCTAATTCTGTGGTGGTATAAGGAAAATGAACACCAGCATCAGGAATAGCTTTAGCGTTGCCGTCTGCAAAAATTAATCATTCAAAATCACTTTATTGGACGGACTCCGTTTCTTAGGGAATACTTGACCTTAACAACCTACTTAGGGACGATCAAGATCAGTTATAGATAATTCAAGTAAGTACATATCTGTCTGTCTTTTTCTCCTTTTCTACCTACCCACCTCCTCCTGCAAAATATACCCTTCCCCCTGTAACTGCCGCCCTTTCGGGATCTCTCGCAAGCTGTTTCCTTTGTATTTACTCAGATATTTCATTTCTGACTTGGGTTCACTGACTCTGACTTCTTTTTCCCGTTCTTCTCACCTCCAGACATTTTCTGTTTGCATCTCGCTACTGTAGAACCACCTTAATTCACCTTAATTCACACAGTCGTCCTTACCTGGGAGAGGACTGAGCTGATAATGACAGGGATTTAGAAAAATTGTTATCAAAAATAGAAAAAAGAATATACTTCTCTCAATTAATACAAATGAAGAGATTCTTGTAATTCTAGTTATAGCTAGTAAGACCTGGCTCTTCATAAAACATTTTCTGATGTTTAGAACTTAAACCTTTTTGAGTAGAAAAAGAGAAAGGATAATCTTGATGGCAAAAAAACCTCCTTAAAACATAACTCTGCACTGCAGAACAAATACAGTTATCACATTAAATTCGAATTTATGAGAACTTTGCTTATGATAATAACTAAAGAGCAAATATTTTCTTCAACATGCCATTAAGATTATCAACAAATGTAGAACACTAAAAGATCATTCTGCTTTGGAAATGAAAATGTTAACGTAAGCACATGCCTTCGACAATCTTATGTCTACTTTTCTAGAGGTCAGGATTTTCCTCTCAGGTTTAAAATTGATCTCCCTCCTCCGTCAGAAGAAAACCCAAAAAACAACAACAAAAAAACCCCACATAGATAGTGTTCCATTGGGGTGGTGAGGTCATAGGAGTTGTTCTTTTCTACTTTCCATTTTTCTGTAACGTTGGGCATATTTAGAAAGAAAAAAAAAGAATAGATTATTTTAAAAGAACATTTACTTGATCTTTTATAGGGTCAACCACCAAGACAGTGAACTCTTAACTTCTACCAAAAGAAATGAGTTTAGTGTTGGAAAAGGTTAAAGAGAAAATGGTAGACATATCCCCATAAAGATGTGTAAATGACCTACATGCTTGACTCCTGTGTTTGTTATTGTTTGATAGGCAGGCCACTGGACTTCACAAGTGAGGTTCATGGGGAATTTCAAACTCCTAAATGATAAATGAAGCACAGAACTCAACCCAAAAGCTCAGACTGCTGAGATGTACCTTAAGATGCGAACACGCTAGCGGAGAACTGTTGTTTGCTTCAGTGTTTTCGTACCAATATATTTTCTCATCAGGTTGGTACAACATGAAACCACCTTGGTGTATTCCACCAGAATCAGCTCGGGCTTTCTGTTTCTCTCTCACCTCTCAAACACCGTGGCACCGAGCACAAAACAGTAAATAATAAACACTGTCTAAGAATGAAGTAGTCAAGACTTATTCGTGTTGATTGTAAAGAGGCTGGATGCTTTCTTTTTAATGACATGAGAGTGCTCAAGAAGAATGTTTAAAATAAAATTATAGCCTAAATATTGTCAACTGCATACTTCAACTGTCCTAGTTTTTCTGTTTCTATCAAATTTTATAAAATTCAAGTATGAAATATAATTTATACCTTGGAACATCCCTTTATTTTCAAAATGAAAATAGTTTTATTATTACTTCACATCAAATGTTAGCTCTATACAAATTTTTTATTTGAGATAACCTAGCATTGGTTTTTATATAGTCAATCATGTGTGTAAAATTTTAATTCTTTCCCCATTTATTCAAATACAATGGACTATCAACTACAGCAGTATTTGTAAAGGGAATCAAAAAAATTGGGGACGGAAGTCCATGTTTTGTTTGCATTTCAATCAGGAAGGTACTCTTTTAAAAAATTATCATCATGCATCAACTTCTGTATTTAATTCAGGATGAACATCAAAGTACTAGAAACTAACGTGACAACTAGAGTTGGAAGGAAAAAAGGCTATTTTGCTACACAGCAAATACAGTAATACTAACTCCAAAAATAAAGTCGGAAAAAAATAATTAAGCTCCTTTTGAGCATTTTAAACATAAAGATGTGGCAAACACAAGAATAAAAATTAGCATTAGTTTTCATGCAAGGAATATTACAGATTATAGATAACAAACAAAGCCCCCCTCCAAAGTAGCCAGGAGTTCACTTTAATGACACACACACACATAAAACCTGTAACAAAAAGGTTAATAAACAGACACACAAACTATACATTATTATTTAAGATGTGATAAAAAGCAATTTTCAACTGCATCTGATATCCTGCTCTTATGACTATTTCTGTCCACACGCTACGAATCAAGAAAATAGAAGGCCAACCTTCAACTTGAACTGTTTTGCTATGGGGGATTTCTGTCATGATCGTAATAGGATTTAAACATAGTTGCTCATTTTAATGACTTTCATTTACATACAGAAAGAAAAAAAACTTTTAATAAAGATAGTATGAGGAAATGAACTGGTTGGTAGGCAGACCGGAAACCTTACACAGTAGAAGATTTATACACATTAAGAGAAACTAATGTTACTAAGTGGTTTAAATGTATAAGCTGGGCGATACGAGTTTTCTAATAAACCGATTATTTATGACAGACCAATACACCCCTCCAATTATGCATTGTAATCTGCTTTTCTATTCTCTAAAGTGATATACAGCTGAGGCAGAATGAACTCCGAGTGCTTTCTAAATGTTTCAAGGAGTAGCAGTATTATTCTGTAACACGGCTTGAAAACAGAATACGTTTTATATGTTCCAGTACGTGAAACTGGCATCGGTAGTCAAAATATACACGGGACACTAACAACTAAGTAATAAACCGTGATCAAGGGATTGTTAGCCATTTGCTCTCAAAACCGATTGATTACCTAAATGAGGAGAGAGTATAACTGTTTTGAGTCAACAGTCAAGTCCCGATCACCAGGCGTGAACTCAGTTACTTGTCCTATTATCCAATTAGTACCCAGAGAAGAACGCCACGCCCACATTGCTAGTCAGCACAGGGTGATCAATGGGCAAGGTCCCGGGGATTCGAGTGATGGATTATCTTAACGTAGATACTGAGGCATTTGTTTGACATTTGGAGTTTGACTTGATTATCATCTACATTCTATAGAAGGGGAAGGACAAGTTTGGAGAAATTAAGGGATGGGATTCAGATAGCACAAATATCACAATGGAAAAATCTCACCGATTTTCCTCACAAAGTCGTCTTCCCCCGATTCCAGAAAACACAATAGAGATATCCACCATATCAGGACTCAAATGCAAACCTGGTCCAAAAATTTTTAACAATTAACATTAGCTCAATGATAGTTTGTTTATTTAATGAGCAGAAAAAATCCAAGTAGGAAGAAGTACTCAATTATAGCCTTGAGAAATCTGAGGATTCCAGGGGCAAATGTTTCTTTTAAAAATTCCTTTGAGTTTCAATACTGAGAGTTGAATTTATTAAGCAAACAGGTCACCATTTTTAGAAAGAAAAAAATAAATATTTCAACATGAGTCTGACAAAAAAATTGATTGTAATTCCTTGGAGATGGACAATTGTACCTTATATATAGCTCAGTTTATCTATTAATTAGCATGAGATTCTTAGTAAATGTTTTTTGACTTGAGAAGCATGTGTGCTTAGCTTTGGCATTATAGCTTTTGATCATATTCAGAATCAGAAAATAAAAATCACTTTAAAAAAAACTCCACTGACTTTTAGACTTTCTCCTAACAATAGTAGCAGCCATATAGCTGAAAGCTCAAGATTTTAAAATGTAAACTTGCGAAAGTTTACCTGAAATGTTCTTTGTATTAATTTGTGCAAAGTTTTCAAACTTTGATGATGACCCACAAGTAAAAATATTTTACATTCTTCACACTCACGTACACACACACACATGTAAGTACAACAGACGTGTCATGAAATAATATGGACCCTCACTATGAGCGATTTAGTCATTGAATTTTTTTTTTTGATGCTGATTTCGACTCACTAAACTTGACTTAACGACCATTAATGGGTCATAACCTGAAGTCTGAACGACATCTCAGTTTTGTTTAAAGGGGCAGGGGTCTCAAAGGGACTTAACACAGTCCTTAGTTTAGTTTTGACCGAAATATTTTGGATAAGCCGTAGAATACTAAGAAGTAAGGATTTTTAAAGGCAGCGGGGCGACAACGTCCAGCTCGGTAGCCTGAATACATTATATTTTTTAGCAACTAAATACGGTGAAAAGGACAGAAGAACCAGCAAATAAAACTCCTCTCACTTCCTACTTCAAAGTAAAGTTAATTATGTCTTGTACTAATTAGATTTCCAAGAGAAACAGTATGTACTATCAACAAGACCAAGGAAGAATTAAGAAATATCTAATGTCTAAGACAGCTGCCGACCTAAAAAAGAGCCCCTGGGAATTATCTGGAGATTCCGACTTCCCTCAAACAGAGACCACTAATGTCCTCCAGATTGGCTGGCCCAACCCCTCGCCGTCTCAAGAAAATGTTTACATTACAGCTGGGTTCAAATGCAAGGTCAGTTAGCTTTAAGATTTGGCAAACAAGCGACAGCTTTTTAGCTACAGTATAAATCACTGTGGCCAAAATTATTCACTTTCTAAATTAACAAAAATAGTTTCACTCTACTTTGGTGCTACCAAATTTCTTTAAAAGATGTGGTACAAAGATAAGCTTTGTTTAAAAAATGTTTTACCTGCAATCAAAAAGCTTTTCAGGTTTGGCCATATTATGTTAAAGAACAACGATTAACTCTAACTTTTATCTGCATGATGATTTCAACAGTGCCAGTTTATATCCAATGAACAGATAAGGCATTTATAGTGTACAAATACAGAATTGTTCTTTCAAAATTGTTTCTGTGAATAATACAAAATAGACACCAGGAGATTATTTTCTATTTCATTCTTTGCTACACACAAATCAATATGACTTTATTTGGGATAAGATAGATAGAAATACATTTTATCATTTATAGCAGAATAAAATGGACAGCATGAAAAGCATCAACATTATAAATAAAGATTGGGATCACAGAATCCACCCACAGCATTCATCTAGTGTGGGAGAAGACCCAATAAGCGAACCAAGCATTTCATTCATATTTATATTTATATATATGTATGTATGTATATAGACATGTGTGTGTGTATGTATATATATTTTTTTGAGGATAACATCAACAAATGAACAAACGATTATAGAATACGAGCAAAATCTAAACATAGGAAATGTTTTTCTATAAACACGCATGGGGGGGAGGGCCATTAGGCATCTCCTCGAGGCCCGGTCCCTAAGCCTGGCTGGACTCTAAAACACAGAAAGGCCTCTCTCTCCCATCTTCCTGAAGCTCATTTCACACCTTCTCCTTTCTAGTCACACTTTCCACACCCCCCCTTCTCCCTCCCTCACTCTCAGTCCTTAACTGCCTCTTACTTCACTCATTTCACCAGTAGAAGCAACCAGAACTACCTCTTCTCCCAGATTTGCTAGCTCACTCAAGGACGGTGCTCCTCGTCTTAAACGCTCACGGCCTCCTGTCGACCAGGCCCCCGTGAGCGGGCGCGCCTGCTGTGGTCAGACACTGTGAAATCGCCTCTCCTTGTCGGGTCCACTCCCTCATCTCCTCCTGTTCTCTCTCCATCCTCCGCCAGTCGGGCTTTCATTCCCGACTCTCCCCTAAAGCTGTTCTTGTCAAGGTCAATGACAGCCTCTATCGCGCCACACCCGACGGTCCACTCTCGGCCTTCGTCTTCCGTAACGTCTCAAAAGTACGTCCTGCTAATTGCCTTTTCCCTCATTGGCTTCCGAGTGTCTTCTTTCCCCTACACTCAGCATCCCATCCATTGGCACATCCACGTGTCGGGCTCTCCACTGCCACCTCTGTGGCACACCCTGACTTTCCCACTCTCCCGAGCCCTCCCTGCTGGTCTCCTGAGAGCAGCCGGCGTCATCTCGTTAAAACACGCATCGGATCACGCGGCTCCCTGGACCAAGGTCCTTTAAAGTTACAACAAAGCCAAACTCTACTCCATACTACGGCCCACGAGGGCCGGGGCTGCGTCTCAAGTTCACCGACCTCTGCACAGTCCTTTACTACATTCGCTCTGGGCTCCGTCCTGCCATAGACTGCCCGCTTATTCTAGAAAACAGAAAGCTTGTTTCCATGGGAAAGCACGTGTACTTCTGCGCCCTCTGCTTGAAATAGTTTCACCTAAGATAGCCACAAGGTTGGGGTGGGGGGAAGGTACCCCTGTGGATTTCTTCACTAGCTCTGCTCAGATGACACCCCGCTCCGTCGAAAGTAACTCCTAAGTCCCTCCCCCACCCCTTCTCTCCTTGCTTTATTTTCCTCACAGCACTACAACCATCGGAAATGTTGTCAAATGTCTACTCAGTTACTTTTATACGTCTGCCTCCCCAACTACAATGTGGCACCAGTAGGGTTAAAAAAAAAAAAAAGTCTTGCTCATCGCTGTGTCTCCGTGTAAAATGTGCTTCCACGTGCCGAGCACATGCGGGGGGGACTCAGGAAATGTCTGCTGAACGGACGAGCTCGGTAAGCAGTGGACAGGCTTCAAAGCCAGGTCGCCATCGTCCTGCAGCCCGAGTTCCATCCAGGACATGAAGGCAGTAGTGCTCAAGAAAATTAGATAAATGAGTATAAAGCTAATTAAGTTACTCTCTGTCATTCAATTAACTTACTTCCAAACTATTTATTATGTTTTAAGATAAAAGAAGCTGCACTAGAGCACTTAGATTTTGATTTGATCTATAAATTAAATCCACACACTTTCATTTTTAAAATCACATCTGTTGTGAAAAACATGCCTTTTACAAGTTTAGTGATCTTAAAAGTTACGCTAAGTAGAAAATTGTTACAGATGTGGTGTTAGTTATTAAAACAAACTATTAAAACTGAAATAATGGAGGTACATCAACAGGTACACTGACGTATTTTTAGGATGAATTCAGTTTTTATATTCTTAAAATTAATTGACTTCTTATACTTATCGCATTTCATGACCAAGAGCTACCTGTGAAGCTGACGCAATGGTTACAATGACATGAATCACACCATTCTACTTCTGAAATTTCTAGAACAAAAAAAATTTTTTTTTAAAATTGAATATTCCATATGTTAGCATCTACGTATGTATGTAACTTAAAAACAAAGTCAAAATAAGAATACCTACATTAATTACTGAAGAAGGTTAAGACAGAGACACAATGTAATAGTCCATTAACCAAAAGGGAACTAGCCAGGCCACTGAAAACATAGTTTCTGTTTTGTTCAGACCTTAACAAGTAAGCACTGGGTAGCGCCCAAACTAAACATGTTTCAGTGTAGTTTTTTTACTTACTCCAAAGTAAGTAAAAAAACTACACTGAAACAATTTACAAACCATTCACGCATTTTGACACAATAGATAAGATAGCTCATTTAGACTCTCAGGGAGGCTGGGGCTTTAAAAGCTACATGGCATTAATAAACTCAGGATGACATAGTTCTTTAGGAGCCTGAACTCTTCGCAAGAATCCATGCTCCTGTAGGAAAGTGGAAGGAAAGGGAAGAGGAATGGGTCTTCAAGAAAGCACTGAGGAGCAGGGAGAGCGTGGGATTCTAAGGTTCGTGTTGTAAGTATTCGTTCATTGTATATAAGTAAAGGCCTAACGGGTCAGTGATTTAACAACAAAGTTTTACTCTTTTAACACTGAGATAATGGAGGTACATCAACAGGTACACTGACGTATTTACTCTATTAACAGCAAAGCACCAGCTGTCAAAGGAACCGCTATTTAAACGTCCGCATTTACCTCAGATTTGAGTTCTCAAGTACAAAAGCTTAGGCGGCACTTACTGTCCCCTTCCCCGACCCAGAAAGGTATGAGCAAAGAGGCTTCAGACATTTACAATAGAATATAACAATTTACAGTGCACATCCAAATGTGGAAACACTACAAAGCAAACATTACGTGAGATCAGATTTTCCCTCATTTACTCTTCTGAGGCAGCTGCTGAAGGCCTACCACGTGCCGTGGAGCGGACGAGGCTCTGAGCACGAAGTGGGGAACCAGGGGTGCTGCCTGCTCCCCTAGAGTCCACTGTCCGGGGATGAAAAAGACAATAAATAAATAGAGACGAACTCGCAATTACAGTTCCTGACAAACGCTGTGAAATACACGACGTGACAGAAATTAGCAGCGTGGGGGCAAACACCTGCTCTGGCCGCGGATCCCCAAGGAGGGAACGGAAGCCAAGAGCCGAAGGATGGGGAACCAAGAGTCTCCCCCTCCGACCCTGGCGTATCTGAACACAAATCTCAGCTATCACGTCATTTCACCAGTAAATACTTCCATATGTATTTATAACAGAAAAGACGTTTTTAAAAAGTGTATAAGCACACTGCCATCACCCCATCTAGAAACAGTGACGAGAATTTCAGCGCCCAGTTCACATTCGGATTTCCTCCGAAACTGCAGAAGATTTTTAGAGTCGGTTTCTTTGCATTAGCCTCTATGCAGGAGCGCGCTGCAGTGCGCTGATGTGTCACCGAGTTTCTTTTGAACAACGACAACAGCTCCCCCTCCTCTCTTTTTTCGTGCCATTTATTTGCTGGGCCATGTGCTGTGCAGAATGCCACATTCCGGATTTAGTCGCTTCCCTCCCCACGGGACCGTTTCGCCTGCCCCGCCACCCTCCGTGTCTCCCATAAGCACGCAGCTGGATCTACGGTCTTGATTACACTCAAGGTCAATTTCTTTGGCAAGAACATTTCATGGATGATGCAGAGCACTTTCCGCTGCGTCACACTGGAGGCACAAATGTCTGGCTGTCCCCCTTTTCGTACTGTCAGGATTCACCAAAGGGATCTGAAGAGCGGGTGGAAGAGTGTCCCTCACACAGGGGACAACGGTGAGTGTCCTCAGGCAAGAGGGGCTAGGTGGGAGGTAAGTGACACCAGGGAAGCCAGAGGAGATGCGGTTCTACAGAGAGGTTTGGAAACTGCGTAGTGAGTGAGCTCCTCATCGAAAAGGGCTTTAAACACTAATTTTAAAATGCTATGGAAATACTATGGCATAACTGGGTTGGCGACCTTTTAGAAGTGGGGCGCGCGTGCTTACCCGAGTTCTCTATGTCTATTATTTATGAGATAAAGAGGTAGAGACAGGATACCGGGGATTGCCTGGGGCAAGCAGGGACAGACCGTGGAAGTAGCTGCTGAGTGACATTCCTGTGTTTATCCTGCATTCAGTAGAAACCAGTTATTTACTCTTATTTCATCTCCATCTGAAAACCTGATGGGTGAGAGTCACTGGCAGAGGGCGTTCTGAGGTCCGATTCAGGAAGAAGAAAAGCACCATGAAGACGGTTCACTCCCCAGAGGGTTTCCACGGGCGCGGGGACCTGAGCTGACAGACGAAGCCCCTGGCGAGTAGCGGCTGGGCTGGATGTGGAGCCGGCGGGAACGGGAACTGACGGACTGGATGGGCTCTTCTGTCTGCTAGGCTTCTGCCTGGTACACCTGCCCACTCCCAAAGATTCTGAATGTTTCTACCTTCAGAATTACCACACAGTCCAGAAATTAAGAAAATGGAAGCTTTCACACCTGGAAGGGTTAGGCCATTCAATCTTAATTTTATGGACGAAACCAGGATCTGCTGGTGTCACCGAGATGATAAGGCTAATTAGTCGCATAGGGGGTCCCAGAACGAAAAGCGCCTTTTACACTGAGGTTCTCTTTACTTCATCATGTTGTTTCTTACTCATAAAAATTACTACTTAAGAATGGTTCTCCCAATTGTACTTGGCTTAATTATCACAGATAACATCAAGTTCAAATTTTATTGCATCTATTGGTTCTTTATTTTCTGTTTCAATTCCTCAAAGACGTGTTTCCTGAATGATGAGATAATGACCATCATATCTTCCCTAGTATATATAATCTCTCTCAAAACAAATGTATATAAAAATAATAAATCACCAATAATCACGATATCGGAATTCTTGAGGACAATATTATTAAAGGGAATGTGACTCTTCGTGATAGCCTAGGCATTGTTTAGAGTAGGAGTCTCAACCCAAATGCCTCTGGGGACCAGAAAAATGCAGCCAAGAGCGAAGCAAGCTGGGTCTGTCGCAGAAACGAGTCCTGAGCCCACTGCGAACTAGAGAGGACAAGTCTCAGCTCCAGGTAATTGTGGCCATCACTGGAATGGAAGCTCCGTGCCCTCAAATCTTCTGATTTTTAAGGAAAAATCTAAAAACTGGTTATTTGGTTATTTTAAATTGCCAATTTAACAATGCTGGTGAGGAAAGAAACATTTCAAGTACACAGTGTCACTCAAACTACACGTGTGCGGATGAATGAAAATGACCGGCCACGCCCACTTCATTTGCAACTGCTGCTAAGTGCCCTGCTGTGGCCAGCCATGGAAATAAAGCCAAACCACACAGTCTACACAATTTTATAGAATAGTATTGTACGAGGGCTGTACTATTACACTAAGTACAACGAAGTCATTTGTTAAAATGCATTATTTTACTTACTTTGTGTCTACTTCTCTGCCAGGGGGGCAGAGTACTTGCAATCAATGTCTTCTGTGAAACTCATGAGCAAATGCTCATTTTTGTGTACAACTAATTTCAGTAACAAAGTTTTTGTGTATAAAAAATTTAAGTATTTTTTCTTAAAAATCTAAATATTTTCTGAAATGACAGTAATCATCATTCCAGATAGGCCAGATTTCATTTATTCTATATAATCAAAATTACTCATGGTTTGAATATTCCAGCCTTTCCTCATATTCACTTGTTTACCATTTCTATTTTCTAAAGAAATGTATCAAGAATTAATACATTTTTTTTAATCTCAAAGCACCTTCTTGAAAATATCTGAATAGTACGACGAAACTTTCAAATTGGAGTTTTTTCACTCAAATTCACAGAATCAAAGTCAAGATACCACACGAACCCCCAAAATATATCACGTCATGTATCACGTCACCCAGCACTGCGGGTACGGCAGATAACAAAACCTCGAAGATACTTAAAGCTACAGTCGAACAGCTGTTTTCTTTACATCAGGAGCGCTACATGACAAGCAAGATACCATTTTGAGTCAGATACCATTTGTTCAAGTTTTGTTCTTATTAAACAACTTAAGAAAATATGAATTTTCTGGTTTGCACTTATTGATATATTTAGAAAAAAATTCTAGCCTGGTTCACAATTCCATATACAAATAAATATTTAAATTCAGTTTAGAATTCACCAAATTATTCTTAGCTTTTGATTAGTAGTTAGGTTAGTGTCCCCGAAAACAAAACAAAACAAAACTTAGCTTAATACTCAGAATTAAACATGTTTAAAATTTATAAGTATAAAATTTATTCCAAGAGCCCTGATATTTAAAAACTTTTATGCTGCAGTAGTTAGCATTGTGTATTGACGCACATCATACTGTGCGATATATTTTTGTTAGATGCTTCGTAGCTAAACAAAGCGAGAAAACTCGGTGTCTACAAACTGCAGTGTGCAACATCAGGAGACCGAGGGGCAGTGGGCGCCCCGGGCGATGGCGACCCCAGAGCACAGGTGCCAGCGTCGCTCAGACCCGGGTGCAAAACCTGCCTCTGCCCATTCCCAGCGATTCTATTCTGCAATGGAGATATCTCTACCTACTCTGCCGTAGTGATTCTCCTCGCCATTACGAGAATTCAGTGGGGCCTAATAAAGCATCGGGCACATGTCAAACGATTAAAAACGTTCGTTTCCTTCTGCCCTGGATTTGTGGCGATCGACCACAAATAATATTCCTGACATGAGCGCATCATCCTTTCCACATAGTTGGCTTGTCCTCCCACCTTCTCGTTCTCTGTAAGTGGAATGATTTTTCAAAGTTAAGTGATGCAGCAGTTGATCCAATGATTCCAGGAAGGTGAAGGCCAGAGCAGCTTCTGGCAGAATCGGGACCTTTCGGTTTAGCAGGAGTGCTGTTTTGTGGGGTAGAGAGTGGTGGGGTCAAGTTCTCAAAGTGGAAAACACGGTTCTAGCCATGGGGCGTTTCTGGACCTGCCCCCCGCTTCTGAGTAGGGCTGGCAGTTCTCAAACTTAGGCACGGAAAACAATCAACCAGAGACCTAAAAACAGGTCCTGGGTCCTCAAGAGATTCTGGCTCAACAGGTCTGGGTCAGGGCCCATGAACTTGAATTTACCGAAGCTCCAGGTCACGCTGATGCTGCTGGTCAGTGGATCAGCTTTGTTAGACCACCAAACGCATTCCAGATACCAGGCCTCCAGGGAAGAAGGGATGGCTGCAGCTCTGGCTGGGACGTAACCCTCCTCCTCAGACCCCTTGGCTTTCAAAGCAAGTCTCCTGATACCTAAAATGTAACCTCTAAGCACAGTAGTTCTCAGTTGCGGTTCCCCTCGGCCCCCAGCAGCAGCAGCATCACTTGGGAACTTGTTAGAAATTAAAACTCTTGGGCCCCTCCCAGACCCACTGACTCAGAAACTCTGGAGTTGGGGACCAGAAGTCGGTGCTTTGAGCAAGTGTCAAAGTGATTCTGATGCAGCCTAAAGTTTGAGAACCACTGCTCTAGCCAGTTCCCATAGCCACTTCAAACAGCAGATCCAAACGAACCTTTCTTACGCACCAGGTTTCCACGTACGCACTGGCTGAAGAAAGGGTTCTGTGGCTTGAAAACTGTCTGGGATTAGCTTTTGTCTCACTATGTGCTTTGTGACTGGCAGTGTGGAGTAACCTGGATACTTTGTCGAGAAAAAGCTCTGTGCGTGCGTGTGCGTGTGTGCTTTTCTGCAGCAGCTCTTAGTAACTCAGATTCAGAAGGAGGAAAGGTGGATGAGTATGCATGAAGACGATGATGATACTGGGTCGTGACAGATGACATTCATAAGGTGTTAGGTACCTTTCATCTATTAACCAATTTAATCTTCACAGCCACCCATGAAATAGCTATTGTTAGAATTTAATGTATTTAAAGTTACCAATATTTAAAAACCAGATTTCAATTAATACTATGAATTTCCAGTTTCTATTTTTAAAACTTAAAATCCTGGCAACAGAGGGCTTACACTCCTGCCTCGCACTCCTCCTGGGCTAAGCAGTAGCCCCCCGATTTTAGACAGAAAAAGCACTCTCCAGTTCCAAGACTCCCCTCCCCCCCAAAAAATCATTTTCATTAATTTCTGGTTCTGGAAGTTAAGTTCGTTGCCCCTCCTTAAAAAAATGGTTTAGGTCTATCTGTATAGAGAGAGGATGGGGACAGGGAAGGAGGGGACAGTGGAATTGGAGCAGGTGGAAAACGCAGACCGGAGGTGTTGATGGGAATTACCTGTAGGTGTGGACACAGGGCACACTCTACAGGCTACCGTATAAATCACAAGCATTCCTCACTCCTCCGTCTCTGGAACTGATCACCTGTCTATTCCTGATGCCGCTTGGTTTAAGTCTTCGTTGACTTTCGCTGATTGTTAGAACTCACCTCACTAGTTCCTTTCCTAGTCTTTCGCGGCTCCCGCCCACCTCTGCACTGCCCGAAGAATGCTCCGAAATACAATCTAATCGTGCCGCCCTCTTGCCAAAAACCTGTCATGGTTTCATATTATTGTGACAGCAGCTTTCAAACTAAGACACAGAACTTTCTCTCTAATGAAAAAGCTCACTTGGGAGACAAACGTATTAAAAAGATGGCCAGAGGACTGCTCTGGTTGGCCCCCACATGCGGTTCTCGCCTGCTTCCCGGCGCCCGTGGTCATCCAGCTGGGGGTCCTGTCTGCGGCCGTCCCTGAAGCAGGAGGCAGCTGTGTGGCCGAGGACAGCTCCGGTGGGCACGACAGGCAGCGTGTCACCTGGGAATCATCCGCAGGTGACAAGAGCCTCCATGGGTTTGGGGACACACAGCTGGCGCTAACTCGGCCTCCACCATGCAGACTGGGAACTGTCCGAGGGGAGGGCCAGGCCACACGACGCGAGAGCCCGAGGCGCCGAAGGACCCCGCGGAGGACCGCTGCAGCGGCTGGGGAAGGCGCTCTCGTCTCATCCGAGCCTCTGTGTTTCGGGCCTTTTCATTACTGCAGCTCAACTGAATACAGCTTGATTTGTGGGGTTTTTCTAATGTAGACTTTTAACCTTTTTGGAAAGCGAGCCAATGATAAACTAAGAAAATTCTATGCTCCCCAAATAACAAAATATTGAAATAACCACCCGAATACCCAAACTAACAAAGTAATGAACATACTGACTATTGTGGGGAGAAAAAAGAAGCTGGCAGAAAGAAGATATTCATAGAAACTTCCCCTCCCAGGGCGAGGGGGAAGGCCGGTAGTGGTCGATTTTCTTATTTTAAAAAGTACAGCCAAGCAGAATACGACATCATGTAGAAAGCATGGGGACAGAAAACTAGTGTTCCTTCTGTGAAGAGCAGCGGAGGGAAGCCTGACGGGTGGCGTTCCAGGGGAAGAGACAGGCAGCTCTGACGGGGACCGTGCCATCCTTTCCTCCTGAGCTGGGGTCGGCGAGTAAACGGCGCCGTGCTGCAGAGGACGGGACAATGGCAGAGCCGCTGCAGGCCACCGACTAAGCCGCGAAGCCACTTCACTTCACTTCTCGTGTTTTTCCTGTGCTTCAGCCGGTCACAATTTCCCAGACGTTTCGCATTGGTCTGTTACCTTAATAATATTTTGCAATATCGCCATAACCTCAAAATTATTATCTTTTTATTTCTCTTAAAATTCAGCTAATTGCTAATATATATGCCCATTTTATTCTTGTGCTAAGCAATACCTGTGAAATCACCAGATCTTTGTGTTAAATTTATTTGTCTGATATACATTAAAATACAAAAAATAAACCTAAATGCTCACTGGTTTGTCGCCCACTATCACCTCGCTTGCCAGCCCACACTCTGGGGAACACTGGATCTATCTATTTATTTATTTATTTGGGGCGGGGCAGTGGGGGGTACTGGGTACAAACACCCTCGCCAGCACCACAATGCTGTGCTCTAAGCGCAGCCTCAGGCGACACCTCCCAGATGGAGGTGGTGGCTTCAGTGGCTCCAGGCGCGCTGGGGGCAGCTCAGCCGACAGACACGTGCAACGCCCAGAGTGTGCGCGTGCCAGAAGCCGGGGCTGCTTCTGTGACAGCCGCTGAAGTCACTGAAGCCATTCTCCTCTACAGGAAACTAAGCCAGGTGACCCAAGGAACATGCTCGCCCAGCGACAGTCACCGAAATTCCAGTGTGAAATGCAAGGGAGAAAGTCAAGGGTCTTGAAAAGGCGAGACGTCACGCGCACAGTGCTGCATGAGAACCGTGTGATTAGGCCAGGGGCGTCGAGGGCCACAAGAGATCAATCAGCAAAAGAGTAAGATGTCCTTGTCACTGCCATGCTGGTTCCACAAAGTTACAGCGACCTGGCAGAAACCTGTCAGTTTTCCTAAAACGACCACCTTTCTAAATCTTTCTGTATTTTACTGGTTTTCCAAAGTTTCCCTCTGAAAGGAGAGAGAGCTTTGGAGTAATAAATAACCTTAATGAGCAAATCGCCCCCTTCTCCATCAGACATCAGGCTTCTCCTCTGAGCTTCATGGGAGTGGAGAGTGAGTAACCCAGTCCCGCTCTCTGTGACGTGGCCACTCTCAGATCCCTTACTCGTCCTACCTCTCGGCTAGGATGACGTGCCAGTGATTGAGAGCAATGTTAATACCCAATATTCAAATTAAAGATGAGACACAATGAAACAATAACTTCAGTAGGAAAAACTAAAGGAAATTTGGGGGAAAAGAGGAATTAGACAGGAGAAGGAACGTATGCGCTAAAGTACTCAAGCAACAAGAGAAGAGCCTCTTCGTAGGATCAGCTCACTTCCTAGGAGCCTTTAACTACCCCTGACACCATTCACTAAGTCACAGTCTATTAAACTGCCTTTTGCCTGATTGGCAGTTGCCAAGAAACTTTTGGTAGATAACTTCCTGCCAAATTGTTGCTTTTACCATATATTTTAAAAAGTACAAACGACATAAATTGGAACATTTGCCCAATTTTAAGCTTCGAAAGGAATCTTACTGTCTTGCAGTATTTTTACCCCAAGTTGTAAACTTCTTAAAAATACTTAAAAATACACTATAACACGTGCGTCTCCAGTATCTGAACCCTTTCTACCCAAACTCAAAGTGCGAATGAATATGGATCGCAAGGGCTACTTATATCTCCATTCCACATTAAAATAAACAGATTGTCTAAAAAAAAAAAGGTAAAATAATAATTTATTTGAAATTAGGAAAAACAGTCAAAATTCATGGCTTCCCACCAAACCACGTGCCTCTCTCCCGACTCTGCAGTTTCTCTCAGAGGCGGCACCTGCCACACGTGCTGGAAGCCCCGGCCTCACGGCTTTCTCTTGCTGTCTGCCACTTCGCCTGCAGCCCTCAGCTCCCCTACCGTCCACCGCAGGGGCCTCACACTCTCTCACAGGGGAAGCCGGCGTCTGTTTTGTAAACGGCCCCTTGGCGTGTACTCTTTCAATACGTTCACCTTTTATGGCCCGTTCAAGACCGAGAACACTCTTCACAGCCACAAATCAACACGCTCTCATCTTTCTAAGAATCTTTCATTCGATTTTTGTGTTTTCCGCTTTTAAAAGAGACATGGGCACAAGAAATATGCCACTTTTCCTCTTAATTCTGCCAAAAGGAAAAGGAGAGCACAAGAAAAGAACAGTGTGAGAAAAATGACAAATGGCAACTGACAGCCTCCTGGAGGAGTGACGGGAAGTGGACTCCCGTCACTTCCTGCGGCGGATGGAGTCTGCGCGCCCGACCCAGAGTGGGCAACGCCGCGTGCTGAGCTCCGGCCCATAACGGCAGGCTCGAGAGAAGCCAGAAAAATCCCACAAACGAAACAGATTCCGCTACCATCTGCCAGATGCAACCTCTGCTTGGGCCTTTTCTCTTTAGTGTTTTTATTAGAAATAAAAGTTTATTTTGACTTTTCCTGCCACTGCTAGCTGCACGATTAGTTCATCTATCCACGCCTTTAGTTGTTCTTTTACTCGCTTTCTGACTCATTCGGATGCAACAAATACGAGACACGTATGGTGGGCCAGGCACCATGCGAGGGAGAGGACAGTCAATTATGAGTATGGCAGACAAGGTCTTTGCTCGTGGCATTTACATGGAACGTAACGGGGCAGACAGACGTTAAACATACGTCGAAGGTGATTTAATTTCACCTGTATTAGGGCTACGAAGCACCAGCAAAGACTCGGCTCTCTGGCACGGGCCCCTACCGCTTCACTCAACCCAGCCCCCCCCCACCATGTACCCCCTAGCTGCGATGACCAGGTCCCCACTTCACCACTCAAAAGTAAATGGGCCCGCACTGCCTGCTGGATTCAGAACAAAGTCAGCCTGACATTGAAGGCCTCCCCAAACCGGTTTCAAGCTCGTTTCTAGCCATTTCTACCACTCTCCTCTTCGTGGCCCTTGCTTCCAGGCAGGTAGGGGCCCTGCTCTAACTCAGACACCTGTGACAGTTCTCGGATACCCTCATTCAGATCGGACCTCTGTTATCTGAATCCCTACGACACCGCACGTATTTTATGACACTTGGTGTCATCTCACAGTATGGACGTCTGAATGCTTATCTTGGGTCCCCTAATAAATTGCAAGCTCCTCAGCGGGAAGATCTGTGCCCTGTTTATTACCTCAACACTCACGGACCTATCTAGTACAATAACAGACATTTCTTGAATAAGCACATGCTAAATAAAAAATAATAATTTTGTCTGCCTGAAAAAAGATCAAATTCAAAAGCGATCAACATTCTCATCTTTACTATGTTAGCAGTCCTCTTCAAATTATACTTCTACAATTAATTCTAATGTCACATATTATACAGTGCTAAATTCCACATCATCTAAGCAACTGCAAAGATGAACTAATCATAACACCTCCCTGCTTCATAGATAAGGAATTATTCCTGAAGATAAAAGCAAATTAAGCCACAGATTTGAATGCAGTTGAACACTTCTGACCTTAGTAAAAATCATGAATTTTGCCAAATACCATTCTCCCACTAAAAGGAGCAAAGGAAGGCTTCACGGAGAAACGGCTGCTTGCAAGGCTGAAATACAGAGAGGAAAGTACATCGTGAGCCTGGAACATCCTGTTGTGCCAGAAAGTAAGAAATGTTCCATGGTTACATTTGGGACAATTTGAGCAGCAAGATATATAACAACACAATAACAGGACAGATGATTACATATTGAATAAAAAAAGAATTCTGAGTCCAGTCTAATAACTTAAAAAGGGGATAGGAAGTTTTCCTAGAAGAATTCCAATGTAGAAGAAATGAAAGCAACTGAAAAATCAACATCTGACAACCACCATTATTATATTAACTGATTTAAGCAAGACTCATCAGTGAACACCGGAACAGACTATCCATGTAGTCTCAGAATGCCAATGCCCCCTGCCGATTACTCAGCGATCGCCAGGGGGCAAGCCGCCTTTATGATGGAGAAGATCTGGCAGGCACTATGTTGACTTAATATCATCACCACCCCCAAAACTGGATAAACTGACATCACACGCCTCCTGATGAAATGCAATGAAAACAGCATCAGCTGTGACGTATCCTGAATCTAATCGCGAGGAAACAATCACACACATCCATACTGGCCTGGACTCGTCAATAACATCGCTGTAATAACAGGTTTCGGGAAAAAGCTAATGGTTAGACTGAAAAGATCGATCTTAAATGCAATGTACGCCCTCTCACTGGATCCTGAATCGAGGGGTAAGAAAGATGGCCACAAATAAATTCAGTGGGAAGACCGGAGAAAACCGCGCTTTAGACAACCATGTGACATCGACGTCGAGTCTCTAAGTGTGCGCTCTGCGGGTCTGTAGGAGGGACGTCTACACGCTGCGGGAACAGCGTCCGCAACCTCGCTCACACAGTGCAGCGAATAGTTGGGGGAGATGGGTGTGTGTGTGTGTGTGTGTGTTTGCATGTGTGTGCGTGCGTGTGTGCGTGTGTGTGTGTCTGTGTGTTCAGAGGAAGAAAGCCAGTGTGGCAAAATGTTAAAATGATTACGTTTGCAGTACACCTTCCAAAATGCAAAAGGTATTTATCAGCCAAAGCAGCAAATAGAAAAGGAATGTGAGTGCTTATTTTCCGAAACAAACAAACAAACAAACAAACAAAATTAAATATAACTGTCACAGGATTTAGTTGACCAGATGGAAAAGTTTTTAATAGTACATTGTTGAAATGTCTTAATATGAAATACTAATTTAAGAACTTTTCTGATTACTCCCAGTAAATATTAGAGGTTAACTCTGTTAAACACTAAACACACAAAATAGCGTGCTGAATGCACACCTCAAAGTGAGTCTAAAATAAAACGAGCCATTGAATTCAAAGATCATGGGAAGAAGTGGATGATCAAATGTAACTGGCCATCTAAACAGCTACACACAACATCGTTCCCATGCAAGCCTAATTTCAAAGGAAAGTCGTTTTCAATGGTTGGTTGGTCAAAAACAACATTAAATAGCAAGCACTAAAAAGTTAATTGAATGTTTGCCAGAAAGAGTATGACTCGTTTTTATATGGGATAATTAATTTCTTTGTTTTTATAAGAATTTTAAAGAGTGACCGACATGCACCCCGTGGGTAATTAACTTCATTCAAGACCTCTTCCATCTGCGGCGTGGACTGTGCATAGGTTTGGACACACTCCAAGAATGTTTTTATTTGTTTTAAAATTTTATTTCCTCTAGTATTTTTCCTTCATCTTAAACATATACGTTATAGTTTTAAATTCCATTATAAATAGCTTTAACTATATCACTGACACTATACCATAAAGAAAAGAGGTTTATAATATGAGGCACTCTGAATTAAATTAGAATCGAATGCAAAGGATCTTAGTAATTTTAAATATGTAACCTAAATTTTAGTTTTTGGATTATTAGTTTAGGTTTAAAAGAAATCTGAACATTTGGAAAGGTGCCATAAGCATGCTGAAAGAAATTATATTTATATATGATACTACTTCATGAAGCATAACTTTAAAAGATAATTTAAAAGATTAATATGGCATCCTAAATGCAAATTATTTTGTGATGAACTTACTATAATTAAAAAACATTATGATCTTAGGATAAAATTCACATGCTTCCAATCAAAATATTTTCTTAGTATGAATCCTAAAGAGAAAAAGGTTCTGTAAAACAGAGTACGTTAAAAATAAATAATAACCTAAGGTATGCAGGTGCATTTTCCTTTTGTAATCTCCCTGAAAGCTAGGGAAACTGCTGTATTTTATGACGATTTTTATAAAAATCGTTTTTCTGCTGCAGTAAATCAAAGAATCTGAATACTTTCTATTTTCTGAGACCGGAATGCATTACATGGAAGAGGGGCACAGGGTTTCCGAGGCGGCCAGCGTCACGATGTTTGTGCTTGTTTTCTTGGTTCTTTTCGGAGTCACCAAACAGCAGCTGGCTGACCGGCTCGATCCACCTGTTCAGCCGCCCTTCTGGCAACGGTAATTACATGTGACACAGTCACTCACTTACCTGCAGCCTTCTAGGTACCAAGATCAATTGAATTCCCACTCAGTGATACAGTTTTCTATTTATTTCTTCATTAACACGATTTTCAGACAAATGCCTCCATTAAAAGTATAGTTTATCAATAATTGCTATAAAACATTATTTGTACCCTCTATCATTTTTCTCCACTTTTTTAAAGAACAGAAGACGTATTTTGGCAGTAAATGACCCGGTAAGTAAGATGGTAAGCAGTGGAAGCCTTAGGTAAAGACAAGTGCTGTTCAGGTAGGCGTGCTAAGGTAGGCGCACCAAATAACACCGGCCAGTGCATTTCGCTGTGGTGCAAGCCTTATACCATGACGCGAATATCTACTACTTATCAAAATATTCTAATAGATGGTAATGGGAGACAAGTAAAAAAGTCCTGATTTCCTAGCAGATACAAGGAGACGCTAGTGAACATGGCAACTGAGCAAATACGGGGAAAGCCAGTCCTAATTATAGTCCAAAAGATATATTTTTAAAAAAATCACCATAATCCCACAATCCAGATTTTTAAAAAATCAGTTAATTTTGGTGTTTACATTTTCTTTTACTATTTTTCTACACATATTTCAATTTTTTCTCTACTTAATTGGAATCGTACTTTAGAGTTCATGTCCTATTTTCACTTTCCATTACGTAGAATATATCCTTAAGTAATTCACCTTCAAAAGCATGATTTATTTAATGAGCACTCAACAGTTTATCATATAAGT
>NW_006431956.1:1941448-1989184 GCF_000325575.1 Pteropus alecto | reverse complement strand
ATTCCTGCTTTTGAGCGTTTAGGTTTTTCCCCTAATTTTTTCCTTTGTGTTCGTCATCAACAAACTGGAAGCTTCCTGAGGACACAGACTGTCTCTTTGTCCGGCCCCCCTTATCCAGCACAAGGATGTACATAAAATACACATTGAAAGTTTGTTGACTTAAAGAGGGACCATACTGTATTCTGGTCCCCTATGTCACAAAACTGCATTTTATAGTGAAACCAAGATTAAATAATCATTATTGAACAATCAAAGAAGGGAGAACTTCTGGATCAATGAGAATGAGCGAGGGATATATCTCTGCTCTCATCTAATCCTCCTGCCAAAAAAACCAGAGTTAATAAAGGAACTTAAAACTGTGTCGAATCCACAAAGATAAAGCAACAGCAGTGAAAATAATGAATAAAGATGTCAGCGTTTTTAGAAGATGGACAAGGGAATGAGTGAGCGTGTCTACCTTTGAAGGGAAAAGAAAAGCTGATAGTTAAAGCGCCCTGCAAGGAGAAATCCAAGTGAGAAATAAGCTGCTTCCGGGGACATGTCATGGGGAAGCTTGGGAATCGGAGGCACCACGTCCCTTGAAGGTGGGGCACGGGGCTAACGAATGGAGGAACAGGCGAATGCATTAGAAGCCAGCGACCCAGGCCTTCTCAGTCTTGAACCGCCAGCGGAAGACAGGGGGCTTTGCATCAGGGAAGGGAACGGAAAGGGTACACACCAAGTGCCAGCAGGTCAGTGAAAGCAAAACAGAAACCCACACAAAGGCGCGTCACAGTGGAATTTTAAAACACGGTTATAAAGAATGCGAATTTGCTAGAGAAGAAATACTGACAGTATATGAATGACGGGAGTGCACGTGGTACAGGGTTTCTCAACTATATTATTAAATGGTAAGATAATGGAGTAATGTGTTCAAAATTTCACAGGAAAATACATATCAACCTAGAATTTTTTATTCAGCCAAACGATCTGTGGCAGGCAGAATTCTAAAAACGCCTGTCACTTGTGTGTCCTCCTCTCCCCTTTGAGTTCGGTGAAACCTGTAAATATGATGCACTTGCTCCCATGATTGAGTAAAACAAGATAAGCCAAGTGGGCCTGATCGAGTCCCGTGGATCCTCTGAAAAGGGTTTTCTCTGGCTGGTAGCGAAAAAGAAAGGCAGGGGTTCAGAGCATGAGAAAGATGTGATGGGCTCTTTTTGACTTGAGGATGGAGGGGACACGTGGTAAGGAATGTGGGCAGCCTCCGTGACAGCCAGCTAGGGAGCAAGGCCCTCAGCCCTAACAGATGCCAGGAGCGGATATCTGCAGATAAAGAATAGCATGGCCATGGGTCCCAGGCTCAACCTGGCTGACTGGCCCGTGAGACGCTGAGGAGAGAGCCGGGCTGAGCTGTGGTGGACTTCTGACCTACAGGGCTGGGAGACGGCACATCGGTGTTGTTTTAAGCTGCTAAATGTATAGTGTTTGTCACGTGGCAAAGTAAAACTGACATACTAATGATCATTTTCCCATTCTATATATATATATAGAAAGGAATATATGTGTGTGTGTGTATATATATGTGTGTGTGTGTATATATATATATACACACACATATATATTCCAATATATGTATATATATATACACACACACACATATATTCCTTTTTTCCTAAAAGCTAAGTGCTGAAAGGTAAAAAGCATATTTATGAAATAGCCCTCACTTAACTGAAATTTAGCTAACTCTGTCCCAAATGAGATTTCAGAAGGAGAGGTTTGCTGTATGCAAAGGTCTGGCTCACCGAGGTAGCTACCCCCCACTGAGGACTTACCATTTGAAAGGAAGGAAGGAAGAGGCTTGAAAGGACATTAAAAATGGGGCCGGGCGGGGTTTTTGACGGGGTCAAGAGCAAAAGACCCTAATTTGAATACAGTCTGAAGGTAACTGGAGCAGTGAAGTTTCTCTGTAGAGCACAAGAAGGTGTCTGTGGTCAAAACATCAGCAGACTCACATCTAAATAAAGTCTTTGACTACATCACTAGCTCATCAAGAAAAATCCTCTAAGAGAAAAATACACTAAAATGGTTCCATTAAATATTTGATTTTATACATTCGACAAATGTATATAAAAGTTTCATAGTTGATTTTGACCTTTTTATAGTAAGTGCTCAATAAATATTAACCGAGTGGAGAGAAAAGAGGTTCCCCGGAAATGAAGTCCAATGTAAGACACTGACCAAGAGAAAGTCATGATGCCACTTTCACCACCTCATTGTTCAGTCACCATCCGGGAATCAGTGTGCTCACTTACAGACCACAGCACAGCTGCGAGGATAGCAACCTCTCCACTTAGAGACCTACATCCAAACCAGACAGCTCTGAGATATGATACGGGCCACGGTTCTTGGTTGCTTGTTTTTTTTTTTACCTTTTGAGATCAGTTTCTTCTTATTTGCTCATATGACCAAATATGTTTCTTGAGGGCTGACACTCCCTGCTGACTGACAGTCAGGACAGTAATTATTTGTCACCGAAGAACGTGTATTGGTTAGGGGAAGACTACAAATGTGTGATATTCCACAGAAAAGCTGGCTGTCAGTAGAGAGCTTACTCTAAGACAACACAAATACAGAAAAAAGAAAGGATAATTTTAGTCCCAGTGAAGAGAAAACGAGCAATTCCTTTGGTGGGCACATTCGGAGGGGCCGACCAGTGGAGAGAAGAAAGGCGTTTTGAGCTGGACCTACCTTGCTGGTGAAAGGTTGTCAGTGCGGGGAGGAGCCCCGTCCTCCTGTTTTTCTTAAAGAGTTCTTCTGAGAAGGATGACTAAATAAATAAGGGGCATACAGAAATATAAAGAGAGGCGGCATTTCAATGATGATGATGAATTTATGTAAGAAAGCTCCTAATAAAGATGGAGAATATCTGATAAGAGGTTGCTGTGGGCCAGGCAGGGGGAAGCAGCCGAAGCTGGAAGGGCGGGAGAAAGAGATAACCTTGGTAGACTTGCACGAGAGAGGCCAGGAAGATGCTGGAAGCAAGGAGATCAGGGGAAGGAAGTGGCGACGGTCACAGCAGAAGATGACCAGGAGACACCTGGCTACAGGAGTGTAAAAGAAGTGACAGTATGATCGGTGGTAAGAAGGACAGCGAGCAGCTCAGGCACAGAAGCCAAGTGACACATACGAAGCGCAGAAGAAAATACTCGAGAAGACGAAAGTTTGGCACAGTTAAAGGAACCACGGGCTCGGTGGGGACTGTCACCACACAGAACAGATTTGCGGCAACTGACACCTTGCGTAGCTCCTCCCTACATTCTTCCATGTTCATTATCACTTCTTAAAAAGCAACATATCTTTCAAGTGATACACTTAACCAAATTCAAAACCACAGAGAAAACATTTCTCTCTGTTAGGCCTAACTGATTCGTCATTAAATAACGAAGCTGTCTTTCAGTAACTGGTCTTTACATTATTCTCTTAAAAGATACTAAGTTCAAAAAATAAGTAGCAATTTTCCCAACATACATCTCAAATAATCAGACTGTATTTTAAACCCTATTTATAAATTTTAATAAAATATATTGAAATCATGCAAAATTACTTCCATTTCAGGCTGTGATTCCCAAGTACAGATGGACAGACAACTGACCAAATGACTGACCAACAGATCCAGCTGTGACTTTGTAAGAAACACTGTGTTTCAAAAACCAACCTAAATTTCACAGCAGAACTGATCATTTGCGACAACAAATATTTTTGTTTTAATAATTTGACAATAATACTTGACCAGGTTAAGAGTTGCTATTTTAATATAGTAAAAGAAATTCTGAAATACTACGTGCTGCTTTAAAAAAACAAAAAAAACATTTTTTAAATTATAACCAAGAAAAACTAGAGTAACTGAGTTTTAATTTTTTTTTTCATCTTTAAAAAAAAAATTTGCAACTTTTGTAATCAAGCAGAACAAGGAAAAGAAAGTCATGGTGCCCCTCATGAAACCGTCCTTGAAAACAGGAGTGGTGGGCCCACGTCGAACGTGCAGGAGCTCGCTGGCCAAGTCTGGCCACCGTCCCCAAAGGGCGCCAACCGCGGAAGTGGCTTGCTGATATTTTTACTTGAGTTCAATTAATTATTTCTTAGCCGAGCCCTTAGGAAACATAAAAATATACGGAAAACCCAAACTGTTTCAAAAAAAAAAAAAACAAAAAAAACAAAACTGGTCAAAATAAGCATTTACAATGTAAATCTGAATTTTGTAATATATCGAGTTATGTACATGGTAATTGCTCAGTAAATATTTAATGACTGAATGAATGATTGAACATCTGCGTTTGGAAATTACATTTTTAAAAGAGGAAAATCTCTGATTTGTTAGTATGAAAATTGATTATAAGTTAACTATCAGCTAAAGTCATTCACTGTTACAATTTACACGCGTATTGTAACACCACACAGTACTATTGTGCTTGAGTTAACAAGCAAAGTAGATATTCCATTTATACTGGCAATGTTCCACAAACAACAAAGCCAAGTCCAGTAGATACAACATTTTCAAAATGCATGTAAACTATTTAGATGAATTCTTTCTGCCGACAATCCCAGGGGAGAGAAGAGAAAATGATGTGTTTTACCCTAAGAGCTCAAAGCTCTCTAGGGAGGTAATTCAATTGAAATTTTACATTCAGCCTAGCCAGGCAGTGATAAACAGATGCTTAAATTAGCTGCCTTATACCATAATCAAAAATCTTAAGAAAAAAAGTTTCTCTATAATATAGAGAAGAAGGTGGAGAGAAAGCAGAAGGGAAATAAAACATTTTTAAAAGCTTACTGACATTCTGAGAAAAATGTTTTTATACCTTCTTCTGTAAGTAAGTGGTATATCGTAGGCGTCAACCATGCTTTTCAGTACATTTACTGGTTAGTCGGTGCCATGGGGCCAGTTAGCACACAAATAATCAATTAAAAATAATTTTTATGCTTTTAAAAAAATTGACATAATTTGCAGTTTTAAAATTGGTTGCATGTACATTGTCTTTTTGAGTGTCTTTTTCTATAAGCATCTTCAAGTCTTTTTTGAAAGCAACTAGTGCTACAAATAACAAATCATAAAATTATTCTCCCATATCAAAATGGGTAAAATTATAAAAGTATCTAAAAAAAAATTGACAACCAGCAACCAAAAGGAAATAAATTAATTTATATTAAAAGCCTGTAACTTCCATTTAACTGACTTACTAGGTTAACTAATGCTTTCCATTTCTTTTCTGTAAAACGTATCTGCTGACACTCCCAGTCTGCAGAAAGCATGCAGCCAGTAAAGACGAGCTGCCTCCAGCAGGCCCATTAATATTCCATCCACTAGGTGAGCTATATGCTCACCAAAAATCAGTTGTACTGTTCTCGAACTAGTTTTTGAGAGCTGTACTTGTTACTGTAGCTATGTTACTTAATTAAATATTAACCAAGAAAATATGAGTGCGAAAAAGAGACTTATTTCTAATGAAAATTGAACCAAATGCTTCAGGAAGACCCAATGTAAACTAACCATTGGGGGAAAAACAGCTGTTGATGTAAGCAGGGGCAAGTATTTTTTTAAAAAATAGAAGGATTAGAAGTTAAAATCTGGATTCTGCACTGATTACTTTGCAAGTTTTTAAAGTTCTAACTTTAAAGAAACAAACTTGAGCGCACAGGTGATGTGCTGGTGTTTTTTTATGCAAGAAAAGCAATGTTAAATGCCAAATGAAGAACCAACACGTGAAGAACCTTGACCCCACTTAAAAAGACAGGCGAATGTACCTTTATATTTCTTAACTGAAAAATAGAATGCTAAGGATTTTCATAGATGAATCTTCTTTTTCCCTTTTAAACAGGTCCCTGCTTTAACTTCTTTTCTGTGATTACCTGGCCGGCTGGGATAGGCTAAGAGGCTTCTACTCTACAAGAACACAGCAGCTCACTCGTGGGTGAGACGATTCACATAAGATGCCACACGACAGAAACAGGAACGGAATGCTAAGAGCATCCAGCTAGGCCTGGATGGCAAGGCGCGGTTGAAGAGGAGCTGGAATGAGTTCGGTCTTAAAAGGCATCCATCAGCTCTGCAGGCGGGTGGGGGGAGGCAGAGGTGAGACCAGGGCACTGCCAGGGGCCGCAGTTTAGGCTTGTGAGTAAAAGCCCAGGGAGAGTGATGGAGAGTGAGGCCCCTCTTACCCGCCATGGCCAGGAGTGCGATTTTTTATCAGGAAGGCAAAATGATTTGAGGCAGCGCGGCAGCCATCCTTCTATTTCGGAGGGGCTCTTCGGCTGTAGGGTGGGCTGGGAGAGGGAGGGCGCCAGCCTGGGAGGGCGACGTGGGTGAAAGCAGAGCGGCTTGGGCCCGGGAAAGGGTGGGGTTCACCACCTGGGAGGCGGAACTGGCCGCAGCTGAAGAGCTGATGGGAAGCGCGCAAGCGGGGAGCATTTCAGGGGACCGCAGGGGCTTTCGCCATGGCAAGGAGACAGATGACAGGCGGTTTCACGGGGTCCGGATGACGGGCGCGCCCAGTGCGTGGAACGAACTGTCAGCGCGGCCTTAGGGTGATGCCCCGGGCGGAGCGGACTCCGCTGGCCCTGACCGTGCGAGGGGCTCAAGGCTGGAGGGGGCGTGGGCGGCGCGGCTGGTGGCTGCGAGGACCAGGGAAGCGCGGTCCCGGGCACCGCCACATGAAGGCCGTGACCGCGGGTGCGCTCGGCCTCCCCAGGCCTCGCCTCCCCATCCGTCTGGGGTGGGGTGCTGGGGGGGCTCCCCTCACAGCGCTGCGCGGGCGCGCGCGCCCAAGGACCGTCTACAGGAGCGGCTGCCAGGCCGGTCCTGGATGTCACCGTAACCAAGGCTGTTCCTGCTGCTGTCACCATAACCAAAGTTAGCAGAGAGGCTGAGCACCAAGTGCGAAGAAAGGGAGGAGATGAAGAGGAAACCGCAGACAAGCCAGACGTAAGAGGCAGGGCAAGGGACGGGGAGGAGAGGGGAGCAGTTTTGTCAGAGAAGCCACAGGAGTCTAGTCTCCGAGAAGAAGTCTGTGACCTTGAGGCCACAGATGGAAAGTTCTTAAGATGTCAAGTGGGTTCAGGAAGTAAGAAGTCCCTCAAGATTTCACCAAAAGCAGTTTCAAGAGGATGCTCCCCAACCTTTTTATGATTATAAGCCCCATATAAAAAAAAGATTTGTCAACTGTCCTACCTAGGCATCTCTATCAAACACACACCTACACTACCGTGAAGGGACCACACAGGCTTGAGCGTTTTCCTACGCTGACAGCGCCGAAGACATAAAACTCTGATTCTAACAGTCTGATTGAGCACGTCCAATCTGGGGGGTGATCTCCTGCCAGCTCAGACTGGGCGGCTGTCTGCCAAGCCCTGCGTGGCCAGCAGCCAGCGTACCAGGCACCACCTGGCGAGTGCGGCCACTTTCCCGCTGCTCAATGGCGCTTGTGCCCCATTAGTTCAGTGGGTGCGGCCAAAGGCTTTGAGGCTAGTGTCTTTTTCATATTAGGTGACAAAGAGTAAATACTGGCAATTTCATCACCTGGGCAAACCATGTGACCCGCAAGCGCTCAGCTGGCCCCAGTCGGCACTCCAAAAGCACACGGATGAGTGAGTGACTGAAGTCACCTCTCAACACGGCGGGGCTGAACACAGCGTACCGACCAGGGTTTAAAGCATGGAACACAAATAAATCAAACGTCGTTAAACGTAGCAAATATTAATAAAGATTTTTTTTTTTATAAATTTAGATGAAAAGACATAGAAGTTAAACTTGCTCTCGCTGTGTCCCAATACGTCGCCCGTGGGCCCTGCCTTGGAAACCGCTGCTGAAAGGTTCATCAGAGAGTCAGGAAGCGAAGAAAACACGCCGGAACGGTCCCGGGAAGCTTGCTGCACGAGACAGATGCCGTGTGGAGCCCGGCCTGGAGGAAGACAGGCTTCACCGTGTCCCGGGACGGGAGAGGTCTGAGCGCGCCTGCAGGCTGCGGGAAGACGCGAGGGAGACAGAGCTGGAACTGAGGGTGATGGGCGTGAGCAATGTGCCCCGTGCCGGCAAGCTGGGCCAGGTCACCACGATGGCTGGGGCGTCTTAAAATACGGACTCACAGGGCTGGACATCTCCGTTAAAAAAGCCGCCGAAGTGATTCTAACATCGCTGTTCCGTGGGATGGAGCTGGAACCACTGGCCTAGCGGGTTTTGTATTGAACGGATTCAAAATGCTTCACTTTTCCGACTCTATATCATACCCCGGTGTTCTGTTTTAGATAGCCAATGAGAATTATAAAGAATTTTAATAACCTAAAGGTACAATCAAGTATCTTCCTCTCTAATCCTTAACTCTTCCTTTACCATCCCCAGTTTTCGCTTGGACTGAAAGCCTTTCTTGAGGTTTGTTCTCAGACTTCAGATGATTCAGCATTCAAACACTCCTGGGGCTCTTATCTGTTTCAGTCACAGGCAGTCACCTCATCTTGCCTCAACAGTCCACACTTATCACCAGGAAAGTCTTAGGCTGCATTTTCTTCTGCTCTGCGCTCTGATCTGCTCCCTTTCCCTGTAAGCGGCAGAAGTGGGGAGAGAAAAAGAAGAGAGCGAGCGAGAGGACGAGAGAGAAGAGCTGCAGACAGTGTTTCCATCGTGAGGAGAACGCCTTTCGTGACTCCTCGGAGTGACAGAAAGTTCTCTCCACACCGGCAACGATTTTGTGAGCAAAATTCCCAGCCGGTTCACGGCCGCGCTGTTTGACGTAAGATGGCAAGTCTCCGTGTAATTTAATTTCCCCAGCAACCCCTGCAACAATGGTATCAGTTCAGAACCTGCTTTAGAGTCAGCTTCCCTCATCATTTCCTTAACTAGCTTGGATCCTGTACATAAAGAACATTTCAAACAAAATATAAAGATACTCTTAAGGTATTTAAAATGGTTTCAATAAGAGATTACTCCAGTGTATGTTATTTTTCTATTAAAGTCATGAGTATAAGTTTCACTTCCGAAATAAGACTGACACGTGACTTGAAAGCAGAGATCAGGTTATAAGTGTTGACAGTAAAATGAATATTAGTATTAAAATGGGAAAATAGGATGGCATCAAAATTTATTAGATATCTGCTACGTGCTCTCATGTATGTAAGTTATCTCATCTAATTTTTACAACAACCTATGAGATATTATTACCCTCGCTTTGCCGATAAGGAGTCAGAGGTTAAGAGATTCCCAGTTATTAAGTGGCAAAGCCAGAATTTTAAGCCAGGCCTATGAATGCGAAGCCCAAGCTTTTTTTTTTTTGGTTTTTATATATTGTGAGTAGAGAGAAAAATAGTAGTAGTTGCATATTCAGGGGGAAAAAAGAAGGGAAATATGGAAAGATGGCAACAGAAAAGGGAAGGGGTAGGAGAGAGCAAGCAAAGGACGTACCTGCGAAACAGAGGGGGTGGGGGCGGCCAGGTGACGCCAGAGCTTCGGGGCACAGAAACAGCGGGTACAGGTGAGGGGTGGTGGCTTACGCCCAATATGGCTGACTCGTCCAAAAATATCAACACAGGGAAGATTTGCCCTGAACTTAAAACCCTGATAAAAGGTAATCAAAAATAATAATCTGGAGGCAAGCATCCACGACAACGTTCAGCTCGAAGAGCCTCCGTTTAGAGAAAAGATGTGGTAATGAAGGCAGGGCGTTTTGCTAGAAGGTGACGACAAAGCATGTTTGCCCCTGTAAGGAAGAAAGCTTGGTCGTTACGGGAGAGGGGATACCTGTGGGTAAGTAACAAGATCAAAAGCACAGAAAAAGGTATTTGAACTAGAACCGCTTATAATCAAATACAGACACAAAGGAGAAAATGCATATAAAAGAGACAGGCAGGGCGAAGCAGAACAGAATGAGACTGGTCACCCACAGGGGTGGGTGGGGACAGCGGGAAGGATGAGGGGTGCGGCCATGGGGCATACAAAATGAGGGTGACACTTCCCTGAGTATACTTCCCATTTCCTGGAACCACGTTAATATTTTACTTAAGGAAAAAAATCTCAACCTCAGTGGGTGTGTGGGGGGTGGGGGGCTAAAACAGAAATAGAAACTAATGAATCGAACTGTATTTCAAAGGAATAACATAAACATTCGGGGCGCAGGAAAGGGAACTAATCCCAGTGACTTTGTGCGTGGTGAAATATACACAACATCAAGTGTGCCATTTAAGCCGCTCCCAAGTGCATGGTGCAGTGGTGTCTGCGCAACTGTGGCCTCTATTTCCAAAACTTCTCCCTCGCCCCAAACAGAAACTCTGTAGCCATTAAGCAGTAACTCTCCATTCCTCCAGCTCTTCCAAGTAACTTCTGAACCAAAATTCTAACTCCATACCTTCCAACGAAAGAGTCAAAAATAACTGTGAACAAAACTGAAGTCTAGTTAGCAGGTTTGCTTTTCACATTGCCGTGGGTTAGCAATTCCGAAGCTGCTTTCTGTATATTCTAGAATAAGATCATATAGATTATTAGAATAAGCAAATAAGAGAATTTCTGTGCTATGGATTGATGGATATATTTGGAGTTATGACTACGAACCCATGTTTTTACTACTTACGGAGAGAATATAACGGAAACAGACACAGATGTGTGTGTGTTTCTTCGCTATCTGCTAAGAGCGGCTAAAACCAAGGAAACTAGTTGCGACGATCAGCTCCAGCGCCCAGATCCTGGATTCTAAATTCCATTCCTCCAACAAAAAGCGGCCAGGGCTCTCTGGGGAGACGGCTGATCCCAGGACCGGGGCTGCGAGGTACAACGAGAGCCTGGGCCACCTTGCTGGAAGTAAGGAAGTGCTCCCAGAATGACAGAAACGTGTCACAGGACACTGGGGGCAGCGTGGGGACGATGTGAGCACCAGGATAAATGATGACAGCAATGGAGTATGACACTGACTGTAACTAAAACCCACAAGTGTACCCTGGTAGGGACACATGTGTAAGTAACTGGGAAAGGGAGGGGGCTCGTCCTGCGAGCAGAATGCCACTAACGCATGCAGGAAGAGGACAGAATTAACAACTTACCCGCCAGCACCTGTGCCGAAAGTAACTCGCCTGGGGAAAGCTTGTCAATGGACGCGCACACTGGGGGTGAAACTGGGTGAGAAGCAATATTTACACATTCTCAGCACCTCCCTACAAGACGGGCTTCGATGACAATGAGGAGAACAGTAACTGGTAGTGCAGGAAGCTGGCAGGCGCCACCTTCGCCAGGTAAAACTTACACAAAATCGACGTCACGGGGCCCTTCGCATGACACACGAGAAGCACATGACACCACTTCCATGGGATTCTGGACAAAAAGACAAGTAACCTACATCTCGGGGAAATATCCGACAAACCTAAATCGAGAGCCATTCTGCAAAAGAACCAGCTTGTTCTTTTCCAAAAATGGCAAGGTCATGACGGGCAGACACGAACGGAAGAATTGTTCTAGATTAGAGAAACTGAGAGACACAACTACGTGCCACAATCCCTGACTGGGGGCCGCGCCAGACACATTTTCAGTCTCCTGTGCTACAGAGGACATTACTGGGGCAACTGATGCCATGTGAATATGGTCTGTAGGGTACATAATATTATATCGAAGTTAATTTCCTGGTATTGATAACTGTACCGCGGTTACGCACGAGAAACTCCTCATTTTTAGAAAATAAACACAAATACTCAAGGGTAAAGGTGTATCTTGTCCACAACCTGCCTTTAAACAGTTCAGAAAGACAAAGCAAAGCAAAGCGTGTGTACACACAGAAACAGGATGACGAGGGAGTGAGGAAAGATGCTACCATCTGGGGAGTCCAGATGAAGAATATGTGGCAATTCTTTGTGTTATTCTTGAAGCTTTTCTCTAAGTTTTGAAGTAAAACAAAATCATCCAGTATATAAAACCAGCTATTGCCTAATACTGCGTTGCAAGAACCTCATCAAGCGACCCAAGGCAATGCCTGGATAGCACCAGTGACGATGTCGCCACCTCGGCCGCCTCCTGTATGAACGGCATCTTCGGGCCGCTGCGATCCGCAGAGCAGTCTTATGCTGAGTGGAACTCTATCCCCATTTCACCCATCACACCTGGGTGCCTTTTCCTGTGGTTACAAGTCATCTCCCTAACTCCCCTCAAGGGCCTCGCATCATCCTTTAGGCTTAATTGTAACTCGTGCTTCTTTTTGTAAAGACCAGGCTTCTTGCTCTTATTTTTTGCTTCCGAAGATTCCTTTTCTCATCCTTTTAACGTTATTTCCTCCACTACACAATGAGGCAGCTGGATGAGAAGGCCTCTAAGATCCTATCACGAGACTGAGTTTCTCAGAGCAGGGTCGGTGGAGTATTTGCACGCCTGGCGCTGACTCGTAAAGGAGGAATACGTGGGCTGGACCGACCCAACTTCTAAGAGACTAAGATCGATGTTTCTTTGATATTTTCCAATAAGCAGATCTCTGCACAGTGCCACTGATCACATGTACCTTTTCAAAATTTGAATAAGAAAACGCCTCGAAATTTCTAATTGTTTTCCTGTAATCCAATGAAATATACATCACTTTAGGAAACACCTGTGTTCGTGAAAACTCGTGGAGACATCAAACTGGCTTGATTCCCGGTTTTGAATCCACTGCAGGCGCCCGGTCCGCATCTGTCTGACTGAACTTCCTGCCCCTTTGCCTTATTCCTCCGCGACACCCCTGGGAATCCACAGGGACAGCTGTATGGAAGCTGATCACCATCTTACATCGACAATCTCTCGGGATATTATCTCTGCTTAAGAATCTCACAGTGCAGTTCCGTAAATTTTTTTATGGGTCGAGCAGGGCAGAGAAAGTAGTAACTTATGCAAAGTTACCCAGTAAATGAGATTTCAAGTGGAAACCGGAACTCAAGCCCGAAGGCTCCCTGTCCGTCCTCCCGCATCACTCGGCCACCTGTCAGGAGAATGCTTCCTCCAGGACAATCTTTGCTGCATTTCAATACACAATTGTTACTCGATCATATTTTGAGGGGCTTTCTAGAAATTGAAGGTATATTGCTCTATTTATAAATAGAGCATATATTTGACATAAAAAACAAATTATCTATAAAGTTTGTGCTGTGTTGCTAACTTTTGTACTAAAACTGCTATCCATGTTGTGTGTTTGAGAGACACGAAAGTCTTCCGTTTGTCTCCTTCCTAATTTAATTAGATCACCCTATTGCGTAACACGGGGTCTTTGAACAGAATTCTGGAATTCTGATCTATTGCTGACATGCAGGTGTTAATTAAAGGCAGCTCTCGAAGGTTAGAGACTCACGATAATAAAATATAACTGAAAACTCTTAAGATACACCACAGCATTGCCACACATGGTGGGAAAGCAGTACGTTAAAAGAGCTAACTTTTTAAGGGGGTCCTTTGGTGGGGTGACTAATTTCTCCCCATTTATCTCTTTGTCCCTCTGACAACCGATATGCTGGATTTACAGAAATTTAGATAAGTTACTATTAGTAGGTCATGTAGTTTAAATGTTACACATTCTGTAGTACTCATGATCAAAAATGACATTTGCCAAATTACAACGTAAATAGCTTACTGGTAAACGGGAAGGAGTTGGTTCTGATAACCTTGGCCTCAGAACACAAACCATTCAGAAAATGGACACGGATGAGGGACTTAACGCCTGGGAAGATGCGACTTGTTCTATGCAAAGTAGCTTGTTCTAGGAATATGACCCCATTTGCAGGAAACTGCTCTCAAAAGAAAAAATGGTAGCATGGTGATGCCTCTCATAAGGTCTGAGGGTGGGGGCAATATAGGAACATTCAGATGCAGCTTCTGTTACTCAACTGTTTACTCAAATACTCTTAAGTATTGTTTTACAGTGCTGGGGTAACGGCCAGGGTTAACTGTCTATTTCCGATTTCTCACATCCATTAATTAATTCCCTATAGACCATCGCCTAACCTATGAAATTTTATGACAGATGATCACATTAACTAGAAAAGGTTTTTTGTTTTCAGATGTGTAAACATGTTTCAAATGGAGGCACTCCTCTACATTAGGTTTTATTTTCCTTAAATGTCTAAGGAATGGACTTTTAAAATGCAAGTATGTATTTTTCTTTATACGCATTATCATCTTTAATAATACAAGTTGACAAGACTCTCACTCTAAGAAACAAATTTAAATTTAAAAAGCCAGACAAAAAGCCAGAGAGGTAAATAATTATGGTCAAATCGAGTTACCCCACAGGTAAAGGAAGAAAACTAAATATCCTATAAACATCTCCCACCATTTTTAATGCTGTCTGAACAATCTTACATAACCTGTTGTTATACTTTGTATTTCTTTTAGAGGTCTACTTTGGGACTTATTAATAAAATAAATTTCTAAATATCATCTAAAATAATAACTATGCCATTTTCCAAATAAAAGTTCCTTATTGTTCATTTTACTCTTGCGACAAAGATGAGGGTAAGCATTATTTTTTTATTGTGCATATATATAATTGCATTTCATTAATAGTATATAATTCCAAAAATCTTTCGTATATAAGTTTGCAATTACTATAATTATCTACCTACAGTTTAATATTCAAAATTGCTGTGTGGCTCTGGCTTCTTTCATTCAACTTTATGTTTGAGGGATTTTTCCACATTGTGTGCCCTAGATGATTTTTCATTGCTATATAATATTCCACGCTATATTTATCCACTCTACTGTTGACAGGACTTTGAATCTGCTTTTGCATTTATTTTGCATTCATTTTTTTAAAGAAGGCTACCAAAATTATGTAAGCTTTAGGTTTTACAAAACCAGGATCTGCTCCTAGGGACATCCATATGATGAAATGTCTTGCATTATTTTTAAAGTCATGTTTTAGAATAATTAATAGCATGGAAGTTCAGTGTACACGACATCATTTTGCATGCTAGTGGCACACAGTTCGGACTCATAAATGTCTACTGAATAAATATCAAGTTGGAAAGTACAATGAAAGTCACTCAAAGGAAACCCTGACAGGTAAGATGACAGAAACATTAGCTCAAATGTATTTTAGATCTGAACTGTCACTGCCCTGTAGGAACTACTCCCCTGGCTGGGCCTGTCTCAAAACAATACATACGATGTGCAGTGGGCATTGAAGGGAACACAGGGACCTGAATTTATGATACGGTTTTTAACAAGTGGAGTAACAACCAAGAAACCTTATTCTATCCCTATCTGTCACAATCCAGCTTTTCAAACTTTGCTCAAGTCACCTCACCACTATGGGCCTGAACTGCCTTATTTTGTAAATAAAATGAGTGCGATCTGAGGTCACTTCAGCTCTAAAATTCTTAGATTCTCTTACTGTGAGATCATAATGATAAAGGAAAAGCATTTCTAATTTTTATTTTATTAAGAATTTGAAAATTCTAATAATACATTATACCATATTCTCATACACATTCCAAATATTTAGGAATTAAACAAACAGGTACTTTTTACAATAATTTTTTCTCTATGTGTCTTAAAACCTGAGCGAGAAATTTCAACTTAAAAAGAAAACCTTTTGCTGACAAATCTGGGCTAAGAAATGTGTCTACATATTTTACTCAAAGTTTTAAAAATACTAAGAAATTAATTATGTGAAATACATTCGAATGTGAAAGGACAAAAATCTCACAGGGATCCACGACCTCACTACCGCTACACCTCAGGTCCCTCCTGATAATTCACGAAGTCACGAGTCCAGGCATCTTTAAAAAAATGTATGAAATCGGTATTAATTACTCCTAAAAACTCTTGGAGGCACAGTTTTCTCACTTATTCTGTAAGGTTCGCGACTTATCTAAATTTGTGGTTACGAAAAGGGAGTAGCAAGTGATAAAGTATTTTTAAAAATCCAAAAAAAGACAGTCACAGAGGAAAAAATAAACATCAGATGTGGAATCTCCATTAAAAAAAAAAAGTAGTGAGCAGATAGAAAAGTGAGCAATTTGGGTAAAGGAAGTTCGAAGAGATTTGAAAATCAGGATGACAGTTTTATTTAGATTTGGTAAAGATAAAGGAAGCAAATCAAAGTAAAAGTGATAGGTTTGGCATTGTCCTGTTTCCAGCAGAAGAAAGAAGTCTGGAAGAAGAATCACTCTCTTTCCAAAGTTTAAGCAGCCTGTTTGGGGAGGTGGAAAACAGTCTTAATAGTAGGCAGAAAATGTAAAGCACGGATGAAAACTTCAGTAAAATAACAGATTTTGGCTATACCCCAAAGATAAAGAAAATAGCCAAAGAACTTTAACAACTGTTAAATAAACTACCTAAAAATGAATACACAAAATAATAATTAATACCCAAGACTGTGAGCTCAGCTTGAACATATATGAATATGTTAAGACTGTCATTTGCTTTTTTCTCCTTTGTGTACAACAAATTAATTTCTACTAGCGGCATTTCAATAGCTACGGTATCAGTAAATAAGCTGTTCTTTCCAATTTAATTCTTACAAAACCGACAGGAAAAGTTTTAGAAAATGGCTGGTACTTTAAAATACCTGCACATGGCCCATTTCATTCGAGATAAAATACCTCTATGCAACAGTTCATAATTAAATTCACAGATGACAAAGTCCACAGTCAGAAATATGAAGACCCCAAAACGTGAAGCTATTGTTTTCAGGGAACAATCTTTTTAAACAACGATTAAAAAAACCCGCTTTACATTATTTTAGGAAATTAACCCTAAACAATATTCTCATCTTTCTCTTCAGCATTTTCTATTTTATGACTACTCAGGAACGAAGAAAAGAAAAATGTAAATCACCGCACAAACTAACTTAGACACACGTAACATTTTTGTTTTGGTCATTAGGTGTCTCTCGTTATTATACAGAAGAGACAACCCTTAAGTGAGAAGGAAAACAAACTTTCTGTTGGTAAATGTAAGTTTTTAAAGTTTAATAGTAATATGAGATTACTATCACTTGTTTGGAGTTTGATTATTTTCTGGCAGGAAAATCAGTCTTATGAGAGAAAAAAAAAATGAACACTTTAAACTGTGTTTGCATTTGAAACCAAGTCTGCTTTTATTGCCCTCCTGATTAAAGTAGAATTAAAATGTTCGCCACAAAAAGGCGTAGACACTTGCCACTTTTTGCGATGGACTTTCCCGGTGGTGGATAAGGGTTTCTCTCTCTCTTTTTTTTTCTTTTCTGTTTTGAGTAATTAGACACCAGAGATCTTGGGGGGTAAATTCGCTAAACTAGATATACTTCAAAAGGACCATTGTTCTATTTTTAGGGCTCTAATTTTCCTAATATTGCGTTGGGACCACCACACAGAGGGAACTTTTGGAGACAGTCACCTTCTGTTTCCACCTCGTCTTCAGCGAGGGGCCAGCGGCACTCTTCACGCCTGCTCTGTCCACAATGCGGCCTGTTTTTGAGGGTTTTCCAGACTTTCTTCCGTACCTTTTAATTTTCTCTGTGTTATAGCATGATCTGTCTAATCCGGCAATAAAATAAATGGACCTAATGTTGAGGAAAAATTGTCATTCTTCAGCCAGAAAGAGAAATGGCTAAGTAGGTGGAACTGTGGGCCCATATTATAAAGATTAATAACTGGAAGTCTCCAACATCATTATTTATAGGAACTTTTAAAGAAAACGGTTACAATTTCCAGAGATGGTGCCAGATGTTTATATTACCTTCAATTTAAATGGTTAAATAAATAAACAATGTACAAAGTATGGCGAGAGAGAGAGAAATAAAGAAGGGACAATTACGACAGCAATAGAGCATATTATTGACCGTCATATAAATAAAGACTGATAAATAATACCTAAACATCAAAACAGGTTTCAGTCTCCTTATTCCCCTTAACGGCTAAGATGAGCAAACTTCATTTAAAATGAGAAAAATCTATAAACTGGTATCAAAGTTTGTGGGCATCAAACCTACAGACTGGGAAAACGAGGACAAACAGCGCAGTTTGGAGAATTAAGAAGCATGAACACAAGCAGGCAGCGCAGGACTCCAAAGTGCGAGCCCGTGAAGTTCAGCAAAGCCTTCTCCCTCGTGGCAATACTGACAACGGACAAGAACCCGAGTGTGAGACACAACGTCCTCAGTCGTGTGTTTTGACAGGGACGTGCCAGCCGCAGGAAAGCCAGCGGTGGCTCCCACGTAACCTGCACCTAGAAGTATTAACTAATTCAACTGATATTTCTCCTAGTGTGTGGTCGTGTTTCCCACAGAAATTAACAGGAAAAATTAAAACAAAACATATCCTTTCAGAGCCTATCTTTTCTAGTGTTCTCATATAAGCCATGAGAGGACTCCTCTAAGAAAGAAAAATAAGAACAATGAAGAATCCTTTTTGTCTTTAAACATATAGAGCTTATTTATATATTTAAGTTAGAACAGAAATTCTATAATAATGAAATACCATCATCTCTTGATGAGTATAATAGGTCTTTTTTTCCACCACTGTTCCCCAACCAAGGAAGCAGAAACCTGACTTAGCAGGAAAGCCCATGGTTAAGATATATATAACTGCATAAAAATGATTATCTTAACAAGTAAACTCAAGTTATACTTGTAATTTATAAATGCCTCGTAATATTTATTCTTTGGCACGTCTTTAAAAAAAAATAGCCTCTAAAACGTAGTACGAGTTTAAATCTAGAGCAATTAAGGACTTCTAAAAACATTTATCTGTCCCTAAGTTTCTTTTCTTTAAAATGTCTGTAAAATTAATTACACTCCTAAGCTCCATACAAATAAGTAAAAACAATGGGGGTATATTTTATGTGACAAGCTCACGGCTTTAAAAATTCATTAAGAGCTTGGCAATGATATTTTCAGTGCATTTTACTATTACCTATCGATCCTAATGCACTTGACTTATCTGGAGAGATAAAAACTTATCTTGACCTTGCTGAATACAAATAGCCTAGACTCAAACCTGCCGTGGCCTCTCTGGGGGAAAACGGCAATAATCATTACCACGATGCTACAGGAACTGACTGCAAGCAACCCCCCCCCCGCCCCCCAACGAATGCTTCAGCAAAATGAACACCTGCTGGATTCTCACCTTGGTAATAACGAAATGAGGAAACGATTGTTTTATATCTACGGAGAAGTAGCGTTAAGTTTCTCTCCCTAATCGACCTAACGTAGTTCAGTTTCCGAACGAGAAACAAGTGTTGTTTCTGGAGGGTTCTTCTGTTACTTCGCTGCTTCCGCAAAGCCCCAGCCCCACGGTGTGCCCTAAGCACAGAGCGTGGGCCGGACGTGAGGAAGAGGACAGAACTAAGAACTAGACGGCTTCCTTCGGGGACATCTAGAACATCAGAGCAGCTTAGGAAAAACAGCGAGAGGGCATTCTCAGGGTGCATTTAAATTTTCAGCTCATGCTTCATTCTAATTTCACTAAAATATTCTAAAATTACACCCAAAGTAACTAACGCATAAAAGGTTTTTCTAAATGTTATTTTTTTTTAATTTACATGATACGTTTCTTCAATAGTCTTTTTACTCCCACATTTTTATTGTGAAAGTAAACAGCTAAATGAACATGAAATGATCTACTCTGCTTGTCAAAATCTGCGATACATAAAGTAAGCCAATTCAAGCCCCTTGTCTTTTAATAAAAAGGCCCATTTTAAGATAAACTCAATTTCAACCCTTAACTAGACTATATCATAAAGTTAAAAAAGTAACTCCTTAACGAAAGTGCTAGTTATTTCCCTAGTTTCACATGGCTACCAATTAAAGATTAAAAAATCAGCCATAAAGATTCCTAACCTCAAAGACTTTCCTTTCACAAATATTAAAGCATGGAAAGAAATTCATTTCAAACATATTAAATGATTCCTGAAATTTGTTTAAGTTCCTGAAAATTACACGGCTAATAATCTGTAATTTGATTTGCAGTAAAATTTGTGTTTTTAAACTACTTACAGAGACCTTGGGACTTATGGATAAATTATAACTTTATGGGTTCGTCTCGCAACTTAAAAATCAGGCTTGGATTCTCCCTAAATCCCCCGCCCCCAACTCTTCCCAAGGTGGCCAGGCAGTGAATGTATGTTCACTGTCATTTTACGTAACATTCATGTCTCTTTAAGAGAGGTGTAACTTTAATTGTGCTTTAATATTCACTATTTTAGTAGATATCTATATCAATACTGTACGATTTTAAGGAAGCACAAAAAAGAAATTACATAGAGACTCTGCTAAATAGATCAGTGGTTTTTTAAAGCAGTGTACTAATGTTGATTCATTTTTAAAAACCCTGCAAGAATTTGTTGTCCTCTATTATTATTCAGGGCACCTGAACACAAGATATTATTACTATGGCACATTAACTCTGCTATTTCTCAAGGTAGAACCAGGAATTTTAAACGTTCCTTATCGAATAATTTGCTCAGAGCACCTAAATGAAACATACTGTAATTTTATGTACTTCCATCTACAATATTGCTTAGTGCTGATAAACCGCAACACAACTTTCTGTTTTTAAAAGGCGATGATTTTGGCATTGGCTGTAGAAGAGGACAGACTGAAAACAATAACGCCATCCACAAACTCCGCCACAGAGAATAGGGCTCCACTGCTGATTACACAGGGAGCTGATTTTAATTACACAGCGAACACCGCTTTTAAAAACACTCTTCCAAACTGCAAAGGCAGATGGGGAGTTGGTGAAGCAACAAAACACTTCTACCGTGTTACAACAGTGCCCTCTACTGGTAAGTGTGGGACTTTGCAAGGAAAAGGACAGAAAAGAAAGCCAGGAAGAACTTTTAATTATGGAAATTTTGCTGACTTTCTTTAATATAAATAATAAAATACAACTTGTATCACTTCAAACCTAAATCAACATTTAACTTTATATCTGAAAAGCTTCTTGATGAAATCTATAGTTTGAAATAACTAAGTTCAAGAAATACGGCTTCCAACTATACACCATCTGGCTAAAGGACAAGTGATGTTTTCTTAAGCAATGAACAAAAACAGGAATATATGGGTAATTCATCAATAATATTTCTTAATCTAAAATTTGCATATTGAGTAGAAGAAACTAAAATTTCATTAATTAAATGTATGCATTTTTATCTAATTCTCAGCCTGTCGTAATATCATAACGTCAAAATAGCCATAGCTACAAAGTCAACTTAAATTCAGAGAAAATTTATTTCTTCCACTTATTTCTTTTAACCAGCAAGTATTTCTTTAAACCAATAAATATTTCTGTGGAGAATACCCTTGGTTTCAGCACAAATTAGCAACCTATGCTTAACACATATATCTCGATGACAAAATACCCATAATTACTATTACAGTTTCCTTGTTTGAAGTAAAAAGTCTACCACATATAAAAGTCTGATTTACGAGAAATCACAATGTGAGACTTAAACTTACATGTACTTTAGTCTTTGATTCTTATATTGCAAGATAGGAAACTTTCAAAAAGTGAACTAATAAACTTTAAGAACAAATACATTCAACTGACCCCAATGTGTTATTTTAATCTCTGGCGAAAATAAATGATTCCTTATGCCTAGAAATGAAGAAAACTGCCTGTTTGCCTTTCGTTACATATAAACAGATAATTTCTATCACAAATACATATCGTCGAAGTTATGGAAATGGTACTTGTAACAGTAGTACAAGAACTTCATGACTGTAAAGGAAACCCATTTGATTTACATAGCAGACTCTGAATTTCAAGAAAGGTGATGCCTAGAATACATTCTTTCAGCAACTTAAATATGGGGGGGTGGGTGAAGGAAGGGAGGACCAAGAACAAAGCAGCCACATAGAAGTCCAAGGAACAGACAGAAAAAGAGAAGGAAACAGAACTGTGTCAAGTTCTGCTTCTAGGTAAAAGCTAAGACTTTCAAGTGCGAAGTTCTGTTGATGGTTTAACCAGTTACTACTCTGGCTCTTCCTTCAACAAAAGACCCCACTTCTCGCTAGCAGTGAACTTCTAATTTTATATAATGGAAATTAATAGAAAAAGAAAATTCACATTATAAATCTGATTTGATAACGAACCACCAGAAAGTATTTTCGATTAGGCGATACCTACGTAAAGAAATTGTATTCAAACTGACCAGTGGGAAAAAAGAGAAAACACAAAAATATGAGAGCAAGTGGAGAATTCCGTGAGAAGTAAAAATGGAGACCGCATCGCGATGGGTCTGAAGGTGCTTTTTAAAGGCTATCTCCCTGAAAAAGTCAGAATTGGTTTGATATACAGTAGTTTCAGAGTATAAGGGCTGCTAAGAATTTCAGAATTAAAGGAGTCACGGTTTACAAAAACATAGGATCCAATCGATCATTCTTGGGATCAGAGTTTTATTTCCGATTCACAAGAGTTCCGACACGTAGTGGGAAAGAAGACAAATCCTCAGAGCGGGTCTTTGATTTTTTTCTGCTGCGTGTGATTTTTAAAGGAGTCAGGGAACATTTGTTTTTGAGCTCCAATTTAAACACTAGATTTCCTGAAACATCAGCATTATAATTACAGAAGTGAGTGACTAGGCACTAATTCCTTACTCTAAAATACAAAATAGTTTTCAAATGCAAACTTGAAAGCACATCTTTAAAAACGGCTTTTTTCCCTTTGGAATTTACACCGCATTATTGACCTAAAATTTAATTTATCTTTTAAATTTGGAGTTACCAGTCCAAAGAGGCTACATTCAGCATGCATCATAAAAACACGTTAATAAATGTCTTTTCCATCCTCAACGAAGCACCCACCTGACACGTTTCACACAGGGGGCTCCTGACACCGCCTCTGCCTGGGCTTCCTAGGACCTTCCTACCCCCGTCAGCTTCAGCCTTCCCTGCAGCTCTGTTCTCTTTCTAATAACTTACACCCCTTGGATGGTTTCCCACTGCACTCAGGTAAGCTCCTCATTCTCCTCCCTGATGACCAGGTGGGAGTTGACCCCCGCGTCGTGTCCCACCACTGAGCCTCTCAGGAGCGTCAGACACGCTGGGAAACGTCAGGCGTGATCCTGCTTAAGAGCTCTGGCGCCAGCGCGCCTCTGCCTAGCGCACTCATTGTCCCCAATCATGACCCACTCTGCCGTCGCCGACGTCGGCCTCCATGATGCTAAACGCCCCAAAGCCTCTCAGAGGAGGCTGTCGCTGAAGTCCCGCGGTCGGCACGATGACACCCCGTTTCGATGCTCTGCGCACATCGCACACAGCATCGCTTCCTGTTTTCTTATTTGCTGACTACGGCTCCCTCGGGCACCAAGTGCCGCGAGGCTGGACCCTGCCTGCTTCACCCACTGCACATCCCAGCACTTGGACCAGTGATGGCGCCAGGAGGCACCGGATGTTCAAAGAACTCGGTTTACCTTTTTAAATTTTCTAATCATGAAAGTAACACATGAGCACTGAAGGACTGTAGAGAGATATTTAAAAAATCAAGTTGCTTCCAAATAAAACTGCTATTAGTAGTCCGGTAAATCCATCACTAGGATGGTGCTCAGACGTTCTTCACGGCTAACAGCTCGAAGTGCTAAGATCGATGGGGTAGGCAGTTAAAATGAAAAAGCTCCGTGTCCACGTCCATCATAGGCTGCGCTCTGTGTAGGACGTGGGGGAAGGTAAAGTAAGTCGTGGTTGCTTGTGTTCGCATAAATAAACTGCAAAGAGAAAGGTAAAAGCGAGCGCCTACAGCGACAGGAGGGAACGAAATGGAGGCAAAGCCCCGGGAGAAACTTTCTCAGTGTTCACTTTTTCACGTTGTTTTGATTTTTGAACTAAATGAAAGCATCGCCCATTCAAGACAAACTCCTTGACTAACTTTTCTATTTCTCTTTCGCTCCTGCCTCTGAAAAACCCTAAACCTGAATGAACTCAACTGCCACTTTCCCCGTGCCCACATCCACACCGCCAGACGCCGCGAAAGCGAAAGCCACCAGAGGCCAGGGACCGTCGCCAACCTCAGACGAGCCCCGGCTACGGCCTCCCGTCCCGAACCGCTCCTCACAGCCCTTCCGCTCTCCTGCAGCCTGACGTCGCTTCCTGTTGACATCACTGTCCCCTAATCACGCTGAGTCTCACTTCACCCAGAAGCCATCAACCGGGACCTCCCTCTGAACCATGTCACCGAATCCAGGGACCTGCCTGTATCGCTACTGCGATTCTCCCATAACTAAGGAGAAATGTCTTATCGAAGACAATCTCCCCACACATATCCGGCCAAGTGATGCTCCACAAAGAGCCAAGGTGATTCAACAGAGAATGGATTACTTTTCAGCTAGCGATATGGGAACAACTGGACGTCCATACGCACCAATAATAAAGAAACAAACAATAAATAAAAAACCTCACCCCATTAAAACTGACTCAAAATGGATCATAGACCCAAATGTAAAACCTAAAACTATAAAACTTCTCGAAGGAAACATGAGAAAATCTTTGTGATCCTGAGTTAGGCAAGGATTTCATAGGAATCCTTGAAAGTACAAATCATAAACAAATTTAAAAAAACTTCATCAAAATTAAGAAGTTCTGCTCCTTGAAAGACTTTATTAATAAAATGAAAACACAAAACAGGCTGAGAGAAAATATCTGCAAAACACATACGTATGTGATAAAGGACCAGTGCCCAGAATACGTAAAGACCTTTCACAGCTCAGGGACGGAAAGACAAACAGGCCACATGACGTCGACGACCTATTGCCAGACATTTCCCCACGAAAGATGGGAACACATGGCTAGCCATGAACGCTCGTAACGGTCTTTTCATAATTAACTGCCTAAAGCTTTTTGTAAAGTTTCCATCAGCTGGTGAATAGATAAATAAATCGTAGTATTCATAATATGGAATACAACTCGGCAATAAAAAGTGATGACAATTCGTGCATACGAAATGGATAAATCTTGAAAATTCTGGGGAAACTGAGGTAGCAGTAGCAGCAGCATCTCTGGATCTCCCTGAATCTCTACAGGAACACATCAGACCCACTGAGAGAGCTGACGACAAAACTAAGGGGTGAGGTGCCCCCCGCAGGTCCAAAATGCAAGCAGATGTGGACAAGCAACCGAGACGTGCGAGACCCGTCTGTCATCAGCATCTGTTACGGAAAAAGTACAGGAGAGCGACAGCCTTTGACGGAATCCGAGAACGGAGGAGCTCCCCTAATGACCGACAGACACCCACTGCAGAGTGCAGGGGCCGCTCCGACCCAGACAGGTCCCAGGGCCCCAGGGCCAGGTCTGAAGGGGCCGGGATGCCCAGCCTCTGTGACTGCTGAGCACCGACCTGCTGGGGCCGCCTTCTGGAACAGGGCCCCATACAGAGAAGAAAGTCCTGGGACTGAGCAGAACAGGGACAACTGAGATGAGAAAGATGAAGTCATATGAAGTGGACAAGGGACACGGTGCCAGCTGATCTCGGACACCAAGCTGCTGCATTCTTTAGCACCACATGCAGACACCAAAAGAGGGAGCTCTAGGAGGTTAGATCCGCTGTCCAAACCAGGCCTTCCAGAAGGTCAGGAGAGTTAATCGCAACAAAAATGAGCATTGGAAAAGCATCAAGGTCACGACCCAAACAAAGTTACTATACAAAAAAAGAGAAGCAGCAGATTAACATCCCACCAAAAATAAAAGCAAAACTGAGAACCGTTTAAAAAAACAGAATTTCAACAGTGAAATGTGCCATTTCAAAACAAGCTAAGGAACATTTAAGAAATTATATAAGATATGAAAAGATAACAAATTAGAATTAGAAAAACTCAGAAATGAGGTGATAGAATAATTTAAAAATTAAAAAAAAAAGAAACAAAGATTAAACTAGAAAACACAAGAGTAAATAAACCTAATAACGTCTAAAGATCAACAGAAAGGGAAAGGAAGGAAAATTCCAAAAGTCAAAATGAAGAGATTAAAAAGAATTAAGAAGAACAACACTGATAAAGGGCGAATGGCTATCAGAAGTCCTGAGAAAGAAAACCAAAGTCAAGGATGTAGCAAACACCAACGCAAGACTTCCAGAAACATTTTCTGGAGATTTTAAACTATACACGGAAAGAGGACAGAATGTACCCGAGAATATCAACTGAGAACCACCAACGTCAAGAAATTCTGGTAAAATCGGTAGATTTAAAAAAAAACAAAAAACAAAAAACAAAATCCTTCGGGCATCTGAGCAAAAGGAACGAGCGACATATAAGAGAAAAAGACGGAGAGACAGCAGCCGACCCCGCGGCGAGGAGCGCCAGGCCCAGACAGTGGCCGGCGGCACCGTTTCCCAGGGGCAGCTGGAGCACGGCGTCCGGTTTCCAGTTCGGTCTCCTGTCACGGCTGAACAGCGCACGTCGGACCAGGCCTTCCCCAGACGGCAACGGGGAGCTGTGGACGAAACGCTAAGCGCGCTGATCGGAAGGTACCGAAGAGCGACCAGAGCGGGTGGGTTGTGAAGGGCGTCGCCGCTGGGCAGAGCAGTGGCGCCGGTGGCGTCCCCGTCCGATGGGGTTCTGACTAAGGAAGGCCCACGTCTGTGCTTCGCACGAGGACTAGACTCAGACAGAAAGCTGTCGTCTTACTGGCTTGAGGAACCAGAAGACAGAGCTGGAAAGAGGGGAGAATCCTACAAAGGGGAGAGGCACAGAGTGGGAGAGGCACAGAGGGGGAGCTCCAGTGTCCGCTCATACATCCTGCCCAAATCTCTGACCGACCCCTGAAATACGCACGAGCAGGGCAGATTCCAAGAAGATCCAACGAGAAAACAAAACACAACAAGAAACTAAATACTTACCCAAATGAGTTGAAAATGACGTCTACACAAAAACCTAAACAGAGATATTTATAGCAACTTCATTAATAATTGCCAAAATCTGGAAGCAACTAAGGTGTCCTTCGGTAGGTGAATGGATAAATAAATGATACGACCAGACCATGCAATATTATTCAGCACTAAAAACAAATGAGCTGTCAAGCCATGCAAAGGCATGGAGGAATCCAGCCTAATGCATGTCGCTAAGTGTAAGGAGCCCATCTGAAAAGGCTACATGCTGTCTGATTCCAATTATAAGGCATCCTGGAGAAGGCAAAACTATGCAGACACTAAAAAGATGAGGGGTAGTCGGGAAGGAGGGGTGAACAGGCAGAGTGCAGAGGTGGTGGAACTGTCCTCTCTGATACTACAATGGTGGACGGGTGTCATTTTACATTTATCGAAACCCACAGAACATACACCACCAAGAGTGACCCTTGGTGTAAACTATGGACTGTGGGAAATAATGACGTCTCAACATATGTTTGACGATCGCGACAAACGTCCCATCTGGTCTGGGTGTTGACAGCGGGGGCTGTGCTTGTGCGGGGGCGACGGGCACGTGGGAAACCTCTGTACTTTCTGCTCAATTTTGACGTGAACCTAAAACTGTTCTAAAAAATAAAGCCTATTATTTCTTAGAATGCCATGTTAAACAGCATTAAAAGTGTGAAATACTTATGGGTAAGTTTATCAAATATGCACAAGAGCTGTGTACTGAAAACTATGAAACACTGCTGAGAACAATTAAAGAAGAGATACCACGTGTCCACTGATCAGAAGACTCAGTGGTGTTAAGATGTCATCTCTCTCCAAACTTGTCTCTAGATCTGATACAGTCCAAGTACAAATTCCAAGTCTTTCTTGTAGAAATTGATGGGCTGGTTCTACATGTTACATGGAAATGCAAAGGACCTAGTGTCAAGAACTGTACAGAGTCTGAAACACACTTGCAAGCTAAGAAGGTAGTCTGCCACAGTTTCATGAATTCTGGTGGAAGACACTAGACCGTTGATAAAGATTAGTTTATTACCCAGAGACATTCCACTCCTGGGTATTTATCCAAGAAAAACAAAAGCGTAAACGGTCATAGCGACTTTATTTGAAATAGCCCCAAACAGGAAACAGTTGATGGGTCCATAAATGGGTGAGTGAGTACATAAATTGTGACATATTCACATAGCTGAATACTACCCAGCAACAAAAAGGAATAAATTATGGATTTATGAGCAGCAACAATACGGATGGATCTCAAAATAATTATACTGAGTGAAAAAAGCCAGACAAAAAAAGAGTATAAACTGAGATTTTATTTACATAAAATTCTAGGAAAGCCAATCTACAGTGACAGAAAGCAGGTCAATGGTTTCCTGGAAAAGCACTCAGGGAGGAGGGCAGAGTGGATGGCTTGCAAAAGCCTTGAGAAAACTTTTTGGGGTGATGGACATGTTCATTATTTTGACTGAGTGATTTCACAAGTATATACATATGTCGAAACATCAGATTGTGTACTAGCTGCTGCCTAACATACGAGAGACACAATTTGGAATCTGAGTTGAGCCGTTAACTTCCCGCTGAAGCGAAAAACCAACACTCTTCAGAGGAACACAACAGAATCTATACTCCCTACAAGCTATCAATGATAACGTCAAGAACATAACAAAAAGTTATTAGACATATGAAGAAACGGAAAATCTGGTCCATAACCAAGAGAAAAGGCAATCAATTGAGACCAACCTTAATGGCCTGTAACATCTGGACGTATCAGATAGCAAGGAACCCATCAAAGATCGCTAGGACCAAGTCAAAAGGAATGAGGAGCAAATATGAAGAGGTTTCAGCTGGCAAAAGATTGGGCAATGGGGCTCTAATATGGATAAGAACTGAAATGGATTAAAATCCATTACATATGTTTAAATCAATGAATTCATAACCACATAAAAATGCAACTAGTACTTTTTGTAGGTGACAAATCATTTTGTTAACTTGAGAACTGAATATATAAAAGAAATCAAGCATTTATCCTGCCTTTTATTTTATATGGACTATCTCACTGAAGTAACCAAACAGTACATGAGGGAGAATATCTCCTTATAAAATAATTTCAATATGTAATCAAAAGTCAGTGTAGAGGCTACTTTTGGAGAGAGGAGGCAGCTGTGATTGGGGCCGGGCAAAATAACTCAATAGATCATTTCAGTTTCTTGGTTCTAAACCTCTAAGACTGCTTTCAAAATAGGTAGAACCTTTCAGTTTAAAAACGTCAGCATTAGTAATGCCTGGTCTGGGATGTGGAACTCTGAGCAGGCGTATGTATTAGAAGAGGTATTATGATTTTCAACAATGTATTCTGGAAAGTTCTCAATGAAAAGATGACATACGAATAAAGACCTGAAGAAAGCAAGGAAGCAAGCAGCAAGGCAGAACACACACACACACACACACACACACACACACTTGCATATACGCACACATATACTGCAAAGGCCCTGGTGTCAACCTCACCAAGACTCAGGCTACCTAACTTAGAAGAGAAAGAACATAATTTTTAGAAGCCCTGTGCATGCCCAATTATCATCCATACTTGTTTGATACAAGACTAATTAAGAAAAAATAAGAGCAGATACCTGGAGAGTCCTACAAAGCTGGCTTTAAAACTTGACCCTGCCGCATAAGAAGCGCATGACCTTAGACAATTACGTAACTTATCTGGGCCTTGGTTCTTCCTCTAAAACGAGGACATCACGCCTCCCTCGCAGCGTGGCTGTAAGAATGACAGAAAAGCTGCCTAAGACGCAGAAAGCAGCGACCGCGCCACCTGGCGGCTCTCGCAGGAAGCTGATTCTTTCCCAGCCGTGACCGCAGGGACTCCGGGCCAGCCCCACTCACACGGCAGAGAGCGTGTCAACTGTGGCCTCTGTCTGAAATCGGATGACACCGAGCCTTCAAAATCAAGCACTGTCTGAAGGTGCTGTAGGTCAAAGTTGTATTAAAATTTTTTATTTCTTATTTTAAAAAAATTTTTTTTTAGGCGAGGTAACCCTTGGTTGACCTCACGGATTGCGAGGACCTTGTCAGTTTACAATCCCTTATTTTTTATTTTTATTTTTTACACCTACAGCACCTGGTCTTCGTAGGTGGCCTCCCATCCAAGTGCTAACCAGGCCCGACCCCGCTTAGCTTCCGAGATCAGACGGGATCGGGCGTGTTCAGGGTGGCGTGGCCGTAGACGGTCAAAGCTGGATTAAAACCAACCGTGAGAGACTCTCCGTGCTTACACTAGCGTTCTGCTGAGTCATACTTCTTGGGCTATGAGGGCCTGGGCAGTTTTGGTCAGACAGCACTGTCAATAAAAGACACGCTTATGAGATCTGCTTATGAGATGAATAACAAAACCTATTTCGCGATTTGGGGAGGCAGGACAGAGCACTGAGTTCTCGCTCCCTCCCTGTCTGAGGACACCCAGCTTTCCACGTCACTCCACTCTGAAGACACTGCTGTCGGACAGGTAGCAGAGGCCCGGGCATAGCTCTGTGAGCACGTCCTCATGCTTCTGCTCTACACGTAAAATAATATCTTGGATGATCTAAAAAAAAAAAACTCAAACAAACAAAAATGGAAAACAAACAAACAAACCTGTCACGTGCCCATAGATTGGATGACGACGACGATGTGACAATTAAAACAGTAGCTGCTAACAAGCGCTGTGTTCCAGGCTGCTCTAAGTGCATTGTGCGTATTAAACACAACATCCCTAAAGTAAGTTCTGGTTAACAACAGATGTACCTTTGAGGGTGTAAACAAACAGAAAGACAGAACTCGGCGAGGTGACTAAGACGCTGCCCAGCATGAGGCAGCTGGGCATTCGGGAGCCGACGTCAGAGCCTTCCGACTCCGCGTGTGGCCTGCGGGTCTGCACCCCACCCACGCGACAAAGCCTGGAGTCTTCCCAACCGGTCGGCAATGACCAGAACTCGTGGAAAACGAGTTTAGTAAACATCCAAGAATACACCAACCCTGTCAACGGTAACTGTAGCCTGGCTGACTTAAGTGCCTGTCGTACAGGGGGTTCGAAAGCAGCGAGTGCCAGGAAGAAAAACTAAATAAACAATTCGGCGACGGAATCAGAATCCAAGTCCAAATTTTACAAGACTACTAGAAATCGCTTGTAATATCAACTCATTTCTTTATGATTTGTAAACCAGTGGTTTTAGAATAAAGATGAGGATTCTGCTTGTCTACTATTAAAATTCTTCGGGAAAGAATTACTATTTTGAAAGAGTAGTTCTTTCACGATGGGACAGGATGGAAGGGAGAGGAATGTGATTTCACGTCTCCATCTGTAATGCAACCGAACTCAAAAGTTAATATGCTACTGAAGCCTTCCAACCCTATGTGTAGTCTGTCAACCCCACTAATCCTTAAATTCCACGCTCACCTACTCCTACCCCCTCGAAAATAATTCAGCTGACAAACAGATAAAGTTTCTGAGAAATGCCTAAGGTTGGTAGAAAAAAAAAAAAAAAACTTCAGAAACGTTGAAAAGAACCCTGGTGTGTGACACAGCTGAAAATCAGAGTATTCCCCGAATGAATTCAGAGAGCTAACAGTTTCATAACTTCTCTAATTTTCTCCTACCTTTTTCTTTCTTAACCCTAACAAAACATCACTTAAGATACTGAGGTAAATAATCATGTAAAAAAGCTAAGAGAAAGCCAAGAGCTTTTCTCAGATGATATTTATACCCGTGTGAAAGAAAAAAGTCATTATTTCCCTTAAATCAAAATACAATTACCCTTTCATGAAATAACTCACAAATAGGATGAAGAATTCAGGCAACATAAAATCAAAATGCCTTTTAAAACTTCAGACCAAGTCTGAGTAGAGTTCTGTGACAGTCCACCCAATAACACACGATCCAGTGTCCACTTTCATGTCCCAAAGACTGGCCGGCACCGCGCCCGACTCTCTGGGGGTACCGATTGCTATTCGCCAGGCACCCTGCCAATTCCTCCTCCAGTTCCAAAGAACTTTCTCTTAGATGTCTCGTCTAAGAGAGCAGCGCGGGGAGGCAGTTCTAACTTGCTAAGGGGACAAAACGATGTACCTGTGGCAGGGAAGACAGTTTGGGAAAGATAAGTTTCTTTCAGTGGCCTGCGGAAGACCCTGCGTTTTAATTCGGTTAATGTTTGTTTTCTTTTCTTCGTTTTTCTTACTTTCACATTCATTTATTTGAGGCATCAGCATGACTACCCAAACACCATCTCCTTAGAAACAAAGTGCTTACTTGCACTGATTATTATTCAAACAGAGGAGTGAATGTGATTCCATTAAGAATAAAATTCAAAAGAAATTTTAGACCATTAACTAGGGAATTTATAGTTTTCAAGATACTCTTTTGTGACAGAACTATACTATCATTATCATAATATTCAAAGCTAAGAGTTCTAGATGGTTCTCTTGGTTTTATGGTCTTCATTGTGTATAGACAGATGTCCTCGAGAAACTTATCTGAGGCTGAGGTCACTAGTTTTGTGGAAGGATTCGTCACTTTACAAAAGATTCGGGGCAAGCGTCCTTCAAGTAGGGAGCATTTTGGCTTTCTTTTAGTCTTTATTTTTAAAAATCTGAGTAATATCAACTTTTTTAGATATATATTTACTGCAAAAAGGGAGATCCGCCCAGTGGTGTGCTGGAGTAGGTGTATGATTTAAAATTAAATCTTATAAGCTTACCAATGAATTACATACAAACAAAAGTAATGAATGCTTAGAATTCATCACTCCTAATCACATTATTCTTTGGGTTATTTACATCTATTGTATCTGTATGGTGAAAACACTAGATAATAATTTAAGTCACCAGTTCTCTTCCCAAGATGTCACTGCGTTCAGTGACATCGCGTTGATGCTTGGAATTGGTCATGATGGGAATATTTACATCACAGAAATGGGCAAATGCTACAAAACAGAATGACTTGCTGTTTTGTTGAATGTCTAGACAATAAAGTGGTGGAGAACATGTTAAAAATGCAGATTAAATTTAAAAGTGTGTCATGTCTATAGACAATCCATTGTAAACAGCACAAAAAAAGAGAAAGTATTCTTCTAGTATTCAAAAACCAGTATCCAGCTCAGAAAAGAACTCACTCATATTATGAATGGGTGAAATTTCAACATACATATTGGTTGTTTCACTTCTGCCTTCCTCATTAACATAAGGGAAAATATTAACCACCATTCATGTTGAAACTATACTCATCTGTCAGTTGCAACTGTGGTTTGGTCATGGACATGAGAGTTTAGCAAAAATCAAGACCATTCGTTGCAAATCAGTTACCTATATGGAATTTACAATAGAGAATGTTGTTTAGTTGTTGTTATTATTATTTGTAATGTATATCATGCATTTTTATGCTAGTAAAATTTAAAATAAACTTGTAAATGCACATATATGCTTCCTTCCTCTCTTCGTTTTCTGAGAAGCAGTTCTGAGACTTGTGTCAGGACACTCGTGAGTGGGACCCTCTTTAAGTTGGCTTGTGGGTCCTTCTGACACGGCCCTCGCCATCTGCCAGCTTTCTTGCTATCTAGTATAACAAAACAGTATGTAAATGAATGGGTGCGGCTGCGTTCCAATAAAATTTTATTTATTAAATAAGGCTGCTGGCCAGGAATAGTTTGTCGACTGGTTTAAACTTACGTAAAACAGGGAAGACGTGCTAGAACTCCCCTTGTTTGCCAACTATGTGAGCGACTGAGCTGAACCACATGTAACAGTTTTAGAATGTTGGAAGAATGGTTTTTCATTTTTTGGTACTATTTACCATGGAATGGCTACAGGTACTGCACATTTTGAGGTTTAATCTATATTTTCAACATTTTTCACTATCACTTTCTTAAGTCTAGACAATCAGAAAAAACAAAAAATAAAACAAAAAAAACTATAAATCAAGCCCTGATCTGTGGCATTTGCCCATTTCTGTGACTTAAGTGCTCCCGCCATGGCTGATTTCCAGTTACCAACGCGACATGCCTGCCTGTGGAACTGGGAGATGTAGGTAGCATGCAGTTACACGGTATTCCTACATACAGACACAACAAATGTAACCTCCAAAATAAATAACTAGGATGCGATGAGTTTTGAGTACCTATGTTTTTAATGTAATTTATGTAATTGTTAAGTCTACATGATTTAATTTTTTAATAAAAGCTGTGTTTAACCAATCCACAAACTTTCTGAATATTTAACAATATTTAGTATTTGGCTCTCACAGCCAGCTCCAGCATACCGCTCACTGGTCCAAGATGTCAAAGATGGGACAGAATGAACACCAATAAGGATAATAATGACTGCAATGGATTGACATTCATCAAATTTGTTTAAATCTACGAGTTCCTAATGATACTTAGAAAAACACATGCACAACTAGTTGGCAATGCTGAAAGAATCTAGCAAACCAATTAATTGCTTTGAAAACTGACAAAGAAACTAGATCAAACATTTATCCACCCTTTCGTAATATAAACGGTACCACTATGTAACCAAATAGTAGATGAAGGGAAATTTTTCTTTATAGAGAAACACAGTAGCTAATAAAAGAAGGAGGAAGGATAGAATTGGACTGTCACTATTTTGCAACTTTTGTTGACATTGACTTCATGATTGGATGTTTGCTAAAATCACTCACACACATACACACAATGACATTATGTATCCCTTGATGGAATTACACATCCCCAGCTATGAAATAGTGTTGCCAAACAGTTGAAAGTGACGATAATCAAGCTTTTCCATCCAGCTTCAAATTTGCAGGATACACAGAGGACCATGTAAAACAAAACCATTATGATGCTATAAGCAAAATTCAAACTATGAAAAACTCTACAGGACAAACAACATAGTTTCTTCAACAAATATGCAAATACAGAAGGGGAAGAGAGGGAAGGAGCGGGAAGGGGAGGGGGAGAGGGAGAGAGAGGTAGGGATATCGACCAACCACACTGTGTTATTTGGATCCTGATTCAAACAAAAAGGAAATAATAAACCAATAAACATTTAAGAGACAATTAAAATTTTGAAAAAAAGATGTTATTTGATGATATTAAAGAATTATAAATTTTGACGATGTGATAATACTAATGTAGTTGTAAAAATAGTTATCTTTCAGAGATACGTACTGAGACATTTATGGACAAGATAGTATGGTACCAAGGATTTTCTTCAAAAACAACATGAAAGGGAGAAGCGAATGGGGATATGGGTGACGCAAGCATGGCCATGAGTGGAACTGTTGAGGCTGGGTGACGGATACGTGTAAGGTAATTTTCCCAGCCTGTTTACTTTTGTGTTTGAAATTTTTCTAACTAAAAATGTTTTTCTATATGAAAACGCTTTGAGAGCTCTCCATTCCACTGAGAGTGAGAAGCTGGCTCCCGCCACAATGCCTCCACATATATAACACCTGACCTCCTCTGCGACACTCAGCCCGCGATCCCCACTCTGCTCCAGTCACGCGGACCCCCGTGTCACACACACCGCCATGTGCGGTTTTTTGGGGGGAGGAGAGGGCTTTGCTTTCTCTGTCCCCAGATGTCTTACAAGGCTATCACCCTCCTCTCCTTTAAATCGTTGCTTAAATGTCCCTTTCTCAATGACATCTACCTGACGACCACATTTTTAACTGCAACTTTCTTCCCCACATCCCAGCATTCCATTTCCCCTTTTTTCCTCATAGAACTTATCTCCTTCCAAAAATATTATATAATTTACTTCTTTGTTATGTTTATTATTTCCTGTCTATTCCACCCACTAAAGTGTAAACTCCGCAAGGGGACAGATGTTCCTCCGTTTTGTTCACATATATATTTTTTCTGTGCCCCTAACAGTGCTTGGCACACACAACCAGAGATCAACAAACTGCGCTGAACGAATTAAATAAATAAGAAGTACCATAACACGAGTATGTACCAGGTACCAGAAGGACAGAGCGCACGACTAACATACAACTAACTTAGAAGGCTGGGGGGACTGGAAAATAAATCTGAAACCTAAAAGCTAAAATTTTCTCTCTTATATACTAGAATATATATTACAAGGCCGGTATTTTAAATTACGTCAATTTTTAGTTTCAAATTTACATATGGTATGGATTTTGCCTTCCACATATGACTTCCCAAATTGACAGTATGAGTCGCCCTATCAAGTCCAAAATAAAATGAATGCGCTCATCCGTGAGAGCAAATCAATGCAGAGTGGTAACTGTCAAGTGTGCCTCTTAATTAAAACAGCACAGAGTTAATCTACAGGTACGTCATTGAGAATAGAAAAAAAACAGAGTTTCGCAGTTACTGTTGGCTGAGCAATTGACTTTGGCCCATCAGAGAGGATTTATCAAGAGACGGGGATCCATGTTAAGCAAATCCTGTAATATGTCAATCAATGGTTCCCAGCCATTTCTAATAAATAATGGCCCCTTTTTAACATCGAAAGATTTCATGAACCCCTACAGCAATCGTTCTAATTCTGGTATATATTAATTAGGGAAATACATAATAACAAAAAACTATGAACTAAGCAATACTAAATGAATTTGTGTGTTATGAATAAAAACTGCTACACGCATTTAAAATACGGTTATATATACACACATAGACATATATGTATTTAAGATTTTTTTGGACTTAGCCTATAAATAATGCTTAAGCAATACAAATTCACATATTCATTCAAAAACCCTAAGACTTTGCAGAAGTCCAAGATCTACAGGATAAAACCAGTGGCATAGAGTAGCCAAAACCTTTCTATGGACCTTTGAACCTTTAAGATAATGCCTTGTAAATGGGAATATCATTTACAGTAATAGTATGTAAGCAGAAAATAAGTTATCATCTTTACACCTCAAGTTGCTCAGGCATAGAATGAGGACGATAGTCCTTAACGCATAGGGTTATTGCTAGGATTAAATGAATTATGTGTGTTATTGGATCTGTTGTTATGAGTTACTGGATCTGTGTGTGGCACCTAAGTCAGGATATCAAAGTGTTGTTGTTTATGGCGTTTCATCAAATTCAGAACTTAGCCTCTTGTCTCTCAAGGTGTGGGATGTGTTATTTGTGATATGTGATATGTGACCACGTGTTATTTCTTCTCGTTATTAAAATGTAGAAAGGCAAAATTGAAAGAAAGTCTCAAAAAAAAAAAAAAAAACCCTGCCATGAAACATCTGCTGAAATGTGTAATATCTGCTCAACTATAAACATGCGTTTACCGACAGGCTCTAACGCCACAGTAGGTTAAATCCTACTCTGGCAGGCTCGACAATTACATAGTATTTGTAAGACTTACGAGATGTACCACAGAGATATGTAAAGGTACAGAATTTCATGCCACTCGTTTTGGTTTCCCAAAGCATTTTTCTGAATACCACAGAGGACAGTTCTAGCTATCCTTTCCTTCCTCACAAAGCCAGCCTTAATAAAAATGAATGCAACAACAACTTCATTTGAAGTTGAACTTTAAGAAATCCTTTAATGCAAAACTAAGTGTATCCCTGTTTCATATTTAACTTGTAATAGGATATCCAGCGGCTATCAAGGGACGTGGAAAGGTTTGTTAGTTGATGACGAGATGCCTGCTGAGCTGGGCTCCACACACAGGTAATACCCAATTGCAGACAAAATCTTCCGACCTACATCTCAGCCCCCTTTAAAGTTAATCTGAGCACACTGTACATGAAAGGAAATGAAAAGTGAGTTTTTCTCCTTTACTGTGGCACTGGGACTTCCTGAGTTTTTCACTCCAGCACTGATTGGTCCAGGACCACTATTTCCTTCTAACTATTCCCAATTGGGTCTGTCAGACATAATTAGGATTACACACTAAAAGAGAAGTGTTAAAATGTAATAATGCCATTAATTCTGACAAATATTTTTTTACTTTAACCTTCAATATATCAGGAAAAATAGCCATTACCATTAACATCTAGGTCTAATGGAATCTCTATATTTTTAAGCCATTTTATTAATAATTTACAGAAGCGTGAATAAAAGAATAGTGAAAACAACTTTATTAGAAATTGTAGTAAGAATTTAAACATAGCGAACACTTTGAATCATGTAAATTTTGGTGTATAAGCATAAACTATGAAAAAATATTGTCACACATCCTTTTAGCAAAATGGGATGGTCTAGGTTCTTGTCATAAAAATATTATTACATGATTAAACTCTTCTTGTTGGATGACAAACTGGATGAGAAAGATACATTGTTTGTTTTTCCTGAGAAATATTGTTCACTTGTCAATTTTAAATTGACAAAAAAGGATACTGTCATTTGAAGACCCAGAGTTTGAGATTTCATTTATATGATCAATTTCTTCATCTTCATCATCATCGTCATCATCATGAGGCCAAAATGTTTTGATCTCTTTGCATTTATATTTTGATTTCTCTAATAACTGTGAAACATGTCAGTTTTCCTCTTTTCCATTTTAAGTCGAAAGTTAAAAATTCTACATTTTCACTGTGTTCAAGGAAATCGAAAAGTAAACTAAAACGATGATGCTTATGGTCTTCTTTAATATATTCTTGAAATAAAATATAATACTCTGGTCACACAATTAGAAAAATGAAGGATGACAATTTATTTCACTATTGGATCATTCTTACCTGGAAGATTTTGTCATTCTTCCATCTGATTATTTTAGTCTTTTATTTTTTAAGCAAAGTTGGCAACAATTGATGAATGATGATGACTAATAATTAAATTATTCCTATGATGATAAAATACCAAAATGTTCTAAGATACAGGAAAATATGATTCATTAGATCCCATAATGTAACCCAGATTTATAAAAAGGGTCAACAGAATCCAATGGTAATAACAAGATAGAGTGCATTTTATTCAATAAAAAATATAAATGTTCTCTTTGTATTCTGAAGGCCTTTAAGAAAAAATAAAAATCATAAAATGCCAATGCTTTCAATATAAGAACTGCTTAAAAATAAACAAAAACAAAAACTAGGAGCCCATGGATTCTAACAATACTCCAAGGGGCTAAGAACAATTTTAATCAAATTATGCCAAATGTTAGTACCAGAAAAATTTAATAGAAAAAATGCAAATAAAATCATCTATTAAATTAGAAATATTGTTTTAAATGAAAAGATGGAATAAAATGAGTATTTTGCAGTACTAGTGGTACTGTCAATTAAAACTATAATTGAACTATGTTAAAATCAGCTTGTGTGTATGCGTCTGTGTGCTCACATGCACACACACTTGGAAGACTGTATCACAATAATGATAGTTGTTATATTCCAGTGGGAGATTTGTTCAGTTCCCAAATTTCAACTAAGAAATTTAAAACAAAATGTCTCCCTCAAAATGTGTTTAATCTGAGTTTGCAAAACACACACACACACACACACACTTTGAAATTCAATTCCGTGAGACTGCCAGGATAGTGGTATAATCATACATTCATCATGGCATCATAAAATGATACAATTCTTTTGGAAAGCAATGTGTAATAGATGTCAAAAGCCATAAATGTGTTTATATCTTTGACCTGAAAACTCACACCCTGGGAATTTATCGTCAAGAAAATATAAAAAAGAAAAAGATGCACAAAGATATTTGATACAACACTATAATGTTTAAGCACATTTAAAGTGTCTAAAAATAAGAGAATAGCTAAATAAATTACAACATGTTCTTTTTTTCTTTTTTTTAATCATTATTATTTATGTCTACAGCACCTGGTCTTCCTAGGTGGTCTCCCATCTAAGTACTAACCAGGCCCGACCCTGCTTAGCTTCTGAGATCAGACATGGGGCTTGTTCAGGGTGGCATGGCCGTAGACCATGGACCATGGCTCCACAAGGGTGCAAACGAAGGACCTTCTGCATGTAAAGCAGACGTGCTAACCGCTACACTATAGAACCACGTCCAGCATATTCTTTAAAAATAGTAAATATAAAATACATAGGAACAATGAAAACACAACAAAAATGTTAAGATTAAAAACTGGAACAAAATGTTAATACAAAGAGTAAAAGAAAATTGTATTAACTATTTCAATAAACCAAATATTGTCTTCATAAACAAAAAAGGAACGGGTGCCCTAAAAACTAAGAAAAACTGTTATATTGGAATGGGGAAAATATATGCATTTTTAAAATATCTTCTAATGGGACTTTGAAAATAATGTTTAAAATCAAAACTGGAAAAGTAGATACGAATGAATAATAATTTCAAATTTTTTAAAAGAAAATCTAGAGTTTCAGAAAGAATAACATAAGACTTTTGCTAAATGACAAGAGTTTCCTTAAGGAAAATAAATATTAAATATATTCATATGTAACTGCTCTAACAGAGTTCCAGAGAAGTTAAGTTATTAACGAAATTGTTATTATTCTTTCGAAAACAAGCCATCAGTGCTTTAAGTTGTATGCTTTTTCTTAAGACTTTGAAAACATTTTTGGGCATTTAACTGGATATTCATTAACACTAACAGTCCCAGAAGACCATATCAAACACCAATAATAGTAGGTAACAGTGATCTCATTCAGTTATAACAACCCCATGGAGGCTGTCATCCCCATTTTACAAGTGAGGGAACTGGGGCTAGGGACAGGAAAGAACAGGCACACGACAGTTGGGAGAAAAAAAAAAGGCTTTAAATTGTCCTATTTCAGCTACACATTTTTGGTAGTCAAACATCACATTACTAAAAGGAACGTGAGGCTTCACTGCACAAATGTTACATATAACTTTAAGCCCTAAACTAATAAACTAAAGGCTGATGTTTCCTCTTTTATAACAAAACTAATGTTAGGTGTTTTTAAGTAATTTCTGTTCTAAGAACACAAGGAACACTAAGTCAGTATCCTACCATTGATGAGCAGGGACATCTTCAAATAAATGCACCGCTCCATGAGGCCACACACACACACACACACACACACACACACACAATTAATCAACACTGTGACATAACATCACAGTGCTCACAGGGAGGAAGGGAGAGAGAGAGAGAATTGCTACTTTCCTGGGGTAAAATTAGATGCAAATAACTACACTTAAATATTATCTAAAATAAAAATTCTTAAATACATCTAAGGGTTAGAAAAAGACATGGATGGACCTAGAGGTTATTATGCTGAGTGAAATAAGTCAGAGAAAGAGAAATACCATATGATTTCACTTACATGCAAAATCTAAGAACCAAAGGAACAAACTAAATGAAAACAGATTCACAGATACAAGAATAATCTGGTAACTGCCAGAGGGGAGGGGGTTTGGGGGGCTGGGAGAAAGGGGTGAAGGGATGCAGAAGTATAAATGAGTAGTTACGAAACAGTCACGGGGACGCAGGGGACAGCACAGGGAATGCAGTCGACAGTGATGAGTTGGCTGTGCGCAGAGCCAGATGGATGCAGAATCATCGGGGGGTCGTTTCACAGACTACACAAACGTCTAACGAGTGAAACTGTACACCTGAAACTTACAGTGATCCGTTAAACTGAAGTCCATCTCCAAAACACAATGGAAGAGACAGAAATTTGAGAGATAATTGCAAAGCTCTGGCCAAGGCAACGTGCCTATTCGCATACATCTTCCTTCTACTTCTCTCAAAGCTGATCAGGGTTATAGATTCCGAGTTGTGCTATGGTCTTTGGCCTGAGCGGACGCACCGGCAGCAGCCGGAAGTGCTGTTTACCCGGGCAGTGGGCCAGCACTCACCTAACTGGGGTGCGGGCGGACCCCCTGAGCGGAGGGCCGCGTCCACTCTGCGCCCTAGCACGCCGCACGCCCCGTCTGGATCTCCACATTAGGAATACCTGGTGGGTGTCATCACGAATGTGCTGTGTCTTCTCCGGATATAGCGGCATGACCACTGTTACTTGTGGTGCTGAGTGTCAGGAACAAGTCGTAAAGTAGGCCGGCTCCCAGAAGACCATATCAAACACCAATAATAGTAGGTAACAGTGATCTCATTCAGTTATAACAACCCCATGGAGGCTGTCATCCCCATTTTACAAGTGAGGGAACTGGGGCTAGGGACAGGAAAGAACAGGCACACGACAGTTGGGAGAAAAAAAAAAGGCTTTAAATTGTCCTATTTCAGCTACACATTTTTGGTAGTCAAACATCACATTACTAAAAGGAACGTGAGGCTTCACTGCACAAATGTTACATATAACTTTAAGCCCTAAACTAATAAACTAAAGACTAATGTTTCCTCTTTTATAACAAAACTAATGTTAGGTGTTTTTAAGTAATTTCTGTTCTAAGAACACAAGGAACACTAAGTCAGTATCCTACCATTGATGAGCAGGGACATCTTCAAACAAATGCACCGCTCCATGAGGCCAATGAAAGGAAGGCGCGCGCGCGCGCACCCACCCACCCACCCACCTTGCCTGGCAGAGAGCAGGCCCTCTCTAAGTAAACTAGTAAGAACAGCCACAGTAAGCGAACCGGCCTTTTTAAAGCAAAGTGCCCTTACCAAGCAACAAAGTCTGGCTGTGTCCCAGGTTCAGGCCAGATTCTGTAATCGTGAACTCTACCTGATCCGTGTTTTTAAAAAAGAAATAAAAGGTTACGCTAGATCACCACACGGGGGATGTAAGGTGTGTTCTAAATCTTACCTCCAGAGCAGGCTGCTCTGTTTCAGACCTGGATATTTCGATATTTAGATTAGCTACCCTAACTGCTCACCAAACCTTAGCTCTTCTCTCTGTCATACTCTGGAACTTCTCTATCACCAAACCCTGGCCAGTCAGCACCCCCACATCTGCTCCTTCCTCTGCATCATTCCCCACAGTCAAAACTGGCTCCATCTTCTCTCCCTGGGCAACCGCAACAAGCTCTGTCAACACTTCCAGTGGTCCCCTCCCAAGTCCACCGTGCCCATAACCCCCAGAATTTACTAATCTTGTCATCTTATCCTGGCTATTTAAAAATTAGCCATTGATTCCCTCATTCCTTATAGCATAAAAGGTATATATTCCATGTTATAATTTGAAATCACATGTAAATATCAGTCTAATCTCTTTTTCCATATAGATTGGAAGTTCTAGGGAGGCAAAGACTATCCTTTCTTTGTGTCCACCTCTGCATCCCTGGAAATAAGCTGTGTGCCTGGCATACAGTAGGTTCTCCATAGCTACTGGATGAATGAATGAAAAAATAATTTAGAATTTCCCTTCAGCACTAATGGGACAAGATCAGTATATAACCACTGTAAATGAAGCAAATAACGATATTATTTTATCTGAAATAGGAAAGCTCTATGTAGGCATAGCAGGTAATTAGTTAAGTAAAATGCAATTACTGCGCTGTCCCAGATAAGATTCAAATTCAGGAAAGCAAGACAAAATAAATCCTAACTTACAACAAAAGCACTAACTTTGGGGTATTATGCCAAGTCAGCCATGTAACGTTTATTGCCCTATTCCTCCTCGGCCTCCCTCACCCCCCGACACACACGTGGGAACTTTTCCAAGAAATATAATTGGATAACAGAAATGTTAAACTCCCGGAAAACTTAAAATTTGGAAAGAAATAACAAAATCTTTTTTTCCTGATTTGGATACCTGGAAGGGGAAAATGACAAATTTGGTGGTCATGGTAAGTAAAGTATCAAAATACTTAATTATTCCAAGGCATCTGATGTGATTACTTATTGACTTAGAAACATAAAAACTATTTTACTATGACACTGAAAATGTGTTCTTATTTTTATAAATCCAGACAGATTAGAGGAAAGAAATTTCAGTAAAGAAGAGAATTTTGGCCAAGTCCACTATAAACTGCAGTTTAATAAATCTGTGTATGCCAGTACTTTTACTCTCTATTTTGAAGTATACAAGTCTACTTACTGGGCTAATTTTGGTAGTCTGAATGCGAAGCAAGAGATAATTCTATTTAAAATTTTTAAAATTTAATCTTTATGCTGTAGGGAAGAAACCATTTCTAAGGATAACAACAGGCAGAAAAAGTAACATGCGGAGAAGAATGGAATGAGATGTTATCAAAATATGATGATAAAAAAAACTGCATTCAAGAAGTCAATTTCAAAGAAAAAGAAAAAAACGTGAAGGGTCACAAGATAAACTTTTCTGTGTTTTTACACCTACACTCAGAATAATACCAGGGTAATAAGTGGTGCAAAGGCTTCTGGGCTAAGATTAAGAAGCTGGGACTTGATGCCATCTCTGTCCCTTAACGGCTGTGTAACTTTAGATCAGCTACTTTTTGAGGCTGCTTTCCTAACATTCTCAGCAAACTTCCCTAAAGACAGCAGTCAGAAACGTTCTCTCGTGTCTTGAATTTACATCCCAGGTAGAGTAATAGGCTTTGGGTTTTGTGTGAAAGGCGAAATGGAGAGTGAGTGTAGGATTTAAACAGAAAGCAAGATCAGTGTAAGTTCTGGAGACAGACAAAACCAATCGTTATAACAAAACACATGAAGGTGAAGGTAGAGATACACATTTCACGGGCGCCCACGGGAGTGGGGCGAGGGAAGGGAACCAGCCTGGGTAGAGACACGAGGCACAGAGCTCCTTCGGGGGAAACAAGCAAGGCAGCGATTCTGGCGGTTAAAACCAAAGCAGTGATGGGCGGGAAGATCACGTGTGAAAGCGGGCAGCTCTGGAGCTGACACAGAAACTTGTACTGAACGCCACAGGCCAGCCACCACAAGTCGGCCCTTGATGTCGTTTGAGACACAACCTTTAAGGCTCGGATGCTGGAGGATTGAGAAAAACAAACAACACAAAAGCCTCCGGGCAACTCCCTGGGGTACAGAGAGCCAACTCTGCCCAGACCCAGGCCCTCCCCACATGGTCACGAGGGCCAAGCATCCCAGAGGACCACGGAAGGGGCTCGGCGGACTTTGGGGCGAGGGGGTATTCTGTGAGCCTGTCCACGGGGAAGACTGCTCTGTGAAGACCGGCCCATCTGCCACTCCGCCAGGAAGTCCTGCCCAAGCAGAGATTTCCAACGACCAGAGAAAGAAAGGCCACAAGTGGGGAGGGCCATCTTATTCACGTCCCCAGCCTCGGCTCCAGATCCTGGTGCAGGACTCGATGCGTAGCGGGCACTCTGCATGCTGCACTGGAACCGGCTAATTCCTAATCCGGCTCTGCTCCCGACTCACAAGGACACGCGAGGCAAGTCACTGCACCCTTTTTTAAAAATCCCACTACTCCTTCTGCAAAACGGGAATGACAATAGCATCTGCTTTCATGGCCTGTTTCAAGATTAGACGAGATCATGCTTCTGAAAATACCATGTGATATCAAAGACAAATTACTGAAGGCTGCTTTTATATTTCTATTTTCAAATAAACACAAATACTAATATTTTAGTGAGTAAAAAGCAGTGCAAATTTCCTCATTAACATCCTTCTATTCATTTAGTAACTAATCTCAGTTGGAAGAATAAACATCGTTTCTCTAGAATAGTTAAAGCTATTTTTATTTTGAATGAAAAAAAGAAATGCTCTCCACAGGCATTTTTAGTTTTCTTTGAGGAAAAAGGGTAGTTTGTGATAACTGTAAGCAGAGAAAGCTAATAAAGTGTTTTATACTGTAAAATATACTTCTCATTTAAGTTTTTCGTGGAAGATAAGGATAGTTCAGGTAAGAGATATGTAAGATTTTAACAAAGGGATCGATGGGGTAATATTTTAGACATTTTTAGGAAACAAAACTGGCAGAACTGTTCGTGGGGAATGAAAAAAGCAGAACCAGCGAAGGAGTCAATGGCATTGCTCTCACTTCTCGCCGGGGTGAGTGGGTCTTACTTAGACAGTGCCGCCAAAGGAAACAGGTAACAGGTGTGCCGAGGGCAAGCTGCCGTGTGCAGCGTCTGACATACTGATCTGGGGTGCTACGGAAAACGTGGAAACAGCCCACTGACAACTGGATAGAGAGTCTGAGGGGTGTGCTGGCATGGGGATGCAGTTTGGGGTCATCGGTATACGCACGGCAGCTGGAACCATGGGAATGGAGAAGATCACACACTGAAACTGTGTACAGTGGGAAAAGCAGGAGGTCGAGGATAAAATTTGGGGACCACCAACACTTTAGAGGTAGAAGAGCTACAGAAGATGAGCCCATGAAAGGCATAGAGAATGAATTAGTCACACAAGCAGAATTAAGAGAGTATGACGTCACGGAAGAAAAGCAGTTTCAAGGAGTGCCAACAGTGACAAACGCAAGAAGACGCAAGAAGATGCAGTAATGTAGTTTTTGGCGCTTCCCGAATTGCCACATAAAAATAGAGCAATTAACATAATGCGGTGACAAAGTCTATGCATTGACGCCAAAATGCAAGAGGGAGAGGACTAAGCACCAAGGGCCCCGAGACCGGAGTGTGACCCACCCGGGCAGGGGCGGCGGTCAGAAGCTAAGCGGAGACTGGCCGGAAGAGGGGAACCTCGAAAAGCCAGCCAAGGTCCATGGGACGCCTGGCGGGCCCTGCGGGGAGACGGGCTGAGGCTGTGAGGCTGAGTCAGGCCCCCGCCTTGAAGTGCAGCCCTGCTACTCTCTCCAGGACAGAGCCACTGAGAAGGACAGAGCCACCGGGAAGAGACTCGCTGGGGCAGGAATCACAACTGGGTAAGGAAGGAAAGCCAGCACTAAGGAAAGAGAAGCTCCAGGCCAAAGTGGCAGAAGAGAAGAGAGAAGCTCTCAGCAAGCGAGCTCGAACGTGACTCAAGGACAACGAAGAGGGGGCTCTGTGAAGTCAGACGAACGACCTGGGCTTCCTTCTAGATGTTCGGAAAAACTACACTCACACGCACAACTTCTGTAAGAACAGGGAGATTAGATACCAAAATCACACCCCTACAGACGAGGAAAGTACACGATGAACACACACACACACAAAAAAAACAGATGAAAACTGTAACGTTCTATTTCACAATGGTCTAAAAGACATGACAAACAAACCAAAAGTAGAAAAACTCAGAAATGAGGTGACAGAACTCAAGAAAGTGGCTATATGATCTGACAGTGTGCATGGTACAATTACAGAAAACTGGGATAACCGGGTAACATAAGCAAAAAATAAATCTTTTTACCTGTGTCAATAATCACGAATGACCGTGTCAATATTAATATTGATATCTAGGATATGGCAAATGCATAATTACAAAATGTTCTAGCATCTTCTTTATCTCTGGGAACTAGAATTCTTGTTGTGGACAAAAGTATCTGCTGATGTAATGTAAAAAGTAAAAACCTTATAGCCCTGAATTTGAATTGGAAATATCTATATGAACTCATGTGGTACCTTATTATCTATCCATCCACACACATCTATATGTATAATTTTGAGTATACATATTTATTTAATTATTGCCTAGAAACAATGACCGACCCAGTTGTAATAAGTACCTCAAGTGCCCAGACTGTGGATTTAAAATGCCATTTGCCAAGCCAGGGCTTCTTGGACAAATGACGGATCCCAGGTAGGACGAGAACACACGAGATGAGCACAGAACGCTTTGGTATACCAGATCGCAGGGGCTCTGTGAGAGACCGCCAGCATCTTGTCAAAATGACTCAGAAGCCAGCTTGAAGAAGCTGCCACTGGCCGAAGACGGGACAATCTCAGCTGCAAGGATAAAACTAGTCACCTACAGGCGACCAGGAATCAAGTCATTATCTTGAACACTGGAAATATAAAATGAAAGAAACAAGCGTTTCTCTTCCTTTCTCCCTGTGAATTGTATCACTAAGTAATTCAATAAGAGATGAGGTAAAGGATTTTCTCATGGAACTAACTAAAGAATTAAATAAAAACAGAATGATGGAAAATCACTACTTTGCAACCTCTAATGAATTAATGGATCTAAGCGGTGAGCATGAGCATCGATGCTGCTCATGTCAAAGAAAGTGAAAGCCAGACGTCGGCGTCCTGGGTA